>NC_090439.1:51389646-51691687 GCF_031143425.1 Pleurodeles waltl
GCCAATGCGTCAGATCATTGGAAATGAGGCCCTCAGTTCTTATTGCATCATGTACCAATCAGTAATTCTCTCATTAAAACGATTTTAGCATTTTTCACATGTGTCGTGGCACCCTCCACATGCAGAGTACCTGCCATGTGTGCTGAGGTCTTTCCTTCCTCTTGCAGGGAAGAGACCTCCATTCTTTGGGTAAATATCTCTGCCTGCCACTACAAATAGGAAATTATATAAAGGAACAGGATGCCGACAATGTTCTTGTCATTCTGAACCATACCCTCACCACAACAGCATCCAATTTTATTGATTATTGATTTGTGCTGTTTTATGTAGAACAGACATTACTCAAATGTTTTGGAGCTCTTTACAGAGAAATAGATTGTTACAAAAGGCATACAGATTACAATACCTGAAAGTGTTGTATAAGTTACAGGTTCAGGAAGGTCTCAAATGAAGTAGAAAAGTAAGCCTTAAGGCCCAGATGAGTGCAAAACTAGACTAACAAGGCATTGCATGGAGAAGAGGAATTAACTGAAATGTTTCTGAAAAGAAGGGCATTCAGTTCAGATTTAAGATAGCAGTGTGCAAGTTTGGAGCTAAGAAGTTCCAGACGTTGGTTCCACTTCCTGAAAAGGATTGAAATCAAAATTGTTGCTTTTCAAAAGTTGGAGTTTCTAGCCGCAGAGTTTCATCATTCGATGATAGTCCAACCCCACCAGGTATCTTAAGCTTGTAAATCAGGTAAAATGGACTGGAAGTTGTGTAGATGAGGAGGAAATGTAACTCACTATCAAACAAGCAAACTTATGTTTGTTAAAAAATCCATCAAACACCTTCTACTTATTTTTAAAATGTAGACGCTTTTTTAACAATACAACATTTCTGTGATAAGCAGCATGCTAGCAGTAATTTTCCTTAATTACCTTTGTTCGTCATCAATGATATCCTGCATTATAGTCCTGAAATGATAGTTTTTATGTCTGACTATTTTAAAGCTTAGGAAAATATTTTTTCAAACATTCATTTAATCCCCAGAATTTTCCTGAAGTGTTTTAAATATTTGCGCATCCACCCCCTATCCTATGGCCAAAAACACTACTTTACTACTTTTCCGTTTAGTCTTTCCCAGCAACCATATATATATATATATATATATATATATATATATACATATATATATATATATATATATATATATATATATATATATATATATATATATATATATATTTCAAATGCGAGAAAATTCACCACACTCCAAAAGCTCCAAATTAAAGTATTTCATACATAGGATTTAGCAACTACCAGGTAGTTTGAAATACTAATTCGATGGTGGTACACCTCGTCACCTGCGCCCGCAGTAGATTGCGCTGTCAAACTTGTTTTTGGACCATTTGTCATATAAATATATATATGTGTGTGTGTGTGTTTGTGTGTGTATATATATATATATACACACCCACATATACATATATATGTATATATTTATATATAAACATATATATATATATATATATATATATATACATGTATATATATATATGTGTGTGTATATAAATATGTGTGTGTGTGTATGTATATATATATATATTTAATAATGCATATAAAATATCTATTTTCATTTGTTAGTAGAAGAAATAATTAAACAATTGAAATTTGCTTTATCTTATGTAAATAACTGTTTATTGATGAACTAATAATCCAATTATTGGCCTGATTATGAAATGTATAGTTCTCTAAATGGTGTTACAAATGTATTCATACAGAGTTATTTCATCAACACTTTTATTATTATTGAATAACTGCATATCTGAAAGCACAGATGAAATTTTAACAATTGTAGATTTGGGAATGGTACAACTAACTTTTACTTTAAGTAAGTCACTGAGTGAGCACATTGTTAGCTGAGTAATTCCGATAAAAGGTAAGGATTTTTTTTTTTTTTTTTTTACCAGGACCATAAATTATGACTCTTTCTTCACAGAACTGGTTGTCAATCTGGTAATGAGGTTAATTGGGCTGGTGCTTGTGTTGGTTGATTTGGTGGTGTTTGGGGTGATGGTGGTTGTGTGTGTCGTGATAGAGATGCTGGTGGTTGAGATGGTGCCACGGTATTTTGGTGCTGCAAAGAGATAGACATGAGGGTCTGTGAGTGGTATGGCCCTAAAAGGTTGTTGTATCACTGTACAATCTTATGCAAGCCTTAACTCTGAAGATCACAAATGGCACTTCTTCGGTATTGCCTCTATCATTGCAATATTCAAGGCATGCTGCCCTGCATTATCTATTCCCAGTCAATTGAAATGTTCATGGTGTATCTTTGCCATGTCTTGATACTATTTTCAATTGTTATCCCAATCATTGATCTGCTTGTCGAACTTCTTAGTCCTTTAAGGTGATCTGCAATCTCACAGAGTTGCACCTTTAGATCATGGATAACCCCCACACCAGCTGTGTGGTGTATCCTAAGATTTTCACCTTAACTTTTTTAGGTGGTTGTAGAACTCTGTGTATTTTAACCCTGCTAATCAGCAGTAAAGTGTTTGTGCTTCAACATTATGAAATTGGCATTTTTAACTAAATTGTTACTAAAAGGCACACATGTGTACCCATGACCTGCAAGTTAAAAGTCACAAGTGGATGGCAAACCCAATGTGCCACCCACTATTGCAACAATGTACACATGATTGCAGGCTGCCATATGTAGCCTGACTCTGCAGAACTAAAACTGCAAATTCAATCTGTCAAAATAACTCATTTTGATAGTCCTAAACTTTCCTTTTGAATATTAATGTGTCACATTAAGTAGGCATTGCTGCCCATAAAACAGGGTGCATGGTATTTAAAAGTAGGACATGCCAATTGTTAATGTTACAGCAAAAAGGCTACAGAAGTTACTTTCACTGTAGCAGGTTTGGCTTTTCCATAGAAAAGTATTGGGGTGCAATATTACATATAATAGTGTTATTTCCATCTAGGGAAATGCAAAATTCAGTCTTGGACTTCTAGACATATTTAGTACAAGCCCAATTCACTTGTGAGGTCAGGCTTGCAATATAAATTAAGAAAAAGGTACTTAGAGAATGTTACTTTCTCCTTGCCTACAGCCCCTTAGGACCCATTTGCATGAGCTCCAACTGTCACCCAGAAGTTAACTAACCCCCTTGATGAGGTGTGGACTTTCTCCCAGAGTTGAGACAAAGACTCTGGTTGTGTGAAGTATTCTCTTCCTCTAGTGAGATGACTATTTATGCTCTGCCCAAGATCTTGATTAACTTCAATGAGGACTACCCTGTGACAGGCATTGTTAGCTGGTACATGGGGAGGGCCCTTCTTTGTTTCTCCAGTCAAGCGAGCACCAATCCCAGTGGGAGGAGAGTTGCTCCCAGAACTGATTTATAATGACCCTAGGGGAGGGGTTGTTCATTTCGCTAGACACACTTTCCCTAACACATCTCTAGGGTGGACATGCAATATTACATAAGGTGAGATGGGTTTAACTATCTTAGATATAGGCAGAGAAGGCTACTGTGGGATTCTTTGCAGTAGGATACTGAGGAAGTGCTGCAAAATGGATAAGGTTGCAGCTGGGACATTTTACCCTATTGGTTAGGGAGAGGCCAGGAGTCACCCCCACCTGTAGGCTGGCGCTAAGCAGAAATGTGTCACTGAAAGTACCCTCCTTAGAACACTTTCTGGCTCTCTGGAAGAACAAAAGAGGACAACATGCTGTTTGCCTTATAGGAGCCTAGAGAACTAGACCTGCTCTCTCTTGTATCCAGGACAAAAAAGAGGACTCCCAGGTTCATAAGCATGATCTCCTGTTCAAGCTTCAAGAACACAACAATGTAATGTGGGGGACAATAAAATGTTGATACTTTCATTTACTGCCACGTTGTGAATGGCGGTGTGTGAAAGTAAAAACTGGCTATTTGTTGTCCCTCTCTAAATGTGTTGGGAAACAAATGGCCAACTATCTAATGACCCTTATTCCACATGTTCATCAAAGGAGTACGTCAGTGGTGGAGATGGAGTAGGCTCCAATGTTGACATATTGCACAACTCCAACTGAGCGGGCTGAAGTTCATTTTGGCAGAGAGGGTCTCTGGCCCCTGTTGCAGCAGTGTACCCTCTTTGTGAAAGTCTAAACCAGGCTCTAAGCCAAAGAAAAAACTTCTGACTAGGTCAAACCTGTTTTTTGTATGTCAACCTTAGCTTGTGTCTATGTACCAGGCAAGTGCAACCAGGTGACCACGATTGGCGCTTTACCCTTTTTGCCACTATTTTTCTACACAAACATTAAAAATTCATAACTCCAATTTCCTTTATTGTATTTTTAGGATTTTGTTGTCAATTTAGTTATTAAAATCTAATTTGTTTCTAAATGAGTTTATGATTTTTCTTGTGTTGTTTTTTGACTTTATTACTGGTCTGGTATCGCATAAATACCTTACGCATTGCTTTAAAGTTGAAGTTAAGTATGCCTGTTCTGTGCCACAGCTACCAGGGGGTTTAGCTTATTTTTATATAATGACTTTACTGCTTCACCCTGGCAAGGATTGTGGTTGTTACTTGAGGAGGGTACTCATTCCTCTCAACTAACATCACAGTTTCTTACCATATAATTTTGCCATGACAACCTCCCCATACCAAGCATAGATTACCATCCTACATGGTTAGCAGGTTGCCTAATGTTTGCTATCTGACAGGTTGTGGGAGGGAGATGAATGAAGGAGGAGAGCTTCTCTTCTGCAGGATATCCTCCCCTTCAAATGATTGACAGAAGGCCAGAGATGCACCTACATGGGAAGAGCGTTTACGTGACACTAAATGGTACCTGAAAGGAATAGGTTATGTGGAGGTCGAGAAGCATCCATGACTGCTTAGCTGGTGGCTGGGAATTGACAGTCCTCAGAAGTGGTCATGGAAAAAGACTGCTGGCTGTCAATGAGGAGGTCTTGTCTGATGGCTTCTCTGTGGGGGAAACAGTGACTTCCCATTCTTCCCCTTTCTTATACACAACCATCTAGTACACCTTATTGTCTTCTTTTCTAGTGTTGTGTAAGCCTCAGAGATTGCTGATTGGGGTAGTATTACATTTTCTCCTCAAATTGCCTCTCTTTCTATGCATGTGAAGACTGCATCATCATCGTCAGGCTGTGTTCTCAGTACCTACAAGGGGAAAATGAAAGAATGTCTAAAATATTTCTACAGACTGGTTTAGTAAAACAGTTTTGAAAAAAATACACTTCAAGGTACTCAAAAAAGAGACAAAATAAACATAAAAGTAGTGGTTGATCTGCACTTTACATTCATTGTCATGAACGATTGAGTTGGTCTCTATAGAATCAATATAGAACAGTCAGATGAGCCAATAATCATCTTCAGTAGATACATGTGAACATTGCAGATGCTCTAGCTAATCGCACAGCATTGTGGATGAGGGACCTCTATGAATACATCCTGATATAGGTAATTAGATGGCATTTTCTATGAAAACATATTGTTAGACCTGACATCCTGAGGGTGGTCACCCCTAACTTTTTGCCTGCCTCCCTCCACTTTTTAGATATTGTTTTTGCTGGTTTTCAGACTCTGCACACTTTACCACTGCTAAACAGTGCTAAAGTGCTTATGCTCTCTCCCTTTACATGGTAACATTGGATCATACCCAATTGGACTATGTAATTTACTTATAAATCCCTAGTACAGTGCACTATATGTGCCCAGGGCCTGTAGATTAAATGCTACTAGTGGGCTTGCAGAACTGATTGTGCCACCCACTTCAGTAGCCCGTTAACCTTGTCTCAGGTCTGCCATTGCAAGGCCTGTGTGTGCAGTTTCACTGCCAATTTGACTTGGCTTTTAAAAGTACTTGCCAAGCCTAAAACTTATTTTCTTACACATAAGACACCCCTAAGGTATGCCCTAGGTAAACCATAGGGCAGGGTGCTGAGTAGGCAAAAGGCAGGACATGTACCTATGTAGTTTACATGTCCTGCTAGTGTAAAACTCCTAAATTCGTTTTTACACTGCAATGAAGCCTGCTCCCTTCATAAGTTAACATTGGGGCTGCCCTCATACATTGTTTGAGTGGTAGCTGCTGATCTGGAAGGAGTAGGAAGGTCATATTTAGAATGGCGAGAATGGTGATATAAAATCCTGCTGACTGGTAAAGTTGGAATTAATATTACTATTTTAGAAATGCCACTTTTAGAAAGTGAGCATTTCTCTGCACTTAAATCTTTCTGTGCCTTAAAATCCAAGTCTGGATCGGTTTAATTGACGGATCTTTGTGCATTCACTCAGACACACCCCAAACACAGGATACCCAGCCTCACTTGCAAACATATGCATTTTGAATGGGTCTTCCTAGGCTGGGAGGGTGGAGCGCCAGCCTTCACACAAAGGACTGCCACACCCACTACTGGGACCCTGGAAGACAGGATTGAACTGAAAGGGGACCAGGTGCACTTCTAAGCCACTCTTTGAAGTCTCCTCCACTTCAAAGGCACATTTGAGTATATAAACAGGGCCTCTGCCCCTACCAACTCAGACACTTCCTGGAGAAGAAACTTGAACAAAACCTTCATCCTGCCAAGAAGAACTGCCTGGCTGCCCAAAGTACTCACCTGACTGCTTTCTGTGAAGGATCGCTGCCTTGCTGTTGCCCTGCTGCCTTGCTACTCTCTGGCTGTGGTGAAGAAGTGCTCTCCAAAGGATTGGATAGAGCTTGCCTCCTGTTCCCTGAAGTCTCAGGACCAAAAAGACTACATCTCTTCAAGAAGGACTCCTTGTGCAGCTAAATTCGACCCACAGACTTCCAGGAACGATGCACAACCTGCACCATGGTGAAAATTTCACCGCACGTCGAACCGGAATGATGCAGCACGACTTTGCAATGAGAAGATCAATGCAGCGACAGTGTAGCGATCGGAAATTCAACGGACAGCCCACCAAATTGACGCACAGCTGAGTCGGAACAACACAGCCTGACTTCCAGAGAGGAATCGACACAGCGCCTGTCGTGCGGTAGAAAATCCGACGCAACGCCCACCGGATTGACGCAGCTTCTGTCACTTTGTCCTGCCAGTGCAGGAAATCCAAGCACTGACCCCGGGGCGTCTGAAAACCCCGCAACCTGAAGAGGACCCACGACCGAGTGCCGGGAAATCGACGCGCAGCCATCCCTGCTTGAAAACTAAATAACGCATCGCAGTGTGCAGTCAGAGAAATCGACGCACACCCCTTTGTTTCCACACTTCTCCTCCTCTGCTGTTCTTTGTGGTGATTTTTCACACAAACCAGGTACTTTGTGCTTGAAAGAGACATTGTTTGCTTTTAAAAGACTTAAGACACTTTGGCCCTCATTACAACCCTGGCGGTCGGTGATAAAGCGGCGGTAATACCGCCAACAGGCCAGCGGTATGAAAAATAGAATTTTGACCATGGCGGAAACTGCCAGCACAGACAGCCACTTTAACACTCCGACCGCCACGGCAGTAGCAACAAGCACTGAGGTGGTAACAGCCAACAGCCAGTTGGAAGACAATGTACTGCCCACTGTATTATGAGAGGTCAATCCGCCAGCTTTTCTGGGGCGTTACCAATGCCATAAAAAGCATGGCGGAAACAGTACACAGAAGGGAAACAACTCACCTCTCGACATTCAAAGAAGAACCATGACACCATGGAGCCCGAGTTGCACATTTTTTCTATGCTGGTCTTCCTCCTCCTACACCAGGAACACGAACGGCAGCAAAGACGACCACCGTGAGTTCCACACCTAACACGCAAGGGAGGGGAGGGAAGAAAAAGAGAGTGACACACACACACAACATGCAACGCCCCCACCCTCAACACCATACACACGAACAGATGCAACAACGCGACATGTCCATCCCGTAACGCTCAGGAATAACGCAAGGACAAAAGGATGTGAGTGAAATCAGAGTAATATTAAAAATTAGATAAATACATCCTTAAAGCACAAAACTGTATGTACAATATATACAAATGGAGGGACAATGACCACTCCAAAATGTCTGTGGCCCACAGGGCCATAACACATAGGCCAAGGCCACACTTGACTCTTGCCTCAATACAGAGAGAACACTGCTGGGGCATGAGGTCGAAGATACACGGGCACCTCAGGGGGAAAGGGACTGGGGGGCACCTCAGCCGGAAGATGGTACAATGCCACTGCTCCTGGAGGAGGCAACATGCCCTCTGCTTGGTCCTGGGGAGTGCAAAGCCACAGTCACTCAAGTGGGTGGTTTTCTCACTGCTTGGTCCTGGGGAGTGCAAAGCCACAGTCTCTCAAGTGGATGGTTTGCCCACTGCTTGGTCCAGGGGAGCGCAAAGCAACAATCTCTCAAGTGGGTGGTTTGCCCACTGCTTGGTCCAGGGGAGTGCAAAGCCACAGTCTCTCAAGTGGGTGGTTTGCCCAATGGTTCTGGAGGGGGCCTTGTGCCCAGTGTGCTTCATCTTGGCAACAGGGGCTGAGTGGACGCCTTCTTCCACTGGTTCTGGAGGGGGCCTTGTGCCCAGTGATGTAGATCCTGAATGGTGGAAGGTCACAGTCTCTCTCCTGGGTGTCACACCTACAGTTGTTGCAGGGCCCAGGACGCATTGCAGCCCATGTAGTCATGACTACACACTGCTCGTCGGCGGTGATGACTGCTCAGTGGTTGTCAGTTGCAGGGCTGGCAGCGGTGCTGTCAGTGGTGGGGGGAGGCACCTGTGATTCCCTTGCAGCCTCGGACGGCTGCCCACTGGGACTGCTGCTGCTGGCAGTGGTGCTGCCAGTAGTGGTGCTGGTGGCGGTACAGGTGGCAGTGCTGGTGGCGGTGCAGGTGACAGTGCTGTCAGTGGTGGAGGGAGGCTCCAGCCCTTCTCCTGCAGCCTTGGACAGCAGCCCACTGGGGCTGCTGCTGCTGGCAGTGGTGCGGTTGGTGGTGCAGGTGACAGTGCTGGCGGCAGTGCAGGTGACGTGCTGGAACTGGTGGGGGGAGGCTTCAGCCTTTCCCCTGCAGCCTTGGATGGCTGAAGTGCCTTGCTTGTGTTGTTTTCCCAGATGATGCTCCCACCCCAGGCTCCAGATCTATTCTGCCTGTGGCGTCTGTTCCCTTTACATTGCCCTTGGCAGCTGTTGTTCCCTTCCTGACCTTGGCAGCTGGTGGTGCCGCCTTGCTTCTGCCAGCTGGTGTTCCCTTCCTGCCCTTGCTGGCTGGTGTTCCCTCCTTCCCCTTGCTGGCTGGTGGTTCATCCTTCCCCTTGCTGGCTGGTGGTGCCTCCTTCTCCTTGCTGGCTGGTGCCTCCTTTCCCTTGATGGCTGGTGGTGTCTCCTTCCCCTTGCTGACTGGTGGTGACTCCTTTCCCCTTGCTGGCTGGTGTCCCCATCCTGCCCTTGCTAGCTAGCGGCCCCTTGGCAGGTGGTGCAGGCACCTTGGCTGTGCTGACGGGTGCCTCCTAGGAGTCTCTCACACCTGCAGAAGCTATAGAAACTAAAGTGGCCGTGGACTGGGTGGCTGAGGTGCTGGGCTGGGTTCTGCCCACCCTGGCCCGAAGTGAAGTACGGGCGGAGGGGCAGGGAATAGGTCAAGGGTGGAGAGGAAAAGCCTTTTATGGACACTGGGGCTGGAAGAGGGTGAAGGGTTGGGAGTGGAGGAAGAGGGAGTGGGTGTAGGAGGTGTCTGTCTGCTGTGTTTTGGTGCAGGTGCATGAGCTGGATGCTGTTGTGAGGTGGATGGCTGTTGGGTGTCTGAGTGCTTGCATTTGTGTACTTTGGGAGAAGGGGGCACAGACACAGTGGGAGAGGTGACTGCCAGTGAGGGGCGTGTTGTAATAGGTGTGCTGGTGATGGAGGTAGTGGAAGAGGATGTATTGCATAAAGGTGTGAGTGGAGACACAACTGGGAGAGAGGTAGACGATGAGGAGGAGGGGGACACAGTGGAGGCAGTGGATGTTGGTGTGTCTGCATCTGGATGGTGCTTGTGTGAGTGCCTGTGGGATGAAGTGTGGTGCTTGTGTTTGCCTGATCCACTTCTGTGTGTTGATTTGGGTGCATGCAGGTCTGAAGGTGTGCTTGGGATCGGCTGGGGTTGAGGGGAATGGGATTGGATAGGAAGTTGGAAGGGGGAGGCTAGAGACAGGGACAATGGCTGCAATCAGTGAGTTGGCCAGAGCCTGGAATGATCTCTGTTGGGCCGGCCTCACCAGAGTGAATGCCCTCCAGGAATGCATTTGTTTGTTGCAAATGCCCTGCTAGACCCTGGAAGACATTCATTATGGTTGACTGCCCAACAGAGAGGCATCTCAGGAGGTCAATTGCCTCCTTACTGAGGGCAGCAGGGCTCACTGGGGCAGGGCCTGAGGTGTCTGGGGTGAAGGAGATGCCCACCCTCCTGGGTGAGCAGGCACAAGAAACTCGCTGAGGGGCTGCTGGGAGGGTGGTGCTGGTACGAGGGGTGGTGACTATACCTGTAGTTGGTGTGGTCATAGAGGTGTCCACCACCAACAGAAAGCTTCCATCGGAGGAGGTGTTGCTGTCAGAACTGTCCCCTCCTGTCTCCGTCGTGGTGCTCCCCTCACCCTCCGTCCCACTGGTGCCCTCACCGTCTGTGGATCCCGCCTCCAGGGATGCAGCTCCCTCTGTCACCGGTGCCTCTACTCCTCCGCCAAATGATGCTAATGCACAAAAGGACAGGGTGTCAAAACAAAAAGGGGGGATGAGACAGAGGATACACTTGGTCAATGCCAGCAACAACACTACCGTTGGCATACACAACTCACAGGGAACAGCCCTATGCACTAGGCCATGCACTACCAGTTACAATGCTAGTCACCAGCCCATGGGGTACAATGCCTAACGCCATTAGCTGCACACCTGAAACCCACAAGACCCTACCCTGTAGTAGATGCCCACTAGAATTATTGGTGTTGAGGTGCATCTGAGCTTGCCCATCATGGAACCTACCCTGCCATGTTCGCCCTTGCCTAGGGGCACCCACAGACCAACATCCCCCACCAAGGTAGCACCTTAACATATGAAAATTCATGATTCTGAATCTGCACTCACCCCCTTGTGGCTCCTGTGATGCCTGAACGTGCCCAACCAACTCCAGATAGGCCACTGCCAGGATGCAGAACATCAGTGGGGTCAGGGTATGATGGGCACCCAGTCCTTATTCAGAGGCCAACCCCAGCTGGGCCTCAGCTGTCTTCCTTGCCCAGCAGCGCAGGTCCTCCCACTGTTTGCGACAGTGGGTGCTCCGCCTGTCAAAAACCCCCAGGGTCCACACTTCCTAGGGATGGCACGCCAAATACCCTTTTTCTGATGGGTGCTGACCTGCAGAAAAAGATACATAACAATAGGTATTAGTCATACTGTCCGGACTGTTATACTTATGGCCCACCATATCCCTCTCATCCCCTTACGCACAGACATTGCCCACCAAACATGCAGCACTCTGCCCTGGACCTCTCAGCCCCCCCTACACGAGGCTTACATGCACAGCACTCCATACATTCATGCCCCATGCATCGTGCTCACAGTGTTTGTCTGGAGGACCATAAGGTAAATGGTACTGGGGTAGGACCCCATTCACTAGTCTCTCCAACTTCTCGGAAGTGAAGGCAGGGGCCCTTCCCCCAGACACTTGAGCCTTGGTTGCTTCCAGACACAGGTCGCAGCAGCACTTGCAGTTTAGGTCCTCTCCTGTCGAAGGTCAGGTAGCAAGTGAATGAACAGATAGAAAATGGCAGTCACGTCGGCATTGGTGCGTACCATCACCGTCAGCGTACATCACCATTGGCTCCTGGAACCCTTAGGCCCCAATGATAACCAATGATGTTTTGTACGGCAGTTGTCGACCGCCTCCCGTAACGGCGCACAGCATCAGCAAATTACCTCATTTCCACTTGTCCCTCGTCACAGGTCAGGCGGCCGCCATTTCAGGTCGCACCTAACTGCGTCACAGCAGACATAGGCACATCAACGGACCTACACTTTCACATGAAGTTTCTGTAAAAAAATGCAAGGCATATTAATCTGAGTATATGTTTGAATATGATCATCTGCTCACTGTTTTTCACCCTAGAGTTCAAACGGTGAGGATGAATAGGAGATGGAGACATACCCCCGTGTACAGACCTCTGGTGGACCTGGCGACAATTGAGGACAGGCACATTATCCTAACCTACAGACTTGACAGGGCCATAATCCAAGAGCTGTGTGCCCAATTGGAGCCAGACCAAATTTCAGCTATCCGCTACCGCACAGGTATCCCCCCTCTTGTGCAGGTCCTGTCAGTTTTCCATTTCTTGGCAAGTGGGTCCTGCCATGCGACAGTGGCCATGGCAGCCTATGTTCTCAAACGTGTTGACCAGAGTGTTGTCTGCCCTGATGAAACACATGTGCAGCTACATCGTATTCCCCAAGGTGAAGGATTTGGCCACAGTGAAGGCTGACTTCTATGCAGTGAGACATATCCCTAATATCATTGGTGCTATTGATGGTACACATGTCGCCTTTTTCTCCCAACGGAGAAATTAACAGGTCTTCAGAATTCGAAAGAGCTTTCACTCTCTGAATGTGCAGATAGTGTGCCTGGCAGACCTGTGCATCTCCCATGTCAATGCAAAGTATCCTGGCTGTGTGCATGATGCCTTTATCTTGAGGAATAGCAGCATCACATACGTGATGTCTCAACTCCAGAGGCACAGGGTGTGGCTAATAGGTGGGCCCATGGTCCCCACCCAGTTTCTGGTGGTATATGGGTGTGGGGTTGGCCCTAAGGGTGAGTGTTTGTCTAACAGGTATCCCTCAATATTTACAGGTGACTCTGGTTACCCCAACCCCTCATGGCTACTAACTCCAGTGAGGAATGCCAGGACAAGGGCAGAGGAATGTTACAATGAGGCACATGGGCAAAAGAGGAGGATTATTGAGCACACCTTTGGCCTCCTGAAGGCCAGATTCCGGTGCCTCCATCTGACAGGTGGATCCATGTGCTGCTCACCCAAGAAGGTGTGTCAGATCATTGTTGCATGTTGCATGTTGCATGTTGCATGTTGCACAACCTGGCCTTGAGACACCAGGTGCCTTTTCTGCAGGAGGATGAGGCTGGAGATGGTCTTGTGGCAGCGGTGGGGCCTGTGGAAAGAGACGAAGAGGAGGCAGAGGAATAGATGTGGACAACAGAACTACTGTAATTCAATAGTACTTCCAGTGACACACAGGTAAGACACCGTAACTTCACCTTCCATTGCAGTTTTGTGTTGGACATTGTACATGGCAGCCTGATTTTCCAAAATCTATGGCCACTCACTGTACCCTTTGGCATCTCTATTTTCAGATATCTGTGCCCCACTCTGGCTCCTGGTGTGTTTACTGCTGCCCACTACATGTCATACCTATGTATACATAACTGTACATTTGAATTGCAATGTTTACAGCTTGTTTTACTAATACATTTTTCAATCAATTGACAGACTCCATACTTGTATTAGTTCCAAGGGTGTTCATTTCTGTGATGATTAGTGTAGGGGGTATAGCAATGGGCTGGGTTGATGATGGATGAATGTCCAGAATAGAGTCCAGTCTATTGGTATCAGAGATGCATTGTCCAAGGGGGCATAGGGAGTGGGGCAATGGCAGTTCAAGGTGGAGAAGGTGAAATAGTGGGACACAAGGGTGACATTCAGGGAAGTCTTATTTCCTGGCGGGGGTCTTGGCAATGTTCTCTGGCTTCTGCCTAGATCGCAGGGACCTTTTGCATAGTGGTTCTCCTTCTGCAGGGGGAGGGGTGTTGCTGGCCTGTTGTTCCTGTGGCGGGGCCTCCTGTCTACTAGCGTCAGAGGAGGTGGAAGGCTGTTCATCGGTGTGGCTAGTTTCAGGGCCCCGTTGGTGTGCCACTGCCTCCCTCCTGGGGTTTGGTCATGTCTACCAGCACCCCTGCAATGGTGAACAGGGTGGTGTGGATGTGCCTCAGGTCCTCCCTGATCCCCAGGTATTGTCCTTCCTGCTGCCGCTGGGTCTTCTGCAACTTAGCCAGTATCTGGCCCATGGTCTCCTGGGAATGGTGGTATGCTCCCAGGATGTTGGTGAATGCCTCGTGGAGAGTCGATTCCCTTGGCCTGTCCTCTCCCTGTCGCACAGGAGTCCTCCCCAGGTCCATGATCATCCAGAGTTTGTGGGGTTGCCTGGGGTCCCTGTAGTGGTGGACACCTTGTTGATTGACGTGTGCTGGGGACTGTGGCTGGGTCACCAACTGTCCAGAGGTCCCTGATGTGCCAGATTGGTCATCCTGATCCAGGCGTGCAGGGATGCTGTCATCACTGTGGGCCTCTTCTGGGGGTACTGGATGTTGCTGGCACCTCCTCTCTGGTGACATTGTGTGGGGGTCCTGTGGGGATCTAAATGCAATGTCATTGTTTCTGTGTGTGACATGTTGTGCATGGGTATGTTCCCCTGTATGGTTGTTATTACCAAGGCTGCTTTGACTTGTGTGAGTTGTGATTTGGTTGGCTACGTCACTATTGTGCATGCTGTGGTGATGGTGGACCATACAGGGCTGTGAGTGGTGCCCATGCATTGGTGGTGCATGCAGTGCTGGGTACTGGGATGGGTGGGTTGTGATGGTGGGGTGTATGTGAGGTGGTGGGGTGAAGGGGTGAGGGTAGGGGTGGGGTTATGTGATGGCATGCAGGTAGGGGGGGTGAAAGTAGTAAAAATTTGACTTACCAGAGTCCAGTCCTCCTTCCACTCCTGCCAGGCCCTCAGGATGCAGTATTGCCAAGACTTGCTCCTCCTATGTTGTTAGTTGTGGGGGAGGAGGTGGGGGTCCACCACCAGTCCTCTGTACAGCTATCTGGTGTCTTGCAACCACGGAACGCACCATCCCCCATAGGTCGTTCCACCTCTTCCTGATGTCATTTCTTGTTCTGGGGTGCTGTCCCACGCTGTTGACCCTGTCCACGACTCTCCGTCATAGCTCCATTTTCCTAGCAATGGACGTCTGCTGCATCTGTGACCTGAATAGCTGTGGCTCTACCTGGATGAGTTCCTCCATCATGACCCTTAGCTCCTCCTCAGAGAACCTGGGGTGTCTTTTTGGTGCCATGGGTGTTGTGTGAGTGGTGTATGTGTGAGGGTGTGTGGGATGAAGTGTTGGCTTGTGTGTTGTGAGGTGCGTGCATGGTATATGGGTCATGGTGTTCTGTGGCTCTGATTCTGTGGGTACTCCTGGCGTGTCTCTCCCTCAGTTGTCAATTTTCTTGAGTTGTAAGGGGTTGTGGGTAATGTGGGTGGGTGTTTTATAGTGGCATGGGTGTGTGGTGTGTGTATGTGTGAGGTATGTGTTATTTAAATTGTCCAATGTGGTGGGGTTTTGTTAGTGTGTATGTATTTTTAGCGTAGCGGTATGAACCATTAATGGTTTACCGCGGTTGAATGTCCGCCACAGTGATTTGTGGGTCATAATGCTGTGGGCGTATTTCTGTTGGCGTAATGGTGTGGGGTTTGATATCGCCAGTTTATCACTGACCTTTGGGCTGGCAAACTTGTGGGTGTGCCTGTAAAGTGCATATTTCTATGTGTGGGTCATAGCACGCGTAGCGGTATACCGCTGCGGTCGCGGTATTTTGGCGCACTCAGCATGGTGGTAAGTGGCACTTACCACCAATGTCATAATGAGGGCCTTTATAACACTTTTCAGTGATATCTCAACATTTACTTATCACATCTTTAATCGTTTTGACCTGCATTTATCCCGATAAAATATTATCATTTTTTCTAAACATTGTGTGGTGTATTTTTGTGGTGCTATAGGGTGTTACTGTATGATTTTTTGCACAAATACTTTACACATTGCCTTCTAAGTTAAGCCTGACTGCTCAGTGCCAAGCTACCAGAGGGTGGGCACAGGATAATTTGGAGTGTGTGTGACTTACCATTACTAGAGTGAGGGTCTTTACTTGTCCAGGGGGTAACCTGACTGCCAACCAAAGACCCCATTTCTAACGCATATCAAGAATGATGATTTTTCCTCCCCAAGTATTGTCATGTATACTGTTTCTTATGAATGAATATGTTTACTCTTCATAAATAATGACCTCCTAAGCAATTGACACCTTCAGTCACCTCCCACTACTTCCTCTCAAGCACTTAGCTTTGTCTCCCAAAGTTTTGTTTGTTTTCATCCCACTTTTCAATCAGGCTTGCACAATGTATTTTTTACAAGAGTTTGTTCATAAGAAGGTAAAGTTGAGTGGAATTGAAGAGCTATTGAGGGACACTGGAATTGGACACGGTATATCTCTCATTATGGTTGATATATTTTATTGTTTCAGCAGCAAAGTTACAGCAATGTGCAGTGGGCTTTAAAAAGGGGATTAAAATGAGGAGTAAATATACATATACATACATATATAAAATAAAACATCTTTACTAGACATTTAATAATCTAAAAAACATTCAAAGGAATTGTATTATTTCCCAAAGGGCCATCACAGTGCAATATGCACAGCTCCACTATCCTTCACTGTAATGTACTATCACCGTTACTCTTACCAGCATTTTACAAGTCATTTGCCCAGCAAACAGACATAACATGTCCAAGCAAACAAATAACTGATGGTGAATTAGTCCTGTAACAAAAGGCAATGACATCACTAAAATATGTGGTGCTAAACAGAATCACCAATAGTTTCCTTCATAAATTGCAGGATTAAATGCATCAAAAGGCAAAGTAGATTTTTCACCACCTTTCACATATTCAGAATGACAATTGTAATTCACAGAAATAACCTATTTTGTTGTGTAACCATACACCAGCTAAGTAACATACACAGCTGCCTAGAAGTCACTACCTTCCACCCGAGGCTATGTGATCATGCTGGGCTGAGGCAAATCCAAAAGTTCAGCCAGACCGCAATGGAGCGTAGGTTGGGTACAGGAGTCACGCAGATGCTCTGACAGTACCTAAATTGTGTCGATGTTCTGTGATGATACATTGATCCAAGGAGGGTATGCATCACACATGTGTAATTTCCTGATAGGGCATCGTCATTGATGCGTCAATGTCCAGAAGCAATGAGTACCGGTTCTGATGAGCAGGTGCTGCATCAGATAAGTCAGGGCTGCATTGAAAGTCAGGTCATTACATCGCCCAGTTGGTGAGCAGTTTCCATGGCTTTGGTACAGGCAGTGGTAAAGTGGCATTTCTGCAGCGGGATACGTCATTTCCAAGTGACGTGCCACTAATAATGTGTCAATTCTTGTGTTGTAGCACCACACTCACCTTCAAGAGCCCAGGACTGGATTTGGCACCACTTGGCAGAGCGGGTCTTACAGCAGAGAAGCCCAGAAACTGGTAGCAAGATGCAGGTGAAGACTTTGCTATCCATGAGACTTCAGAAACTGACCACAAGCCTAGTCATGCCCTTGGAAAAACTCTAGATTGCATGATGTAGAAAGTTAAGTCCAGTCTTCTCACTCCCAAGCAAGAAGCAGCAGACAGCAGGCCAACACACCAAGGCAACAACAAAGTGGCAGTCCCTCCAGGCAGCACAGAAGCCTTTCTTCTTGGTAGAATGTCCTCAGTCCAGAAATGTTCTGAGTATATGGTGTCAGAGTCCCAGTACGTAGACCCAAAAAAAGCCTTTGCTGATGGAATAACTTCAAAGGAATCCTCTGCACAAGGATCCCTTTCAACCCAGCTCTGGCTCCAGACTACCAGTAGAGGGTAATCAGCCCTTTGTGTGAGGGCAGGCCACAAACTATTCAGATGTAAGTGTGAACTATCTCTCTCTCTCTCTCTCGCTGCCCAGGAAGACTATGGGCATATTTAAGAGCAGGTAGTGCCATCTGACAACACATTAGCATTAATATTTTTATGCTACTGTGGCATTAGATGGGCAAAAACATCAGGCCATATTTACAAAGCAGCGCAATGCATGCATTTAAACCCCTTGCAGCACATTATGCCTGCACCAGGCATACTGTATGCAAGGGGGGCAATCCCAGTTAGGGGAGGACGAAAGAATGGCCAAGATTTATTTGTAATGTTTGTTTCAGCCCTTTTAATGCCTACACAGAGCAGTAGTTAAAAGGAGGCTCCCATTGTTTTTAATGGGCCTCTAGGTGCTTTGCAGGATTAGAATCAAAACGTTTGACGGTAATCCTGCAAATCGCCAAACTAGCATCAAAAATGTTGACGCTAGTTCCCTTACTACCACCATGGTGCGCTGTATGTTAAATATGCAAACACATGGTGGCGTTAGGTGGGCACTCAGGGGTGCAGGAAAAGTGGTGCTGTATATGATGTACCATCACGTTTCTTGAATATGCCCCCATCAGTATGCAGATGAATGCTGATGTATACACTGTCACCACTAGCCCCTCCTGTAGTGAATCTTAGTTTGTTTTAACGGGATAACAGGAGTTAGCTTAGCCGTAGGCTTGTAAGCTTGTGCCCCCGTCACCTAGTGACTTTTAACCTACTTAGCTTGCTGTGTCTTAGTCCATTTAATTATTTATTTCCTTTAAGATGGCGGCCTTGTTTATAGTTAGGCCACTTGTTATGGGTTTTATTATCAGTGTCACAGCGCCAAGGCGTCAAGATCAAGCACGAAAGACAAACATACAGTAGGTGTTCACACTTAGGGATTTTCCATCTCCATACTTTTGAGGGATGTTGATATTAATTGCCGTCCCAAGCATGCCTGTTATCTATTGTTTAGAATTACACTTACGTCAGGGGACCTTGTAGATCTGTATAAATACATCACACTTTAGACAGATATTCAGAGGGATTCCGACCAGAGGGCATCGCCACCATCGCTGATACCGATGCTGCAGTTGTCTTGACGCTGACCCAGTCTTCGTGTCCCTACGGAGTCTGAGATAGAGACCTCATTCCAAGGTAATGAGGGTTGGGGGCTCCTCTCATGGACATGGTTTTGGGAGATTAGGTTTAGCAAACCCAGCTCTCCTTTAGGTAGGAGGTTAGGCCTATTCTCATAAGGGTATTAGGGCACATTCCATCTCGTACATATATATATATATATTTCCTTCATATATTGCAAAAATGGTGGGGGTCTTTATAACCATGACTCTCTTCTTCACAATACTGTTGCTTGGTGTATTCATTATCCTAATCATTGCAGTTCATGCAACTTATCGCAAATAGCAGTTATGTTAAATAAAAACTATTATAACTTCACTGCATCTGTGTTATTGCCTTTGTTTGTATGAGACATAATACATCTGTGAGAAAAGGGTAATTTCAGTTTAACCACGACAACCCTGAGATATCTTACTTTGAGTCCATGCGTAAGCGACTGCTACAAATCACCTTTTACTATGATGTTTCTGGTGAGGTACTGCTAGTGAGCCGGTAAGGTTTGGACAACAGTTACAACTAAGTTGTAGGAAAAGACTTAGGGGGTCATTCTGACCGCGGCGAGCGGCGGTCGCCGCCCGCCATGCGGTTACCGCCGAATGACCGCACCGCGGTCAAAAGACCGCAGCGGTCATTCCAACTTTCCCGCTGGGCCGGCGGGCGACCGCCAAAAGGCCGTCCGCCGGCCCAGCGGGAAAGCCCCTGCAACGAGGAAGCCGGCTCCGAATGGAGCCGGCGGAGTTGCAGGTGTGCGACGGGTGCAGTGGCACCCGTCGCGATTTTCACTATCTGCAAAGCAGACAGTGAAAATCTTTGTGGGGCCCTGTTAGGGTGCCCCTGCACTGCCCATGCCAGTGGCATGGGCAGTGCAGGGGCCCCCAGGGGCCCCACGACACCCGTTCCCACCATCCTGGTTCTGGCGGTGGACACCGCCAGAAACAGGCTGGCGGGAAGGGGGTCGGAATCTTCATGGCGGTGCTGCAAGCAGCGCCGCCATGAAGGATTCCCTGGGCCAGGGGAAAACCGCCGCGGTCAGAATAGCCCAGCAAGCACCGCCAGCCTGTTGGCGGTGCTTCCGCCGCCCTCCGCCATGGCGGTCATGGACCGCCAGGGTCGGAATGACCCCCTTAGTCACCTACAAACGAAAGTACTGTCATCCTGAGACCAGCAGTCTTGCTCAGAGCAAGAGTCCAAACTACGACACTCCTGTATTGTGGTTGTCTGGAGAGTATGCACAAGTGTAGCTGTCACCTAAACCCAGCCATGTTTTACCAGTTGGAAATTACATTTAAAAGATGTTTTACGGTATCC
This sequence comes from Pleurodeles waltl, assembly GCF_031143425.1. Lineage (NCBI taxonomy): Eukaryota > Metazoa > Chordata > Amphibia > Caudata > Salamandridae > Pleurodeles > Pleurodeles waltl. The sequence continues at coordinate 51,409,860 of NC_090439.1, forward strand.
TATGGGAGAGATAGTCCTTACAATACCGAAAAACGAATTCAAGAATGTTTCACTGTCTGGACATGTTAAACTTAAAAATACATGTCCAACTTTTTAAATACACTGCACCCTGCCCTTGGGGCTAACTAGGGCCTATGTTAGGGGTAACTTCCATGTAATAGAAAGGAAAGTTTGTGCTCGGCAAGTGGGTACACTTACAAAGTCAAAATGACAGTTGTTGGAAAATGGATTATTGGTAAGGGCAGGTAAGTACCTACACTAAGCAGTAGGCCACTAACCTTCAATTAGGTCCAGTTAGGTCTCAGTAATTTATACCTAGCTCAACCCTTGGTAGCTTGGCAATGAGCGACAAGGCTTAACTTAGGAGACAAAGTGTAAAGCATTCAAATATCACAAAACAGTAATTAAATAAAACACCGGAAATAGTTTAAAAATCCAAAACCAATTTATAAAAATAGGAAATATTTTTAGCTTTAAAATGACACCAAAACGAATACAATCAGATAAAGAGGAACCGGAGATATGAATTTATAAAGAATTAATGCTTTTTAGCACTTAGAAAAGAATAGCGCCAATCTGGTCGCACCTCGACCGGGGCAAAGTCAAAGTTTAAGGCCGACTGCAATGGAGTCCTGCTGGCTACAGCTCGCGGGAGGCTTTGGTTGAAAGTTTACCTTCGGACTTAGTCGTTTTCTTGAAGATTTTCTTCAGGGGGACCAAGTTGGCAGTCCAATCTGACCTCCCGTAACTCTTCCTTGGATATGTGTCGTGGTAGCCCTTGGTGGAGATTTCTACCTTTGGACTTACGCGTTTTTTCGAGATGAAAAGACTTTGACTGGGGCAAACCTGAATCTTGATCCTCTTCAGATACACTGCCTGGGAGGTCCCGGTAAACTTCCTATGTTCGGACGTAGTCACTTTTTCTGAGACTTTCTTCACTGGGACGAACCTGCAAGTCAGGCCGGGTTGCAGTTGAGGCATGCCGGCTAGAGTTTCCGCAGTGGTTCAGTCTCTTTATGGAGCTTTTTTCCCAAAGTTCTCCAAACGACTCCAAACTTCTGGATCTTCTTACAGATGTTCCTTTAAAGTTATTTTGGGGTCTACATCTCACCCAAAGGTTCCAGAAGCTCTGAGATGCTCCATGAGGGAGTGGACTACAACTTCCAGAATGCACCTGGTGCAAACTCCCTTTTGGACAGTGGTCAGCTGGTCAGTTTCTTCAGGAGTTGGTGCCGGGGTCTCTGGTTAGCAATTTTTCACCTGCAGCAAACAGGGTGTCCCTCCCTGAACCAGTTGAAGCCAGGCAAAGTCCTTCTTGTGGTGAAGCCCAAGTGTGCAGCTGGTGCAGTCCTCGAGAGTGCAGTGTCCAGGTGCAGGTCAAGCGTCCAGTAGGGCAGTCCTTCTTCTTGTGATGTTTTTCCTTGTAGGAATCTGGTAGAAATCTGAGGTGTAGGTGCGGGCCAGCCAGTTTTATCATTGCTCCTGGGTGTAAAACAGGAGGGTTCAGGTTCTCTAACAAGATGCAGGGCCCTTCCCCCTGTGATGGCAACTTCCTGGGATGTGTGGCAAAAATTAACCCCAGGGAGCAACATTCTTCAAATATCCATCCTGGCTGGAACTGATTTTTAGAGGTTGCATCTGGCTGAGCCCACCCACTGGTGTGGCTAAAAATCTTAAACACACCCCTCTCCTAATCTAATCAAGAGGGCACGTAATTGTCGGGATTGCAGGATGTGAGGGAGGTGCTGGGCTACTCCAAATGTCCTTCCCTGCCTTTGAAGACCAGTTTGGTAGCCTTCCTCCCTTCCCACTCCCCCATCTGCTGAGGCAGTTCTCCTCCCTCAACACATCTTTTGTGTTCAGCCCAGGCCACTTCACACCTCATCAAGGCAGCCTGGCCAGGCGGCCAGAGTTTGGTAATCAGAGAAGGGCACTACAGAACTGAAGTTGGCAACTTTTTGGGGAGAGTTTAAAACTCTTTACCTGAACTAGTTATATTAAATCCAACAATTGTAAGGTGTGGGATTTATTATAACAATTAATTTGATACCAAACTTGAAGTATCTGACACTTAAGAGGACTTTATTAATTATAATAAAGTCTCCCCATTTTGGCCTATGGAGGCCATTGAGTACAGTCAGGGAAAAAAATAATTTAGCTATTTTACCTCACCAGGGCTTATAAAACTATTTTTATAAGGTCCCTGCTTATAGTTACATGGCACCCAATCCTACAAGCACATAGGGCACACCTTAGGGGTGACTTAGATGTAAAAATAAGGTAGTTGAAGACTTTGGAAGTACTTTTAATTCCAAAGTCGAATTTGCATATATCTTGAATTTAAAAGCAGCCAGCAGGTCAGGCCTGCCTTTAGAATGGCACTGGGCACCTCAGCAGTGCACCTATGGGTGCACCACCTATGCTGGGGTCCCTAAACCTACACTCCTTACCATATACTAGGAACTTATAGGTGGGTTGACATAGGCAATTATAATTAGCCTAATTTGCATACTCATTTTACACAGAGTACAGACCCTGGGACTGGTTAGTAGTACCCAGAGCAAAGTCAGAGTCACGAAAACACCAGCAAAAAGTGAAAAAGGGGGGCAAAAAGTTTGGGGGCCTCTGCAGTCAGCCCTGTTTTCTCACAACATTACTTTGGCCCATCCTATAATGGAACTATAGATGCAGATCTGAGTAAATCCATTAGCTTGGTGCAATGTATGAAACTCAGACAGTATTACTTTTTCAACAAATTATTAATAAGATATGATTGCCAAACTCCCACCTATCAGGCACATTTAAAACCCAGCAAGAGCTCATTAGAATGGTGTGTGAGCAAATGTTTGGGAAATAATAAGAACTAAATAGAGCATTCCAGGTGTAATTCAAGGTGGGTCACAGTCACAGATAATGTAGATTTTCCTAGTAATTTATGAAGGACAGTCTTAATTTTATTAAAGACACAGAGGTGAGTTTTATGCTTCTCAATTCTTGCCAAATTTATTAGCAGCAGTCAAGATAATGAAAAACTACAACTCCCAGAAGGCCAAAACGAAGCAGCTAATAGGAGAAAATAGAACAATGTGACAGCCAATAGCATAACAGCATCCATAATAAACTGTCCCTTGACTGCAAACAACTCCTCTTTTCTTAAGCAAGAAGTCATTATTGAGAAAATAAAGGAAATATGGAAAGAATAATGAAACATGCAAAAGAGAAACTCAACAGTTCCTTGCAAAGGTCCGTTAGCAGCAAGAGCATCTGAGGCTGATGAACATCAGTAGTGGAAGGTCTAAAAGATGTAACACAGGAACAATGAGATTGATCTGTTAGAATGTTGGTCCGATGTTTAGGAGGATGATGGTAAAGCGAGGGCAGCTAGAGAAAAGTGAGGGAAAAACATATGAAAATTAGCATAGCAAGAGGCGGGAATGTATTAGCCTCTGTGTCTTTAATAAAATTAAGACTTTCCTTTATAAATTACTAGGAAAATCTACATTTTATTGTAAGACCAGAGAATCATATTATGCTTGTTTAAAGCATCTCAATTATAACAGGTGAAGCTGTATGTACTGGTTTGCAGTAAAAAGTGTGGAACACATTGTTGTTAGACCAGTCGGCGGTACTCAGAATGTCCTCTCGATGGGAACCAGACCAAAAAGCTTTGGAAGCCATAGCACCTCTAGAGGAATGTGCTTCGAAGATTGAAGTGTCAATACCAGCAAGGGACATAATCCACCTGACCCACTGAGCTAGAGAAGGAGAAGAAACGGTTTACAGGGTTTTCTGAAAGATATAACGAGTTGCGAGTGAGAGGATGTTCTGGGATCAGCCGCTTTGACTTAGTAAACTTTTAAGGCATTGCCCAACACAAAGTTGGGATGACCTGGAAAATAAGGATAAAAAACTGAAGTTAGGTTAGTCTTCATCCTTTTGTGTACTGAAAAGAAAACACCTGTAGGAGTGAATTGACATGAAATAATGTAAAGGGATTTAACATCGGAAAGCCGTTTTATAGATATTAGGCATAACAACATGGTAAGTTTGGCAGATAATATCTTTAAAGATAGGTTAGCATTGTCAGGCCATGAAATTAAAAGGTTTAAAACAACATAAACATCCCACAATTTACTATATTTAGGTATAGGTGTATTGCAGAACGTTACTACCTTTTAACAGGCGGCATATGACATGATGTTCTCTGAGTGGTTTGCCATTGATTAAAGAATGGTTGATGGAAATAGCAGATCTATACAAATGTATTGTATGATAAAACTTACCTGAACTGGCTTCAGCCGTAAGAAAATTAACTTTTAGATTTACATCTGCTGAAAAGGGATCAGTAGATTTTCCCATACATCAGCTTGTCCAGCGAGACCAGGCTGATTTTCATGCCTTAGTGGTGCCTGGGGCTCAGAACCTATTTATAACTTTTGGTGCTTCTATCGAAATGCCAGCTGAAGATTTTGAGATCCCAAAACTTTTGAAGCTGAAAGTGTCAGAGTTTTGTCTAGACTTAGATTGTGAGGACGACCCAGAGGGTCCAAAAGAAGCGTTGGAAAGGCTATAATGAGCACTGGAAAATCCACAGTCAGCTCTAGAAGGGAAGGAAACCAGACTTGGGATTGGCTGAATGGGACCTACTAGGACTAGGGTGGTTAATTGTCCTCTGATTTGAGGGAGGACCCAGTTGATCATGAGAAATGGGGGGATGCGTAATTTGTGAATTACGCCCAGTCTTGAGAGAAGGCATCTGTTGCTAAAGCTAAAGGATCTAGACGTCAGCTGAAAAAATGGGAAAAATGTATATTGAGTCTGTAGGCGAAAAGGTCTACATGAAAAGGACACCATTTTTTAAAAAGTGAGTTGAAGACCGAGGGGTGAATTCTTCAATTGGTTGAAACTCTTAGGTGACTGGAGTGCCAATCTGCTATTGAGTTGAGATGCTCTGGCAAGTATTCTGCTTGTACCACGATGTTGGTGGAGACAGTACTCCCAAAAGCTCTTTGCCAATTCTGCTAGGGGCTTGGATTTGGTGCCTCCTAGGTGATTTATATGCTGGACTGCTGAGATATTGTCCATGCACAGGAGAATGGATCATTGTACATAATCCTTTGTTAGGCCTTTAATTGTGAAGGAGCCCACAAGCATCTCTAAACAATTGACATGCAATTTGCGTTCCTGTGAGGAACAAGTACATTCAGTTGACATCAAACCACATCTTGTGCCCCATCCTATCAGACTTGCATCTAACTCTAATGTTAGTTATGGTGCTGATGAGAAGATAGTCCTGCCGTTCCAGGCATCTAAGTGGTCTATCCACCACTGGAGTTCTGTTTGAGATTCTGAGTGTAGAGAAATTACGTCTGAATAAGTTAGACCTTTGCTTTAGTGCAAATTTTTAATCTTTGCGGAGCTAGATAGTGTGAAGGACCTGGAATATATGTTTGTATGGAGGATGATAGGAGACCAACTATTGTTGCATGAGATCTTAGAGAAATGCAAGCGCTCTGCAGTGTTTGATGAATTTCTGATTTGATGGCTTTGACCTTTGAAGAAGGAAGATGAAGAGTTGCGCTTGAAGAGTTGATGAGGAAACCTAGGAATTCTATCATTTTGGATGGAGTAAGAATTGACTTTTCTTTGTTGATAAGAAATCCCAAATCTGAGAGAAGGGAACAAGTGATCTGAAGATGTTCTTGAAGAAGAAGAATGTCTTGACCCATAATAAGAATGTCTTCTAGGTAGATGATAAGAAGTGTTCCTTTGGACCTGAGAAATGCAACTGCTGGTTTCATTTGTTTTATAAAGTACCAAGGTGCAGAGGAGAGACCAAATGGAAGGGAGGAAGAATGATATGTTAGGCCCCACCAATGAAACTGAAGGAATTTTCTGAATTTGTAATGTATCAGAATTGTAAGGTATGCATCTTGGAGATCTAGTCTGACCAACCAGTCGTCCTGTAGTAGTGTCTCTGAAATGTGGAATTGTCTCCATTTGAAGTGGCGATACACTACTAATTGTTTGAATAAACAAAGGATAATGACCGGTCTCATCTTTTTTTTTTTCTTTTGTACTAGAAAAATGGAACTGAAGAACCCTGATGTATCTGGGAGACAAAGATGGATGGCACTTTCTTGAAGTAAAGATTTAGGGGGTCATTCCGACCCCGGCCGTCGGCGGGCGCGCCCGCCGGGCGGAAACCGCCCAAACACCGCCCCACGGTCAAATGACCGCGGGGACCATTCTAGCCAAGCAGACACTGAAAATCTTAATGGGGCCCTGTTATGGGGCCCCTGCACTGCCCATGCCAGAGGCATGGGCAGTGCAGGGGCCCCCAGGGGCCCTACGACACCCGTTCCCGCCAGCCTCTTCCTGGCAGTGTAAACCGCCAGGAACAGGCTGGCGGGAAGGGGGTCGGAATCCCCATGGCAGCGCTGCATGCAGCGCCGCCATGGAGGATTCCCCCAGCCGGGGGAAATCCGGCGGGAAACCGCCGGACCCGGCTGGGCGACTGATGTAGCACCGCCAGCCTGTTGGCGGTGCTACCTCCGGCCTCCACCCTGGCGGTCTATGACCGCCAGGGTCGTAATGAGGCCCTTAATTTTCTGATATATTTGTTTGGACATTTCTAGAGAGAACTTTGGAGGCTGAGGAAGCAATGTTTCGAAAGGCATTTCATAAACCTCTATAGCTTAACCTTGAACTGCAGCTAGTACCCAGGGGTCTGATGTTATGGTTTGACAATTTTGTAGTAAATGTTAAAGGCGACCCCTTACTGGAATAGAAGTAAAATGTAGGTTTACCTGTTTGATGAAGATGACTCTAGAGTGTTTGTTCCCTCGAACTCTGAACCCTCTGGTTCTCTGTGGGTAAAATTGTGGTTTGAAAACCTGGTAGTAGTTGTTGCTGTTGTAGTTAAATGAACCTCTGTAACCGGTGATTCCAGAAATTTCAGCCAGTAGAGCAGTTCCGACCTGTACCAGCCCTTCAAAAAACCGGTGGGGTAAAGATTTTGTTTTATTGATTGTCGAGCTTTGTTAATTGCGGTGAAGGCTGTTACATATTTGCTCAATTCCTTGATAAAGGAATCTCCACAAAGTAAACATTCTGCTTTGGAACCCGGGTCTAAGGGAGCCAGATTCACGAGTTTTGGATCAAGTTTTAAAAGGAGTCCTTTTCTGCATTCGTGAATTAGTGCGGAGTTTGCATTCCCTAGGAGGCAAAATGTTCTTTGAATCCAGAGCAAATGTTATTCCAGATCTAATGACTCATTCTCTGATTTGGTCGATTCAACCATGTCATACTGGCAAGAGGGCCAACAATGTCCAAAAGTTTATCCTGGCATGTGAACCAGGGTTTGTAGACACCTGTTCTAGGATCCTTGCCAAATTTTGTAAAAAAGGTAAGCAATGTAGGGTTGATGGTAGGAGTGGAAGTAATGTTAGATGGCAGAAGGGGTCTAGGGCATTCAGATTTAAGTTTCACCCTGGACTGCTTATCAAGAGGAGTCCTTCACCTGGAAGTAATGTATTAGGCTATAGGGTCTACAGGGGACCATTCTGTTGAGTTTGGATAATGTAATAAAGTCGGATTAAACATAGGTATATTCATTGTATGGAAAATAGGGTTCTCAGCAGGAGAATCTTGGGTATTAATTCTTTATTGTTAAACTTGTGGGGAAAATTCAGAAATATCAGGAATATACTGATCATCGTCTATGTCATTATTTGGCAAATCATCATCTGTGTCCAATATATGGGATATCACCAATTTAGGTGGTCCATCGTTAGTGTGTTTAGATTTTGCTTTGCACCTGGATTGTGACTTTTTAGATCCCTCCTTCATAGGAGGCCTAGGAGGAACCAAGTCCTCATCCTTGTGTGAGGTAGCCTCACTGGTTTCAAGTGCATTCTTTTTGGTAGAGAGACTACACCTTCTTTGTGTTTGACAGAGATGGCAATTTTCTTTTCCTGCTTTTTCCCACAGAATGGGCCAAACTTGTTTTGAACATTAAATGTGACATAGAATTCTCTATAATTTTTGTCATTTTGCTCATGGAATCAGAGACTGCTTGCATACAGATGTTTGAATAATATCATTTAAAGAATTTTTAAAAGATTCCCCTTCATTAATATCAGTTTGGGAAATTGGAGAACTATCAATCTCCATTGTTTATTAGGGTTGTTAGTGTTGGCTAAAACAAACCAGGGAAAAAAGGGTTAAGTAAAAAGGTAGTGTAAATATTGACAAAGTCCCTCCCAGGAGGCGTGCACCAGCTGAAAGATACTGAAAGGCACCGAGAGAGCAGGAAAAGACCACACCCCTGGTGAGTTGTTGACAGAATACTGAGATAAGAGGCACACTGAGCGAAGAACGAGGCAGAAGAAAGAATGGTTCCACTTGCAGTGGACCACTTCAGGAGTAACTAGGATGATGAGTGCTGAGAGGGACGGCTGCCAGAAATGAGCGCATAAGCGAGTAATCGGAGAAAATTGGCGTTAGGAGCGCGCTGCACGCATGTGAAACCAAAAATGTGGTAATCGCTTATGAGACAAATATATTGTTAATAACGCTTTAAATTAACCCATATACAATACGAGTTCAAATAATTAATGAAGAAATATATAAAATAGTACTTATCTTGACTGCGAGCAGCAAGAAAAGAGGAACTGTTCGCCGTCAAGGGACACTATATAATGGATGCTGTTATGTTATTGGCTGTCGCATTGTTCTATTTACTCCTATTGGCTGCTTTGTTTTGGCCTTCTGGGAGTTGTAGTTTTTTGTTTTCTTGACTGCTGCTATTAAATTTGGCAAGACTTGAGAAGCATAATATGAGCCTCTGGTCTTGCAATAAATTTATGAAGTAAGTATTATTCTACTTTGTTTTGAAGTTCAGATGTCAATTGTACATGTGATTTTTCACAATGGGACTGGCCCTGAACAATACCTCATATTCTCGGATAATTACAGTCCTTGTATCCCAATGATATTAACTCATAACCAGAAGGGTTCCTTAATGTCTTTTGAATACCTCTTCTAAGGTATTCATGAAGTAATAATGGGCCTCCTGGTCACTCAAGTCCAACCAAGGCTTTTTGATTTTTTCATATGTTTTGGAGCTAGGGATCATGATCCTCCAATTGAGAAGAGAGTTTATGAGAGGACTAGCCTTTCTGCCTTTGTCTTTTCCGTACTTCCCTATACTTAGAACTCCCTCCCCTTTAGCCTTCTGAGCCAATTTCACATTGCAAAACTTCTCTTCCTCGGAGTGCACTTGTGGAAGTGGTAGGCAAAGAAGTGTGTGTCAGATGCCCAGATCTACGTGTATAATTCTACATCGTATAAGTGAAAGGGCAGAAGAAAGGGGCATATTTATTCTTAATTTGCAAAGAATTTGCATATTTTTTAATGCATATTTGACACAAAACTAACTCCATATTTATATTTTGATGTTAGATGCATCTAACATCAAAATATTGGAGTTTGCACCATTTTTTAGATGCAAGAACCTACCTTGTGTCAATCATATGCAAGGTAGGCATTCCCAAATAAAGAAACAGTGCTAAACCCATAGTCTCACATTTATCCCATCATGCTAAAATGACACACGATTGGGAGGAGGGGCTAAATAATGGTGCAAACCTTGCTTTGCACTATTATTTAACGCCTTGGTCAGACCAGGTGTTAGGGGACCTGTGGACCTATTTCCATGGTTAAACACCACGGAATGGGTCCACAGGTGCCCTCTTCAAGCCCCAGAAACACCCTCACCCACACCAGAGGAACACCGGAGGATGGGGGACCCCATCCCAGGTAAGTAGGCTAAGTATAGGTAAGTATTTTTTTTTAAAATTAAAGTGCCATTGGGGCCCAGCTTGGAGCCCCCTGCATGGTACAGGGTACAATGGCTCTGCCCAGGGGACCCTGGTCCCCTGTGCTGGCCATTGGGGTCATGGGCATGACTCCTGTATTTTCTAAGATGGGAGTCATGTGGTATATATGGTTTTGCATCAGAAAATGACACTAGGTTGGTTAGAGGCATTTTTTTCCTCTAACCAGCTTAACTTCATTTTTTGGTACAAAACCCCCTTCTCCCATACCGCCACCCCCACAATGCTAACGTCATTTTTTTTTTACGTTAGCCCACCGTTTGCACAAGCTTGCGCCATTCCATAAATATGGCTCCCGACAGGCGCCCTGGATTGGATTAGCTGGATTGGCTAAACTTTTTGATGCGAAACTGGGTTAGTGCAGTTTTGCATCAAAAATTATAAATATGCCCCAAAGTTTATTGGTGAACCTAACGTTAAAAAATAAGCGAGGCAGAATGTTCCTCTGAGACAAATACATGCTTCTTGTGTGTGCTTCTGTTTTTTCAAGGCCCAGCGATGACAAATGGCTTTTATTTAGTTTCTCATGTAACATTTTACACAGACCTTTAATTGCCGTTGAAAATGCACATCGTCTGTCATTTTTGAAAGTTAACCTTTCTGTGTTTATTCCTACACATATGCGGGCGCCGCAAGTCATGCAAATGGATAGCTTGCTGCTAAATCAAAGGATGATCAAACCAATGAAACATTCTGTTCTTCACCAGAGTCTTCAAACAATGCAAGCGCTGAGTCAGGTCACAAACAAAGTAGTGTGGGTATGGAAGAAAAGAGAATATGGCAAATGGCCATAAAAAACAACAAAAAACGCAGTTTGCACTACCTGTCGACAGTGAAAGCTCAGATTAATAACTAACATATACTTTATTGGATTTAACCAGGTAGGCTGTATTTTTTTAGACTTTGTCAGTTATCCTGTCAGTTATCCTGTCAGCAAAGTACAATGTTTCATGAATTGAAAGACACTCATTCACAGCATATGGAACCCTGAACAAAATATACAATACATTCATGCTTTTGAAAACATATAAGCAGGTTAACGTTCATTGTAAAGTCCAAGATCAGTCCTCTGAAGCAAGGCTGACCACAGTTTATCTCCGGATTTAAATGATTATAAGCTTTATTAAAATGACCTAGTAATATGACCCAAATTCCTGTAGGCACACCCTTCCCTTCCCATCCCAAGAGAAGTACTGATTCTCAAGGAATCCGTATTTATGGGATGGAGAATTACCTCCCTATTGCAAGAAGCAGTGTGTGCAATGGGGAATAACCCTGGGAATCATTATTGTCACACCTATTACAGCATGTTTTACTCACTTACTGGACCATTTTACCCACACAGAATGTACATAGGAAAACATCAGGATTGTTCCCGTACAACTTGTAAACTCTGATTTCGAAATATTTAAAATGTGTAAATATTAGTAAAATTAGCTTTGGATAATTTGGATTGTCATGCTGCATACATTCATAGCAGATGAAATGATGAGAATGTACCTGAAAAAGAGTTACTTAGGTCACTTAGCGGAATAAATAATGTTGTAAATATTTATGCCATATTTTCATGCAGAAAATATAAACGTTGATGCGTTTTCTTGTGTTCTGTTGAGTTTTCCATGCTCAGTCCCCCTCCCAATCAGTGTACTGTTGCAAAGTTATCTCTCCCCTTGTTTCTGCGGAACATCAAGTGAATAACATGAATGTAATAGTGTTGTATAACATTTATTAGAAAACCTGTATTCTGAATGAATCTTCTATGAATTACCAAAACTATCATTTTCAAGAAGAGATGTGTTGGTGTTAGTTCTATGAGCCACTGTTTAAGAAATTATTGATTTGTATTATGTATCTCGGGGGTGCAGTTGTTATTGATTTGTATTATGTATCTCGGGGGTGCAGTTGGTGAGGAAGCAAGTGGAAGAGGTCTCTTACCTTAAGAGATGGGTTAGTGTTTAATAATTGTGCACTTTTTAATTATTACATTGTTGTTCCTGATATGCCAAATGTGATCCCAGCCATGATCATACCATGCTGAATTTGCAAAATCTAAAATTAGGTTGAGTGATTTTTTAATATAGCCTCTGTGTTACAAGGAGATTATTTTGCCATTTGCACTGTACTTGACTACACATGCTGTCTGTGCTCTCTATGTGTCTGACACGTAGAATCTTTGTTTAGATTATGCCTAACTAGGGGTTAAATAGGCCCTAATTACAACTTTGGTGGTAACTACCACCTACTGCCATGGCGACGGGCGCCAACATAACGCTGCCGTTGCTACCAGCTGTCTACGCGTATCATGACTGCCGACGTTATACCGCTAGAATGCTGGCGGAACACGACCGACGGTTATGGCGGCGGACGGCGGTAAGGCAGGGCTGCTGACAGCAGCACCGCCACGCCAGCAAACACCACCGACTAAATCATGACCAATGATACAGCCTGGTGGTGTTTTGCTGGTGGATGCTGCTGCTGACAGCAGTGCCGCGGACTGTCTCCAGCCGGAGGATCCCCTCCAAGCAGGTAAGTCGGGTTTCCCAACAGGAGAGGGGGGTATTGTGTGAATGTGGGGGGATGTATGTTTTGGAAAGCGTGCATACAGGTGTGAGTCACATTGAATGCATGCATGAATGAGTGATTGTGAGTGTTGTGTGTTGTGAATGCATGTGTGTGACAAGGTATGTTAGTGTGTGTTGCGGTGTGTTGCAGTGTGTTGATATGTATGTGTGCATGCATGGGTGGTGGTGGGTATGCGTGTGTGCATGTGTGTATATGGGTGCACGTGTGGGTGTGTATATGTGCGGGGGCAAGAGAGGGAGGGGGAGGGTGGGGGAGGACTCTGGGGAGGGGGAACGGGAAAGACCCCTATCAGTGCCAGGGAAAGGATTCCCTGGCACTGATGGTGCCTACCGACATGGTTTTTGTGGTGGTAAGTTTGGCATGAAAACCATGGCGGTAGGCCGGGTCGTAATCTCGAGGGTTACCACCCTGGCGGTCAGTGTGTTAAAGTGGCGGTCTTTAATGGCGGTTACCGCCAGGGACAAAATCCCTTTTTTTTTTTTTACCGCCGGCCTGTTGGCGGTATTAATGCTGCTTTAACACCGACCACCAGGGTTGTAATGAGGGCTATAATTTTGTGCATTTTTCTGTTCTTCTATATTGGGCCTTCATGGCGATACATGCATTTCTAACGTTGTTCCACATTTTAGAATATTCTGAACTAAATATCCTTTTTGCTCTATTTTTGATCTAGAACTCAGGACCCAATTGTGAGTTTGGCAGTCGGACTGCCAGACCGTCACAGCGGCACTCCCAGAAAGACTACTGCTGTAGCGGTTTCCAGACCGCCGTATTATGATGTATGCAGGCTGAACCATCACCTGTCAAGACAAATAGCGTCCCGCCAGCTGCGTGGCAGACTGCAATCTTGGCAGTACACCCTCCATCACCGTCATGGCCATGGGGAACTGACAAGCCCATTACAAAAACATAGTCACTGTTGGGTTCTCCTTGTTGGGTTAGCTGACGGCGGTCGGTCACCGCAGAATGCTTTTGGTAAAGCAACAAGCAAGTGCCCAGTGGATGGATTAAAAAACAACGTAGCAGACATATATTGGCCCAGTGGACACACCTGCAAATAACACTATAAAACACACCCCTTCCCAGACCATTTTCCTTTGCCTTTCCACTATAGTACTGCAAGAAAGAGACCAGAGACCACTGTTTTTATTGATAGATAAGGTAACCTTTTTTCACCACCTTTCACACACTTTTGTCCATTTACTCCCTTTAGCACTTTTCTTGTCAAGTAAGTCCCTGTCACTGACTTTAATTTACATCAATGTTACGTCCCAAAAATCCCCATTTTTCTGAAAATGAGTTGAGAGTCATGGTGGAAGAAATCATAAAAGTAGAGCCACAATTGTTTCAAGCCCAAGTCCAGCATATTCCTCTCAAAAGTAAAATGGAAATGTGGCAAAGGATAGTCGACAAAGTGAATGCTGTAAGCACCACCCTGCACACAACGGAGGACATTAGGAAGAGGTGGAATGACCTGAGGTGGAAGGTATGTTCCCTGGCCTCTAGGCAACACATGGAGGCCAATATGACTGGTCGTGGTCCCCCAGTGTCCCAGTACAACTCATTCCCTGGGAGGGAAAGGTTCTGGCCATCCTGCATCCAGAGCGCTTGACATGATTACCTGTGGGATCTGAGTCTGGTAAGTTGCAACACAAAAATCTCACTAATCTTCATTGTCCTTCATGCTCACATCTCACCTTTTGGCACGGTGTTGTTTGTCGACTATTCCAACATACAATACAGAGAGTAGAAGAGATATAAGCTTATCAATGTGTATTGTCGAACATAATGTCACATGGATCAATGCCCTTATGTGCCATATGTTAGAATGGGTTCTGTAAGTGTTTCAATATCAAAAGATGCCCCCAGGACCTATGGTATGTGTCAACATGTAAATATAATGTCCAAACTAACTGCACTGTGGCAACAGATCTCTATGACAAAACATTTGTCAAATGTTGAGCAGCAGAGAGAGTAACATGACTACAACTACCAGGAGGCCCTGTTTCTGTTACTCCATCCAACAGGCCTTTGTGCTCTTGCCCAAATACACAAGTTTGCCATCTCACACCTGATGTTTATGTACCTAGGAGTTTAGCTTTTGTGTAGTGTTGGGATCCAGCAAGTGCCATGCCTTCAAATACTAGGAGGCCCTGTTTCTCTAACTCAAATTAATAGACCATTCTGCACTTGCCCAAATAGTTCTGTATGCCATCTCTCAAATGGTGTTCACTCACAGGGGAGTGAGCAATCTACACATCATACTGAACTCAGAGATGTGGCTGTCTACCTAGCTTGCTCTTGTCCTGGTATCCCAAAATGAAACTGTTGAGGACAGGAATGGCACCTTACCAAGTGTGTACATCAAGTATCCCTACGGCATTAAGCTGCTTTATCAGATTGGTAATGGCAGCTAACACATTGATTCAGCACTGCTCATATGATGGCTACAGCTACATATACAAAAAAGTTGTGTGTTTGCCTGTATCTCACACAACTAGGCCTTGGAATAGTCAAATACATGTTCCTCTCCACTGTGTTGGCTTACCTGTTTGTAAGATGGTATGTTCATTCCCTCAGCTAAAGTGCAACTGACCACATCTAATGAGCTGCTTGAGTCTAATAGTTTCTGCAAGCTTCACCCATGTCATGTCAACAATTTAATACCATGAAAACATAGCACAATCAGCAAACCTGCCACTAAAGATTGTCAAAGGTCTTTATTTACAGTGATACGCAATGTTTGGATGTAGATTCCACACTTCAACCAATAACAATGTACTCTATTTCTCAAAAGGTAGAGCTGGCACAGCACCTGGCCAGACATTGTCCACTAACCAGACTCCCAACCCACCTCAGGAGGAAGCCCTCAGTGATGACAACACTCCTGGACATGTGGACGTGGGTGATGGTCCTGACCCATCTAGGCAGCCTGGTCAGACGGCAACAATGAGTCTCACTGTGCCACAACAACACCTCCCACCCCACTTGCTTCTAAATCCCAGATAACAATGTGCCCCCCAACCTGTGTACATAGCACAGTTGCTACCTTCTTGTGGCCCCCAGTCCTGGGCCCTGAGGTACAAATCAACAAACCGGACACTGAGAGTTCTCAACTCAGTTGGAAAGTGCACCCTGTGCCAAGGGCACAGGCTTGTTGGGGTAAGTTCCAAGGCAGAGATGCTGTGAGCCAGCAGAGTGAGGCAACTCAAGACCAGGATACCATCAGCCAAGTCTTGGGGTAATATCAAAAGTCACAAAGCGTGATGGACCAGGTGCAAACCGAGCTCTTGGAAATCAAGCAGCTTCAGAGGGTCACGAACCAACAAATGGAGGACCATAATTTTCACATGGGTATCGTAACAGGGGTGCTGAGGGACAGCCATACAACCCTGAGCAGGCCTTTCCAATCTCCAGCTACTCCTTCCTACAGGCCAACTACATCCAGCCCAAGTGCATCTGCGGTAGTCACAGGACGGGAGGCCCTGACAGAGGACCACCCACCCTCAGACACCCCTGCCCTTGCAGCTGATGAACCTTCTCACCCTTACAAGCGGGGACATCCATGTGAAAGCCCAGGAGGTGTGGATGGCAAGACACCCACCACTGCCAGCAAGAAACCTCATCATTAATGTCCTCCTTTGTGTGTCACACATTTACCCTGTGGACTGATCCCGAGCCCCACTCCATTTCTGATGGGAGGAGTACTCTGTACTTCTGATGGTGTGGCATCTGATCCTATGATTGTTTTCCCCATGACTGACCCCTTCACTCTTCATTTATATTACTTTTTGCCACTAGATTGTTTTCACCCTTAGCACTGCAATATATTCACCATTCACAAACTCATAGTCTGCTGTCCCAAATGTCACATTTAGCAATGTAAATATGTAAGAACATGTGAATCATACAACAAAAAAGCAAGTTACTTTTGGAAGCAGGAATATGTTGCATGTACACAGTGTACAGCTCAGGATTACAACCATTCCACACAAACACATACATACAAGTGTCTTGTAAAAGAACTTTCATTACGTAGTTCAGCTCATAGGCTGTCATTATGTCTCAAACACAGCAATTAATACATGATTGATTCATACTGTGTAAGTGATCAAATTTACAGGCACATAGCCCCTGAACATTGAAGGAATGGACACATCCAACATTTTCCTGTAGAATAGGCAAAAACTATTATGGTTGATGTCATCAGCTGGACCCATATCACCTTCCTCCCAAAAGGATCCCCACATCATATAATGCAAGATCCAGATGGATGGCAGTACAACAGCTCCTGGTCGCAGGGTCATTACAATACAGTGCTTCTGCATTTGGCAGTATGATACAAACAAAGATCAGTGGTGTGCCACAGGCACTTTGACCTACAATGATGAAACACATCAACAGCTATATACAGTTCATACAAAAAGAGTGCTTAGCCATTGTAAAGGGAAAGTAACACAAATGTAGCCTAGGACTACATATTTTCTGACCACACGATGACACACATGATGCATCAGGGCCACCACATGACAAGAAACAAGTCTAATGGAGTCTTCTAAACTTCTATCCATCCTGTCTTGGCACAGGTCTTGTACACCCAAAGTCTGTGACATACATTCCCAGGAACAATCCATGTCCAGATCGTATGTCCCAAAAGCATCATATATCTGCCAATGTCACAACTCACAAATGTCCCAATAAAGATGTCATGGTGAAGGTATGTGAACAAATGCAAAAACAAGGAGAATAGTTATGAAAGCATGCATATGACACAATTCATACAGCAAATGTCTGGCGAATGCAGTCCATGTTATAAATCACACACAAACAAAGCAAGATCTCCAAAATGTGATTGTGTCAAAAGCTTCCTCATCAGAAACACTTTGCCAGTATTTGTCAGACCTTCAGCTTCCTAAAATTTCCAACAAATATACTCCTCATATCATCACAACAAGGTTTCATTGTACAGTCAAATTCATGACATCTCATGACATACACTCATGAGAAGAAGCTGTTGATGAGATTTTGTTGCAAGTCAGCTCCTTTCTCTTCAAAACTATCATCTTCATTTGGCATTCTCACCCAGCGGCACCACAGGCTCCCCCTCCTCTGGGATGTAAGGGATGTTCCTTCTCAGGGCAATGTTAAGGAACATGCAGCAGACCACGTTGATATGACTCACCTTTCCAGGTGAGTAGAGGAGTCCAGACAGCGAAATCTGTCCTTCGTGATCCCAAAAGCCTGCTCAACTTGCCGCCATGTTCTTCCATGGACCTCATTAAAGCAGACTTCCCCTGGCGTAGGTGGATTCCTCAGTGGTGTTAACAACTATGGATGGTTGCGATATGCTGAGTCTCCTGTTTTGTAATGAGACATAAGTGCTACAGCGAGTCACACACTCCCTGATTGTAGCACCTGACATTGCACACACAAGATCAGGACAGATGTGACTTACCAACAAGCCAGGCCCTCTCTTGTTTCACCTGTGACATTAGCTGGGGTATGGTGCTGTTCCGTATTACAAAGGAATCATGGGCTGAACCTGGGAGCCAGGCACAATAGTTTGAAATGTACAGATCTGACAAGAAGACATCTGATGATCTTATGATGGTAAATGACACAGTAAATGTATTTATATAACAGCATGAGCTGTGTGTATACTGTTTGAGTCAGCTGAGGATGTTGTTAGCAATGTGTAAAGTCCCACAGATCACTCAGCCCAGATCAGGCCTTGGCAAACTGTTGTATAGGAACAATGTGAAACTCACTGAGCCCTTCAGTGTATACCCCAACCCTGAACTAATATATAGGATGGCCACATGAAGTACTCTTATGCATGGAAGTGATGGAAATGTGATGTTCCTGTAGGTTGTGTATGCTCAGCCTGCAGAGAGTAAAACCTATCAAAGCCTTTTCATAGTGTGGGACATAGCCTAGGCTGGTGCAAAGTAACTGTTGCTAGGCAATTGAGTCACCAGGCCTACTCCCTGTAGACCTGCAGATGGTTGGGTGCAGCCAAAATCAGTCCTGAGAAGCAAGATTTGGCCTGAATGCTTTTATATTGACTACATTAGGAATGGAGACTGAGGTAACCACTTGACCTGGTACTTATTTCCATTTACCCTCATCGCCAATGTGTGTCATTGACTTATGACAGTCCCTTTACTCCCAAAGGTCTGTTGTCACCTTTCCATAAGTCATGTTTGTACAGTACAGGCCTATTCCACAAGTGGCAAACCCACAGTGAAGATAGTTTGTTGATTCAGAGTTGATCATGACATGTGAATCACTAGCTTTGTTATATGCCGCCAATCAGGCCAAACATACTTTGGTATCTTGAATGTCATCTCTCTAGGATTGCCACATATGGTAAAAGGTGTCTCCTGTGATACCAGTGCATATCACACAAACCCACTCAGAAGTGGTATGAGAATCCATTAGGTAGACCACATGTCCACACATCCACACAGAAGATTTCAGTGGCAGCCATGCCAGCCCTTTCATTATCACCTAAGCCTTGGGTATAGTCTGTACCATGGTAGTTCTCAGTATGGACTGTATGCAGTGAGTCAGTGTGCCTGGATGTATTGCCAGCGGAGCATCCACTGTTGCAAAAGGTGAGAGGACCTGAGACACTGTGCACAAAAAATCTGAGAAATCCAGCTGGGGCTGTCCTTCTAACGTGGGAAGGGTGCACGCCAGACTCTGAACCCATATTGATGGCTTGCATGCTGGTGGTGGCCTACTCCAAGCTTGATGTGTGTTTGAGGGAAGCACAGCAGCTACAAGGGGGTGAGTCCTGGGCAGATTCCTAGCAGTTACATTGGCAGGTTTATGAGTCAGAGGCAGCCATTGCCCATGAATATGGGAGATGGCCCATGTGTGATATACAAGATGTGTTATTATTTGTGTAGGAATGGTAGTTGGTACATGCTGATGTGCCTTGCCTATTGCCCTATTGATCAGGGACACAACAGAGTACAGTCCACTACCAATATGCTATTGTGGGTTGACACATAACTGAGCACAGTGGTCAACCATCTGATGTTGTTTTTATGTGGTGGGTGTCATTTGTAATCAACAGTCTACTTCTTTTCAGTGTGTCAGCCCCAGCATCAAACAACATGAGACAATGGATAACTGTATTCAGCCATGTGTCTGCTCAAGAGAATATATTGGCATTTGTACCCAACAGGCCACTTGTCATTGGTGTGTCAACATTGCTAGTGCATCACCAGGTTAAAAAATGCTTTCATGGTAATTCTTCAACTCTGCTATGAGGTGGACATGCTACTGCCAGCAACCTAAGCCCCTAAGAGGGTCAACAGCTTTCTTCAGTACCTACTCTCCCTGACTATTCACCTTCTTTCAATCAATCAATCAATCATTCGCATTTATAAAGCGCGCTACTCACCCATAAAGGGTCTCAAGGCGCTGGGGGGGGGGGGGGGTCAGTGCTTGAAGAGCCAGGTCTTGAGCTGCCTTCTGAAGGACTATCTGTCCCTAAGGACTTTTCAAAGGATTGTCTTTTTGTTGTTTTTTGTTAGGTCTAAATGTAAATACATCTGGGAATTTGTATGGTTAGTGCTGTTTGGAGCGTGATAATAGCTAGATTTATGGCATATATGGGGTGTTCATGATGCGTATGTTCAGGTTTTTCTAGAATGTATACAGGCATTTGTAATATGTGTTAAAACATTACTAACTTAGGCCCTCATTATGACATTGGTGGTAAATCCCGCTTACCACCATGCTGACGGACACCAACATACCACTGCGGTGGCGGATATCCGCCACACACACAACAATCCGACAGAATACAGCCACATACATAAATCCGCCAGACCAAAGGTCAGTGCAAAAGTGGCGGACCCAACACCCATGCCGTTACGCCAACAAAACAATGCCCATCATAATATGACACACGAATCACCATGGCGGACATTCAACTGTGGTAAACCATTGACAGTACATGCCGCTGCGCTCAGAATGGACACCCATATACAGAACAATAATCAATTGGCCAATACCAAAAACACACACCTGACACCCATAAACACACCACACCCACACACCCACACTTCTTTAAAACACAATCCTGCACTACCCACAACCCCTTAAGAACACCAATTGCTACTAGGAGCCGGAGAAGAAAAGCACAGAGACAACTAGACACACAGCACTCACACCCATACATTCCTCCCGCACTCCACATCACACACCCCACCACATTACTCAACACACTCTCACCAACACACATCACACAACACCCATGGCACCACAAAGGCACCCCTGTTTCACTGAGGAGGAGGGAAGTGTCATGGTGGAGGAAATTGACAGGGTACAGCCACAGCTCTTTGGAGCACAGGTACAGCAGATATCCATTGCAAGGAAGATGGAGCTATGGCGGAGAATCATGGACAGGGTGAACACAGTGGGATAGCACCAAGAGAAAGGGACAACATCAGGAAGAGGTGGATGACCTACAGGGGGAAGGTACGTTCCATTGCAGCAAGGCACCAGCTCACCATACAGAGGACTGGCAGTGGACCCGCACCTCCTCGCCCACAGCTCACAGTATGGGAGGAGCAAGTACTGTCATTACTGCATCCTGAGGGACTCTGTGAGGTAGCCAGAGGACTGGGCACTGGTAAGTCAACATTTAACATTTATCACCCCCATACCTGCATGCCAACACACCCTCCTCACCTTCACTCCCATCACTTTATGCCACCCCACACACTGCACCAATGCAAATGACTAACCCTAATGCCAAGCCCTGCATGCCATACCAATTAATCGACAACCCTCCCAGTCCTGTATGGACACGCATCACTAAAGCATGCACAGCATAGGGAAACTAACATTCCCACAATACATCACCATACACAAGCAAAAGCTGGCAGGGCAACACCAACGATGGAGGGGAAGCCACGGATGTACAATATGTCATACACACGAAGCATAATACATCATTTACATCCCCACAGGTACCCAGCCAATGTCAGTGAAAAGGAGATGCCACCACTATCCAGTCCCCCAACAGAAGACACCCCCAGTGATGACAGTAACTCTAGATTTCAGGATCTGGAGGACCTACCGGGCCCATCAGGGACCACTGGACTGCCGGTCATCCAAGCTCAATCACAGTCCACCACAGAGCCTCCCCCATCAGTATCCATCAACACAGCACCCACCCTGCGTACCCACCCCTCTGTCCCAAGGACACGTCAATCAGCAGTGTGCCTGCCTGTATAGGGATCACAGTCCACATCTCATCCCCAAGACAATCAGGGACCTGGGGTCAGTGGCACACCGTTCAGGGAACAGGGGTACAGGCCAACAAGGAAACTGGGAGGACTGCTGTGCGCCAGGGGGAGGACAGGAACAGGGAACCGACTCTCCAGGAGGCACTCTTCGAGATCCTGGGAGCCTACCAACATTCCCAGGATATAATGGGCCAGATCCTTGACAACTTGCAGGAGAACAGGGGGCTGCAGGAGGGTCAGTATCAGGGGATCAGAGAGGACTTGCAGGCCATAAACACCACCCTGATATCTATTGCAGGGGTGCTGGCAGACATGGCCAAGATCACAAGGGTGGGCAACAGCACACCAGCGGGCCCCTACCACTAGCCAGTCAATTGAACAGCCCTCCACTTCCGCTGCCGCTAGTGGCCATGAGGTCCCGCCACAGGACCCACAGGCCACCAGCATCCCTCCCCCTGTAGAAGGTGAACCACACCACAAACGTCCCCTGCAACCCAGACAGAAGCCTAAGACAATTGCCAAGACCACCGACAGGAAATCAAACTCTCCTGATTGTCCCCCTTGTGTCCCACACTGTCACCTTGTCCACCTTGAACTGCCTTTGCCCCACTTCCTATGGACACTTGGACATGGCACCTTTGCTGCAAATGGACTGGAACAATACCCTGGACATTCCTCCATCATCACCCCATTCCATTGCACTTTCCCATCAATTTTTAGCACTACAATAAACACCATTGAACACAACTAAAATACTTGTATGTAATGTGTTGAAATAGTGTATTAACGGAAACAGTTATATCCGTTGCAAATGAACTGTATAGTGTGAGAGCTTATAAATAATGCCCTGTAGCTGGCTGTAGTCAGCACATCAGTATACAGATGTCATTGCACTAACATCAGTAAGATGAGAATCCATAGGCAACATTAAGCAGAGGTAAAAAGTGGGTAATGCCATCATGCCACAGTCACACAGAATACACCAATAATCATTGAAATGTGAAGTTACACTGACTCACTTGTGTGTCATTGGAAGTACTGATGGATTACTGTGGTTCTATTGTCCTCATCCTCACCTTCAGCCTCTTCATCCTCACTGTCATCAGGGTCTACTGCAGCCACAGGGTCATCTCCAGTCTCCTCCTCCTGCAGAAAAGGTATATGGTGTCTGAGGGCCAGGTTGTGCAAAATGCAGCATACCGAGACTGTCTGGCAGACCTTCTTGGGTGAGTAGCACAGGAATCCACCTGTCAGATGGAGGCACCTGAACCTGGCCTTCAGGAGGCCGAAGGTTCTCTCTATGATCCTCCAGGTTTGCCCATGTGCATCATTATAACGTTTTTCAGCCCTTGTCCTGGCATTCCTCACAGGGGTCAGTAGACACAATAGGTTTGGGTAGCTGGAGTCACCTGCAGGTATTGATGGACAACATTTAGCCACACACTATCCAATGAGGTTAACATCAGAGGCATACACTAACAGACACTGGGTGGGGACGAAAGCTCACCTATAAGCCACACCCTGTGCCTCTATAGTTGGGCCATCACATTTGGAATGCTGCTATTCCTCAGAACAAAGGCATCATGCACCGACCCAGGATACTTAGAATTGATGTGGGAGATGCACTGGTCCGCCAGGCACACCATCTGCACATTCATGGAGTGGAAACTCTACGATTCCTGTACACCTGTTCATTCTGGCAGGGGGGACAAACGCAATATGTGTACTGTCAATCACCCCAAAAATATTGGGGATATGTCCCATTGCATTGAATACTGCCTTCACAGTGGCCAAATCTTCCACCTGGGGGAAAGCTATGCAGCTGCATATGTGTTTTACCAGGGCAGACAACACTCTTGCCAGCACTATTGAGAACAATGGCTGCGACATTCCTGCTGCCAAGTCCACTGCCACTTGGAAACAACCTGTCGCCATGAAATGGAGCACTGATAGAACTTGCACAAAAGGAGGGATCCCATTCGGATGACGGACAGACGAGATCAGGTCAGGCTCCAACTGGGCACACAGCTCTGTGACTGTGGCGCTGTCCAGTCTATAGGTGTGGAGAATGTGCCTGTCCTCCAGTGTAGCTAAGTCCACCAGGGGTCTGTACACAGGGTTTTGTCTCCACCTCGTATTAATCTGCAGTAGTAGGTATCTAAGGGACACAAGAGTGAGTCGGCTGTCACAATTTGAACAACTAAACCACAACAGCAGTCCACATGGTGCACCTATGTATTGGGACAGTGTAAATGTCGAAGTATGTGCCTATTTAACCTGTGACGCAGTAACTGTCGATAGGCCTGTTCCCCCCCGAAATAGTGACCGCCTGTCCTGTATGGAGGGACAGGTAGAAGTGAGGTAATTCCACTGACTGGCGTTGTGGCGGTAGGCGGTCTTGGACCGCCTTGCAATTCCTCATTGGATAATACTGGGCCCTATGGAGTACAGTGGCCAATGGGGATGTATGCCGGCAGTGACAGTGTACACTGCCACGGACGTGACCGCCATTTTCTTACTCAATCCTCACTTGTTTCCTGACCTTCAACAGGAGAAGTCCTACACTGTGTGTACTGCTATGACCTGTGTCTGGAACCTACCATGGTCCATGTGACCGGGGAAAGGGCCCCAGCCTTCACATCAATGGAGTTGGAGCAACTGGTGGATGGGGCCCTACCCCAGTACTGACAGCTGTATGGGTCTCCAGACCAACATGCGAGTACACTTTGAACATGATGCATGTGGCATGGATGCATGGAGATGTGTGTGAAGGCATTGTGTAAGGGTAGGAGTTTCTATGTTGGCGGTGTACATGTTGTGGGCTGGCCTACGTGTGTGCCAATGGTGATGGAAAGGGGTATGGTGGGCCATGTGTGTGACAGGCTGGAATGTTAGTTTAATGTAGTTCTCCTGTATGTATTACCTCTGCAGATCAGCACCCATCAAAAGAAGGGATTATGGCATGCCATAGCCAAGGATGTGCAGACCCTCGAGGTCTATGGCAGGCGGAGCTCCCACTGTTAGAAACGGTGGCAGGACCTGAGATGCTGGGCAGGAAGACCGTGGATGCCCAGCTGGGGATGGCCTCCGAATGAGAAAGGGGTGCCCATTGGACCCTGAGTCCCCTGATGGCCCGCATTCTGGCGGTGGCCTACCCTGAGCTGCTTGGGTGCTTGAGTGAATCACAGCAGCCACTAGGGGGTGAGTACAGTGGGTAACATTACATATTTTGGCTGGTGAGGCGGTATCCGGGTGGTGGTTGTGTGTTAGTGGGTGCCCATAAGGCCAGGCCAGACATTGCAGCTTGGGTCATCTCTAGGGTAATGGTTGCATGGCAAATACAAGTAACCTAGCTTGTTATTAGTCACTTTCAGGTAGGGCATTGTGGGTCCCAGGTGTGCTGCAGTTGGTCCTCATCTTGCCTTGGTGACTAACCATATCACTGGCAGTGCAATGCATATTGCTTAGGCCTGTTCCCTGTGTGTGACGTTAATGTGCATGCCAATAGTGGTATTGGTCCAGTCATTGACCAAGTGTATCCTTTCTCTCTCCCCCTTTCTTGTTTTGTCATTCTGTCCTTGTGTGCATTAGCATCATCTGGCAGAGGAGCAGGGGCACTGGCGAAAGAGGGAGCTGCATCCTACAGGACCCAGGAGGCAGAGGGCACGACACGACACGAGGGAACCAGTGGGACAGAGGGCAAGTGGAGCACCACGGAGGAGACTGGAGGAGATGACACTGACTCAGATACATCCTTCGATGGGAGTACCCTGGTGGTGGCAGACACCTCTGGGACCACCCCAGTTGCAGGTACATCTGCCACCCCCATACCAGCACTGCCCTCCCAGAAGCCCCTCAGTGAGTTGCCCGCTCACCCAGGAGTCTGGGCATCTCCTTTGCCCCAGGCACCTCAGGCCCTGCCCAGTGAGTCCTGCTGCCCTGAGTGAGGAGGCTATTGATCTCCTGACATCCATCTCTGTCGGGCAATCAACCATTGTGAATGCCATCCAGGGGCTGGCATCCCAGGTGCAGCAATGCAATGCATTCCTCGAGGGCATTCATGGCCCACAGAGATCGATTCAGGTTCTGGCCTCCTCTCTGATGACAGCCATTGTCCCTGTTTCTACTGTCCTCCCTCCAACTACCACTTTTCAGTGCTACTCCCCTCAACCCAAACCCATCCCAGGCACACATAGAGAAGAGCATGCACACAAGACAACACCCAAGAGTGGCACAGGCAAACACAAGCACCACACTTCATCCCACAGGCACTCATGCAAACACCATACAGTTACAGACACAACAACATCCACTGCCTCCACTGTCTCTCCCTCCTCCTCCACCTCCATCCCAGTCACATCCACTCTCACACCTGCATGCACTACATCTACATCCACTACCAGCATCACCACACCAAGCAGAACACACACCTCACTGCCAGACACCTCCACAACAGCCATGCATGCGTCCCCTGTGTCCTCTCCCACCGGGTCTGTCCGCCATCCTAAAGGACACAAACGCAAGCATTCACACACCCAACAGCCATCCACCTCACATCAGCATACTGACCATGCACCTGCACCTAAGTCCAGCAGACATACACCTCCAGCAACCACTCCCTCATCCTCCACTCGCATTACTCCTCTCTCCTCCTGCCCCACCATCCCTAAAAAGCTTTTCCTTTCCCAATTTGACCTCTTCCCTACCCCTCTCCCGTCCTGCCCATATGGGAAGGGTACCAAGGACACAGTCCAGCACCGCAGCCAAACAGTCCACGGGGACAGTGGTAGCACTACCTTCTCGTGGTGGTAAGGATACCACACCTCTATCGCAGAAGGGGAAGAAGCCAGCCCCCCACCAGGGAAGATGGGGAAAGGGCCTGCACCACCTGTAAAAAGGGGAAGGAGCCTGCACCACCTGTAAAGAAGGGGAAGGGGCCTGCACCACCTGTGAAGAAGGGTAAGGAGCCTCCACCACCAGGCAGAGAGGGGAAGAGCCCATCCACCCCTGCCAAGAAGGGCAAGGGATCCACGCTTCATGTGTAGGAGGAGACAAAGCACTCTACGCTAGCAGAGGCTGTCAGGCTGACACTGCCACCACCACCAGATGTCACCGGGCTCCCACCGCCAGCTGAGGAAGTGCAGCCATCAGAGAGTGCAGAGGCTACCCAGGAGGCTCCTCCATCCACCACTACAGTGCAGCCATCAAAGAGTGCAAAGGCTGAACAGGAGGCACCTCCATCCACCACCACAGTGGATCCATCACCGCCAGCGGACGCCATGTAGGCCACACTCCAAGGGCTGCTGTGCGAGTTGCCCCCTCCAGAAGCAGTGAGCAAGTCACCCACCTGAGAGACTGTGGCCTTGCACTCCCCAGGACAGAGCAATGGGCATGTTGCCCCCTCCAGAAGCAGTGGCCAAGTCACCCTCCTGAGAGACTGTGGCCTTGCACTCCCCAGGACAGAGCAATGGGCATGTTGCCCCATCCAGAACCAGTGGGGAAGTCTCCTACTCCAGAGACTGTGGCCTTGCACTCCCCAGGACAGAGCAATGGGCATGTTGCCCCCTCCAGAACCAGTGGGCAAGTCATGCACTCCAGAGGCTGTGGCCTTGCACTCCCCAGGATAGAGCAATGGGCAAATTGCCCCCTCCAGAACCAGTGGAAGTCACCCACCTGAGAGACTGCGGTCTTGCACTCCCCAGGACAGAGCAATGGGCATGTTGCCCCCTTCAGAAGAGGTAGGAAAGTCACCCGCTCCAGGGACTGAATGAATGAATTAATCTTTGTTGCCTGATTAATTAAAATCAGTACAACATATTAAAATAATAAAAGTGAGAAAAAAAAATTAAATAAACTGCAAAAGTTACCCTTCAGGTGCCAAAGCAGATACCTATTCGTAGCATCTTCTATCTAAACACATTAAAATACTATAAAGCCCAGGAAATTGCCCCACCTTGGGGTCCCCAGATGTTACTCACCAGCTGTTACACAAGTAGGTACCCATAATACAACCTTCTGCCGGTAACAACTAATTGTTCGCCTGTTAACCCAG
Organism: Pleurodeles waltl; assembly: GCF_031143425.1. Classification (NCBI taxonomy): domain Eukaryota; kingdom Metazoa; phylum Chordata; class Amphibia; order Caudata; family Salamandridae; genus Pleurodeles; species Pleurodeles waltl. The sequence continues at coordinate 51,437,663 of NC_090439.1, forward strand.
ACACTTTTCCAAAAAACCTCAGGACCAGTGCAAGAAGATATGCACTAGCTAAGGGACTGCTGTGCATGAAGAGCCTCTCTCAGCTCGTCAACCAAGGCCATTGGGTGACAGAGAGGGATGGCATGGGTGGCAGAAACCATCTTGTCAAAGCCGTTTCTTTGAGGGTCCCCATCCCTCCACAGATACCCATGCTAGTTTGACTCCTTGCCTGGCGTAATGCTAATCACAGCTTGTGAAAGAATTTTCCAAAATGGGCTAGTTCCATGGGGACCACTGTGGTGAAAATAAGGCTTAAAGCTTTGTTACATGTTCTCACCCCATGTTTCAAGAACAGAGGTTTTAACAGGAAGCGCTGTTCAGTCACCAAGCAAGGGCAACAGCATTCAAAATGTTTTATCAATTCAGTATGGTGTTTACACAACGTGCATTCATGCAGGTGCCCTTGTATGATTTTCCACTTACATCGGTATTCCCAGGCAGGTAAGGTTAGAAGGCGCATCTGCAGAATGTTCTGGAATGCTCACTCTCCTAGAGGTGCTTTTGGATAGGGCTGGCCTTTGGTGGTTGCATATGATTCATACAGGCCATCAGCTCCACGGATATACCTAACTATTAAAATATCATTGGCTCTGAAGCATGCACCCCAAGCTCTTTCAGTTTTTTCTTCAATACCGCTTTCGTGATGGCAGGTTCTGTAGAATAAGAAGGGGCCAAATTGAACTGTTCCTCAGCCTTGTCAGATAGATGGCCCAGCTACTTGTTTTATTTTTGAAAATTACTTTCAAAGCCCCCCTGAGGCTGCATGCCTCTGCCCTGCTAACACTTTGATAAAACGTTATCATATCCAATTTGCACATCAACTCCATGTATATTATATCTAGTTCCAAACTTATCCCTGCATGCCTTGTCGATCTAGGGATCTTGAGTATCCTTTTGCAGGCTCTCATCTGGGCATTCTTTAGAGTGGCTATCAATTTGCCTGGGAAAGCCAAATGGCCATAAGTGATTGAGGGAAGCAATTTTGCTCTTATCACCCTCCCCAAAGGATCAAATGTAAGTGTCTTAAGCCGTTGATGGAGTTTTGTTAAAGTGTGGTATATTTTTACTGCTTTGGAAGCCAATGCCGCTGCCTGGTGTTATGTTCTCCCCGTATTTGATAGCCAGACCCTCAAGTAGTGACATTTAGGGGGTTATTCTAACTTTGGAGGAGGTGTTAATCCGTCCCAAAAGTGACGGAAAAGTGACGGATTTACCACCAGCCGTATTACGAGTCCATTATATCCTATGGAACTCGTAATACGGCTGGTGGTATATCCGTCACTTTACCGTCACTTTTGGGACGGATTAACACTCCTCCAAAGTTAGAATAACCCCCTTATTTTCCAACTCTACGCTGAGAGGTCTGAGTTTCCACCTTCTATATGAATTTTTTGACTGACGGCTGAAAACCAGGACTTTTGTTTTTCCTGCATTTGCTTTTAAAGCATTTCTTTCAGTGTAGTCATGCAGTATGTCCAGGCCTCTTTATGAGCCCAATCTGAGCTTGGGCAAGCAATACCATATCGTTTGCGTATTGTAATATGGGGAGCACCAATTGCCCCAGCCTCTGAGGAAACGTATTTACTCTGAGCAGGTCAGCTGTATATAAATTAAAAAGAGTGGGGGTGATAACACAGCCCTATTTTAGGCCTTTGTTGGTAAAAATCTTCCTGGTCACATATGATTTTGTGATTTTTATTCTCACCCAGGTATCCGAGTATAGGGCCCTCACTGAAGCTAGTAATTTCCTTGGAATCTCCCAGGACGCTAGTTTCTTCCACAGAATGTGCTGCATCACCCCGTCAAAAGCCATGCTAAAGTCAATAAAACATGCAAAGAGCGATGGAGATGTTGGTTTTAGTGCTTGTTGTCCAAGATATGAAAGTGCCAGCACATTGCCTAACGTGGAGGAGCTGGGTCTAAAACCTGTTTGATAAGGTGGAATTATGCCATTTGCTGAGATCCATTCTTCTAACTCTTGTAGTAAGACCCTTGCATAAGCTTTGCCATCTACTTCCAGTAAGGCTATTAGCCTATAGTTTTCAGGGCAGGTAGTGTCCCCTTTTTTATAAATGGGTTGAAGTATTGATCCCTTCCAAGCCGCTGGAACCACCGAAAAGTATAAGCAATCATTTAATAGAGCAGTCAGGGGTGTGCCCCAGTAAGCTTGATCTTATCTGAAGATACTCCCTGGTAGGCCATTGGGGTGGGGGGCCCCATCCCGCCTCATCTTGCCAAGGATAGTTTGCACAGTTTTAATGGTGATAGGGCCAATTTTGTCATCTAACTCATCCAATTCATTTAGACCAGCGTTGTGAGCTTGATCCCCTGCATATTTTGGGTCTGCATAGAGATTCCCCACATGCCTTTCCCAATCACTAATAGAGATCACGTTAGTACTTGTTTCAGAGTCGTAGAGCAATGTACTGATGAAATCCCATAATTCTCTGCTTTTGTCAGACGGGAGCAATGTCACCAGATGTTTCCAGCATTCTTCCATCTCTTTAACCTTCATCATCCATAGTGTTCTTTTGTAATCTTTCCGTGCCGACTTCCTTAGTGCATCTGAGGCTGGGGTTTTAAGCCTCTTGTAGCCCCTTTCTGCCTGCCAATATCTCTTTTTATGCTGTAACCATTACTTAGGTACTAGCTGCTTAGCCACCCTATTCTGTTTACCCCCAGTTTGACTGGGCTGCACTCTATTGCAGAGGTGAGCTTGAAGTTTTTTGAGCACCTGTCCCCATTGATCTATTATTTGACCAACCACCTGACGAAAATATATTTGTTTGTTTGCCTGCTTCCATGCTTCATATTTTATTTTGCAGGTTGCAGACCATTTAATGCATTTTATTAAGGGGGCTTCTACCAGTTGACGACCACATGCTTTATACAGGTCATGTCTCGTAGCCCCTAGATCAACTTTTATTGCCACTGGGTTATGATCGCTTTCAGCTCTGTAGATCACCCTAAGGCTTAGGCACCGGCTCAGGAGTGCTGGACTTAGAAAGATAAAGGCCCTCATTATAACATTTGTGGTAAGTGCCGCTTACTGCCATGCTGACTGCTGCCAACATACCATGACCACGGCGGCATACCGACGCACGTATTATGACCCACACATAGAAATCGCCCACTATACAGACACACACGCAAGTCGGCCAGCCCAAAGGTCATTGATAAAATGCCGGTACCAAAATCCACACAGTTACGGCAACAGAAATACCCCAAAAGCAGTATGACCCATGAATCACTGCTGCAGATATTCAAGCGTGGTAAACCATTGGCGGTATAGACCACCGCGCTCAAAATACACACACACATACAAAACACCACCACATTGGACAATTCAAACGTCACATACCTAACACACATACACACACCACACCCATACACCCACACCCCTATAAAATACACACACACACTACCCACAACCCTTTACGAAAAAAAAAAAAAAATGACAACTGAGAGAGAGACACACCAGGAGCATCCACTGAATCAGAGCAACAGAACACCATCACCCATCCACCATCCACAGTCCTCACAGCACACACCCCAACACATAACCCCACACACCCTCACACACATACCACTCACACTTCACCCATGACACCATAAAGACACCCCAGGTTCTCAGAGGAGGAGCTAAGGGTCAAGGTGGAGGAAATCATCCGGGTAGAGCCACAGCTATTCGGATCACAGGTGCAGCAGATGTCCATTGCTAGGAAGATGGAGCTATGGCCGAGAGTCGTGGACAGGGTCAATGCCGTGGGATAGCACCCATGAACAAGGGATGACATCAGGAAGAGGTAGAACGACCTACGGGGGAAGGTGCATTCTGTAGTTGCAAGACTACAGATAGCTGTACAGAGGACTGGCGGTGGACCCCCACCTCCTCCCCCACAACTAACAACATGGGAGAAGCAAGTCTTGCTGATCATGCATCCTGAGGGCCTGGCAGGAGTAGCAGGAGGACTGGACTCTGGTAAGTCAAATCTTTACTACTTTATCCGCCCCCTACCTGCATGCCATCACAAATTCCTATCCCTACCCTCACCCCCATCACTCCACCACCTCACATATACCCCACCATCACAACCCTCGCATCCCAATACCAAGCCCTGCATGCAACACCACTGCATGGACCTCCATCACAGACCTGCATGGACACCCATCACCACAGCATGCACACTAGTGACAATCACTTAGCAAACCAAATCACAACTCACACAAACCAAAGCTGCCTTGGTAATAACAACCATAGAGGGAAACATACCCATGCAAAAGATGTCACACGCAGAAACAATAACACTGCATTTACATCCCCACAGGACCCCCACACAACGTCACTGGAGAGGAGGTGCCAGCAACATCCATTCCCCCCACAGAAGAGGACAATAGTTATTACTGCAGCTCTGCATGTCTGGATTAGGATGACCAGCATGGCCCATCTGGGACCTCGGGACAGTCGGTTCCCCTGACACAGTCACAAACCACCACAGAGCCTCCCCCCTCAGGAAACACCCGCACAGCACCCACCCAGCGGGCCCATGCCTCTGTCCTGAAGACACGTCAATCAGCAGTGTGCACACCACAACAGGGACCCCAGGCAACCCCACAAACACAGGACGATCAGGCACCTGGGGTCCGTGGCAGTGGGCACACAGTTCAGGGGACAGAGGCACAGGACAACAGGGAAGCTGGGAGGACTGCTGTGCGACAGGGGGAGAACAGGCAAAGGGAACCGACTCACCACGAGGCACTCACCAACATCCTGGGAGCATACCACCATTTCCAGGAGACCATGGGCCAGATACTGGCCAAGCTGCAGGAGACCCAGCGGCAGTCAGGAGGGACAGTACCTGGGATCAGGGAGGACCTGAGAGACATCCACACCACCCTGGTCACCATTGCAGGGGCGCTGGCAGACATGGCCAACACCATGAGGGAGGCAGTGGCACACCAACGGGGCTCTGACAAACAGCCCTCCACCTCCGCTGACGCTAGTGGACATGAGTCCCCGCCACTGGAACAACAGGCCACCAGCACCCCTGCACCTGCAGAAGGAGAACCACCACGTAAAAGGTCCCTGCGACTCCCCTGAATGTCACCCTTGTGTCCCACTCTGTCACCCTGTCCACCTTGAACTGCCATTGTTCCTCTTCCTATGCCTTCTTGCACAATGCACCTGTGATACAAATAGACTGTACTCTATCCTGGACATTCCTCCACCATCAACCCAGCCCATTGCAATGCCCCTTACACTTATTATCACATAAATAAACACATTTGGAACTAATACAAGTAGGGAGTCTGTCAATTGATTGAAATATGTATTAGTTTAACAAGCTGTCAACATTTCAATTCAAATGTACAGTTACACATACATAGGTATGACCTGTAGTGGGCAGCAGTAAACAGACCAGGAGCCAGAGTGGGGCACAGATATCTGAAAATAGAGATGCCAAAGGGTACAGTATGTGGCCATAGAAATAGGAAAATCAGGCTCCCATGTACATTGTCCAACACAAAACTGCAATGGAAGGTGAAGTTACAGTGTCTTACCTGTGTGTCACTGGACGTACTGTTGAATTATAGTAGTTCTGTTGTCCACATCCTCTTCCTCTGCCTCCTCTTTGTCTCTTTCCACAGGCTCCACAGCTGCCACACAACCATCTCCAGCCAAATCCTCCTGCAGAAAAGGCACCTGGCATCTCAAGGCCAGGATGTGCAACATGCAATGATGATTTGGCACACCTTCTTCGGTGAGTAGAACAGGGATCCACCTGTCAAATGGAAGCACCGGAATCTGGCCTTCAGGAGGCTAAAGGTGCGCTCAATAATCCTCCTTGTTCGCCCATGTGCCTCATTGTAACCTTCCTCTGTCCTTGTCCTAGCATTCTTCACTGGGGTCAGTAGCCATGAGAGGTTGGGGTAACCAGAGTCACCTGCAAATATCAAGGGATACCTGTTTGCCAAAGACTCACCCTAAGGGCCAGGCCCACACCCATATACCAACAGACATTGGGTGGGGACCATGGGATCACCTATTAGCCACACCCTGTGCTTCTAGAGTGGAGACATCACATATGGGATGCTTCTATTCCTCAGGATAAAGGCATCATGCACAGAGCCAGTATACTTTGCATTGACATGAGAGATGTCTGGTCCGTCAAACACACCATCTGCACATTCAGAGTGAAAGCTCTTTAGATTTCTGAACACCTGTTAATTTCTTCGGGGCGGGACAAGGTCAATATGTGTACCATCAATAGCACCAATGATGTTGGGGATATGTCCCAATGCATAGAAGTCAGCCTTCAATGTAGCCAAATCCTCCACCTGGGGGAATACGATGTAGCTGCGCATGTGTTTCATCAGGGCAGACAACACATTAGTCAACACATTTGAGAACATAGGCTGTGACATCCCTGATGCCATGGCTACAGTCGCTTGGAAGGAACCACTTGCCTAGAAATGGAGCACTGACAGGACCTGCACTAGAAGGGGAAAACCTGTGGGGTGGCGGATAGCTGAAATCTGGTCTGGCTCCAATTGGGCACACAACTCTTGGATTGTGGCCCTATCAGTCTGTATGTTAGGATAATATGCCTGTACTCCATTGTCGCCAGGTCCTCCAGGGTTCTGTACACGGGGGTATGCCTTCATTTCCTATTCATTCTCAGCTGCTGAACTCTAGGGTGAAAAACGGTGAGCAGATGGTCATATTCAAACATATGCCTTTCTTTTTTTTACAGAAACAGTATGTGAACGTGTAGGTCCATTGATGTGCCTATGTCTGCTATGATGCAGTTAGGTGCCATGGCCTGTGCCCCCTTGAAATGGCGGCTGCCTGACCTGTGAGGAGGGACAAGTGGAAATGAGGTAATTCTGCTGGCGTTGTGTGCCATTGCGGGAGGCGGTCGACGACTGCCGTGCAACACCGCATTGGTTGGTGATGTACGCCGGCGGAGACAGTATGCACCGCCGTGAACGTGGCCGCCATTTTCTATCTGTTCACTCACTTGCTACCTGACCTTCAACAGGAGAGGACCTACTCTGCAAGTGCTGCTGTGACCTGTGTCTTTAAGCGACCATGGCTCGAGTGTCTGGGGAAAGGGCCCCTGCCTTCACTTCCAAGGAGTTGGAGAGACTAGTGGATGGGGTCCTACCCCAGTGCCCTTTACTTTATGGTCCTCCAGACAAACAGGTGAGTACACTGTGAGCACGATGCGTGGGGCATGAATGTATGGAGTGCTGTGTGTTTAAGCCTCGTGTAGGAGGGAGCTGAGGGGTCCTGGGAAGAGTGCTGCATGTTCGGTGGGCAATTTCTGGGCGTGAGGGGATGGGAGGGATATGTTGGGCCATGATTATAACAGTCCGGACGGTATGAATAATACCTTTTCTTGCCCATCAGAAAAAGGGAATTTGGCGTGCCATCGCCAAGGAGGTACGGACCCTGGGGGTCTTTGACAGGCGGAGCACCCAGTGGGAGGTCCTGCGCCGATGGGCAAGGAAGATGGCGGAGGCCCAGCTGGTACTGGCCTCCCAACGAGATAGGGATGCCCGTCGTACCCTGACCCCCCTAATGTTCTGCATCCTGGCGGTGGCCTATCCGTAGTTGGATGGGTGCTTGAAAGCATCACAGCAGCCACAAGAGGGTGAGTACAGATTCAGAATCATGACTTTGTGTGCGTTAAGGTGTTACCTGGGGGGATATGTGGGTGCCCCTAGGCCAGGATGAACATGGCAGGGTAGGTTCTATGATGGGCAAGCTCAGATGCACTCCAACCGCAATAATGCTAGTGGCCAGCTACTACTGGGCAGTGTCCTGTGGGTTTCAGGTGTGCAGCTAATGGCGTTAGGCATTGTACCCCATGGCCTGGTGACTAGCATTGTAAATGGTAGTGCATGGCCTAGTGCATAGGGCTGTTCCCTGTGAGTTGTGTACGCCAACAGTAGTGTTGTTGCTGGCATTGACCAAGTGTATCCTCTGTCTCTTCCCCCCTTTCTGTTTTGTCACCCCATCCTTGTGTGCATTAGCATCATCTGGCAGAGGAGTAGAGGCACCGGTGACAGAGGGAGCTGCATCTGACATGGGCCTGGAGGCCTAATCCACTGACGGTGAGGGGACCAGTGGGACAGAGGGCGAGGGGAGCACCGCGACAGAGACAGGAGGGGACACTACCGATGGCAACACTTCCTCCGATGCAAGCTCCCTGGCAGAGGCGGACTCCTCTGTGCCCACACCAACTACAGGTACAGCTGCCATCCCGTACCAGCACCACCCTCCCGGCAGCCCCTCAGCGAGTTTCCCGTGCCCGCTCACCCAGGAGGGTGGGCATCTCCTCTGCCCCAGGCACCTCAGGCCCTGCCCCAGTCAGCCCTGCGGCCCTCGATGAGGAGGCTATTGACCTCCTAAGATCCCTGAATGCCATCCAGGGTCTAGCAGGGCATTTGCAACAAACAAATGCATTCCTGGAGGGCATTCCAGGCTCTGGCCAACTCACGGATGGCAGCCATTGTCCCTGTCTCTAGCCTCCCCCTCCAACTTCCTCTACCCAGTCACAATCCCCTCAACCCCAGCCCATCCCAATCACACCTTCAGACCTGCATGCACCCAAATCAACACACATAAGTGGCTCAGGCAAACACAAGCACCACACTTCATCCCACAGGCACTCACACAAGCACAATCCAGATGCAGACGCACCAACATGTACTGCCTCCACTGTGTCCCCCTCCTCCTCCTCGTCCACCTCCCTCCCAGTAGCGTCTCCACTCACACCTGCATGCAATACATCCTCATCTACTACCTCCATCACCAGCACACCTATCACAACACACCCCTCACTGGCAGTTACCACCCCAACATCCATGCACACATCGCCTGTGTCCTCTCCCACTGTGTCTGTGCCCCCTCCTCCTGCAAGCACTCAGACACCCAACAGCCATCCACCTCACAACAGCATCCAGCCCATGCACCTGCACGAAAGACACAGCAGACAGACACCTCCTACAACCACTCCCTCTACCTCCACTCCCAAACCTTCATCCTCTTCCAGCCCCAGTGTCCCTAAAAGGCTTTTCCTCTCAACCCTTGACCTATCCCTTGCCCCTCCCCCTGTCCTTCACTTCGGGCCAGGGTGGCGAGAACCCAGCCCAGCACCTCAGCCACCCAGTCCACGGCCTCTGTAGTTTCTGCAGCTACTGCAGGTGTGAGAGGCTCCAAGGATGCACTTGTCAGCACAGCTGGTGTGCCTCCACCACCTGCCAAGGGCAAGAAGGGGCCACCAGCTAGCAAGGGCAAGAAGGGGACACCAGCCATCAAGGGGAAGGAGGCACCACCAGCCAGTAAGGGGAAGAAGAGAATACCAGCCAGCAAGGGTAAGGAGGGAACACCAGCCAGGAAGGGCAGGAAGGGAACACCAGCTGGTAGAAGCTGGTAGAAGCAAGGGTGCACCACCATCTGCCAAGGGCAGGAAAGAGACAACAGCTGCCAAGGCCAATGTTAAAGGAACTGACGCTGCAGGCAGGATGGATCTGGTGCTTGGGGCTGGAGCAGCATCTGGGCAAACAACACCAGCCATGGCACTTCAGCCATCCGAGGCTGCAGGGGAAGGGCTGGAGTCTCCCCCCACCACTGACAGCACCACCACCTGCACCGCTGCCAGCACTGCCACCTGCACCGCCAGCAGCACCACTGCCAGCAGCAGCAGCCCCAGTGTGCAGCCATCCGAGGCTGCAGGGGAAGGGCTGGAGCCTCCCCCCACTGCAGGGGAAGGGCTGGAGCCTCCCCCCACCACTGACAACACAGCCACCTCCACCGCCAGCAGCACCACTGCAAGCAGCAGCAGCCCCAGTGGGCAGCCGTCCGAGGCTGCAGGGGAAGGGCTGGAGCCTCCCCCCACCACTGACAACACTGCCGCCAGCCCAGCAACTGCCATCCACTGAGCAGCCGTCACCGCCAGAGAGCAGTGTTTTTAGTCGTGACTACATGGGCTGTAGTGCGTCCTGGCCCCTGCAACACCTGTAGGTGTGCCACCCAGGTGAGAGACTGTGGCTTGCACCATCCAGGATCAACATCACATGGCACAAGGCCCCCTCCAGAACCAGTGGAAGAAGGCATCCACTCCCCCCCTCCTTGCCAGGATGAAGCACACGGGGCACAAGGCCCCCTCCAGAACCAGTGGAAGACGGCATCCACTCAACCCTCCTTGCCAGGAGGAAGCACATTGGGCACAAGGCCCCCTCCAGAACCAGTGGAAGATGGCATCCACTCCATCCCTCCTTGCCAGGATGAAGCACACTGGGCACACGGCCCCCACCATAACCAGTGGAAGAAGGCATCCACTCACCCAGTCCTTGGCAGGATGAAGCACTCTGGGCACAAAGCCCCCTCCAGAACCAGTGGAGAAAGGCATCCACTCACCCAGTCCTTGGCAGGATGAAGCACTCTGGGCACAAATCTCCCTCCAGAACCAGTGGATAAAGGCATCTATTTGAGAGACTGTGGCTTTGCACTCCCTGTGACCAAGCAGTGGGCAGTGCACCCACTTGAGAGACTTGAGAGACTGTGGCTTTGCACTCCCCAGGACCAAGCAGTGGGCAGTGCACCCACTTGAGAGACTTGAGAGACTGTGGCTTTGCACTCCCCAGGACCGGCCAGTGAGCATGGAGCCCCCTCGAGGAGAAGTGGCATCGTACCACCATCCGGCTGAGGTGCCCCCTCCCCTTCCCCCTGAGGTGCCTGTTTATTTTTTTGACCTGATGCCCCTGCAGTGTTCTCTCTGTTTTGAGGCAGGTGTTATGTGAGGGCTTTTCCCATGCTTTTTGGGACCACTGGTCTACGGACATTTCATGGGACAGTGTACGGACTTGTGTACTTGCTGTAAATATTTGTGTATACTGCTTATTTGCTGTTCTCTTGATCTATCTGATTGTTCCAATATTACAATAGTTAAACTCATTTCGTTTTGTCCTTGCGTTATTCCAGGGGGTCCCGGGGTATATCTGTGATGTTATTGGATATGTGTGTGTATGTTGTTGTGGGTGGGGGTGTTGTGTGCTGCATGTATTTGTCACTCTCTTTTTCTTCCTCCCCTCCACTGTGTGCTAGGTGCAGTACTCACCGTCATCGTCACCGCTGCCAACTTCTTTTTACTTTACGGTGTATTACTAGATACAGCAACATGGGTAGGATCTGAAATTCGGGAGCCATGGTGTCCTGGTTCTTCCTTGGGTGTCGAGAGGTGAGTGGTTTCCCTTCTGTGTACAGTTTCCGCTATGCTTTTGATGGCGTTGGTACCACCCCGTAAAAGCTGACGGATTGGGGCCTTGTAATAGTGTGGGCGGTACATTATCTTCCGCCTGTCTGTTGGCGGTTACCGCCATGGTGTTTGCTGCTACCTCCGTGGCGGTCGGAGTGTTAAAGTGGCTCTCTTTGTTGCCAGTTTCCACCATGGTCATGATCCCATTTTTTTTACTGCCGGCCTGTTGGCTGTATTACCGCCACTTTAACACCGACCGCCAGGGTTGTAATGGGGGCCTTTGTGTGTTGATTCCACAACTGAAGCTGCACAGAAAATGGGGCCATAAAGTTTCCACAAATGTGAAAGTTCTATAAATGCTAAATTGCTTGCATCTGTTTGTCTTAAATCAAATGTAGCAATGTCTGCCATGCCACGAGAAGAACTTCAATACACTGAGCACTTGAGAACACATGATTTGCATAGGGCAGCCTTCCAAAAACATGCTACCCACCTACAGCCTGATCTAGAGTAACTAATAATAATAATAACAATATTAGTAATAATAATAATAATAATAATAATAATAATAATAATAATAATAATAATAATAATAATAATAGTAGTCATATAATAGTATTAATAGAGCCAGTGTGCACAAGGTAGACAGGTCTTTTAGGCTCTCAGGGAAAAGGCTGAATATAGCTGGGTAGTAACTGGTTCTGGTGGCCCTGGTTTGATTGGAAGTAATTCTGAAACTCAGGAAAATAGATGGAAAAATAAGATCTAAAGAGGTGGGAGTAGGGATAGGTTATGCTCCATTTCTGCATGTAGTGTTGCAATGTAAAATAATGGGTCCCTTAAACATTTGGTAACTGCCTCCTACAATTTCACTTAGGCAAGATGTTCTGTGTCCTGTGTAATTTTATGGTAGGTGTCCATGAACCACAGCTTAAGTCTGGTAACTACATACCCCAACTCCATACACAGATCCAGGCCCTAAATGCCCCTCAACTAGAACACTTACTTGAGGTTTGTGTGATAGAAAGCATGAGTCAGAAGAAAGGAGCAAGGAAAATATAACACAAATTCATATTGGATATTGTAAATCCAGGAAAAAATCCAGACGTAAGAACAAAGAGACAAAAGAAAATGAACACTTTACTTTGGAGCTTAGGTAAGGTTCAACACCAGTCCCATAGTGGAAATAAACACATTGGGCCTTAGTCACAAAGGTAACTGACGCTTTTGAATAGGTTTACACTTTCAGTAAGTTTACTAGTTTTTGGTACTCACAAACTTTGAGTGTAAGTTACTACTAAAAAACAATAACATGTCCAGCACTATACATGGCCAACCACAAGTACTGAAACACCCTTCCATCGAAAATAATGGAGGTAAGGACTTAAAATAAAACCCCTTAGGAAACAATGTTAAATTAAATTAAGTTATTTAAAATAGTTGAACACCTATATATCTATGAAGGAATGATGACAATCTATATAAAAACAATAGAGATGTATTCTTTGATTACAACAAAGGTAATTTACATTTTTTGAGTTAAGAAAATAATTTAACAATGAATGTTGCCAAAACATATGGAAATGTATTTAATAAACATTATACATCACTTTGTAGAATGATAAATGTGCATTTAAATACATTTTTTCTTTTGATTGGAATTTATTTTTTATTTTCATCTTTAGAAAAAATAAATGTATATATTTTCATAAATGAAAGGCTTAACTCAAAATTCAAAATTAATTTAATAGCGCTGTAGCATTTTTTATTTTGTTCTACATTTAAAGATACTATATCAAATGAATGTACATTAATATTTAACATAAAATGTTTTTAATATTTTGTTGTGAGTTAAATAATCCTATGTATTTTTCACTATACTTTACAATGCTGAAATCCACTCCCTGAAAGTGGAGTCTACATTTGGCTTCTGCAAAGTACATCTTCTGCAGGACAACTTCCAAACACCAAACAAGGACACATAAGACGTAAACTGCAGCAGAAGTGGCAATTTTCAACTGGATGTCCAGAAGCAAAAAAGTCTAAAAAGTGTGTGATAGTATAAAATGTTATTAGGCCATCAAAAAGGCTTTAATGACACATCCACAGACCACAAGACTCCCACAAGAAAACCAATTAACTAAAATGAATTTTAGAAGTAGATGTAAGCTCATTTATATTACCCCACTAGTTGACAATTAACATATGTACTGGAATAACAAGATGCATCATCCCCTAAAAATCATGATAGGTTGTTGTACTTTACTGTTATTTTAAGTTATGTTATGTTGTTATATTCTTTTATAATTATGTTTTATTATGATGTGTTCTGTTATGGTATGGGATGTTATGTTCTGCCTCCCAGTACTGGCTTTGCTGTATTTTGCATTAAATATTTGGCTTTGAACCATAATTGTGAACTGTTTCTGAGAGGTTCCCCACAGGGAGGGTTTATTTATGAAGCACTTTTAGGATGATTGTATGGTTTGGAACCAGTGGGTTATTCTCATATATATAGTCCATGATCAGTAGTTCTTATGACCTTACATTCTAACATCTGTGATTCTTGAGTGTGTTGTGGATTATTTATGATTGGTGGCTTGGAAAATCCACAGAAACTTCAAACCTAAACTCAAGCCTGAAGACTCTTTCAACTTTTTCAACAGCTATACCTCCACACACACGACCATCCCAAGGTAAGCCACCTGGAACCACCTCACAGCTCAGGACACCATCACTATCATGAAATCCATCAAGACAAGGGCCTCATCTGACCCATACCCCAACAGATCTTCAACCTAGGAGCAGTGAACAGTAAAAATCACTCCACTTTGCAGAGGTGACAAAATTCTGGAACACTGTGCTATGCATGTAATGCAGATTTTCTGATAAATTTAGCAATCCGGTACAAGACTAAGGGCCTGATTTATGAAAATATAATTCAATTTTGTGACGCTTTTGCGTCAAAAAATGACGCCAAGGTGGTGCAAAAGTTTCATAAATCAGGCCCTACCTTTTTTTCATCAGCGTGCTGGATTTGTTTGAGCACACGTTGGCGAGCATTGCAATACTTTTAGGCTGCTTGCGTGCATGAGCGAGATTTTCTACCCACTAGCACGGCTTCCAGTCGCAACATCACTTTTTTTGTGCCACTGGTGATGGTTTGACATATTGTTGTTAATTATTTAACATAAGTAGTGAACCATGCTAAATTATACTGTCATTTTCTCTACTAATTCAAACTGCAACACTGACACATTTCACTAAATATTCTTTTTTGTTTGCTGCTTTTAGGTGCAAACGAGAAGAGACATCACCCACAGTACTGTCAGACAGAAGGCCTGTACAAAGACACGTGACCACACAACATGTGACATCAGACAACAAATCTCTACCACTTGTGCACCTCAGTACAACTGGCAACTGAGAGCTTTTAAGATGGCTCCAAAGAAATGTTGTATACCGAAAGTGGCTAGTGAGAAGAAGCAGCTTTCCACCACTGGCATGCCAGCCACAAACTTTTTCCAAAAACCTGTACCTGCTGCACCAGCCTCCGGGGATGAAGCTGGGAACAGCACTCCCGAATCAATGTCACCACCACAACCAAACCCCAAGATCATGTCATTAGCATTAGCACACTAAAAAAAGTTCTAATTCCCAGTTTGGGACTTTTTTTCAATTAGCAAGCAGGAGGATAACATTGAAATACGCTTCATTTGCCACAAAAGTATTTATCGAGATAAGCCTGGTTTACTCTATGGTACTGGAGGCCATATGAACAAAATCAGTGGTGATGGGTGAGGAGAGCGGGGAATCAGCCCAATCATGGTGGGAGGTCATAAGGAAGAAGAGAGTGACAACTTTACGCAAAGCAGCCCTGGCCCCATCATTGGGCCAGTATCACCCACATCAGCAACCTTGAGATAGCACAAGATTCAGATGGAAACACCACCGCATAAGCATACAGTGACTGCCCTATGAGTCACACTGAGTCTACCACCTCTCACCTCGCAGAAGTCATCGGAGTCAGTTGCCCCAGAAAAGAAAACAATCAAGGTTATTATTATGGGCATGTTTAGGCAGGAGAGGTCCTATGAACATAACCACCCAGCGGCACATTTGAAAGATAGGAAGCTGACTAAAATGTTTCCACTGGGCCTCTTCCCTTTTTCTTTTGTGGAAGGAGTGAGATTTTTAGAATTTGTGGTGGCCATCCACCCAAAATGGAAGGTTCTCAGTAGAACCTATTGTGCCAGAGATGCTGTTCAAGCACTCATCATAATGTGCTGCAATTGGTTGGACAGGCTTTGCAATAAAGTGCTGTTCAGACTATCCACCTGACTCCAGACATGTGGACCAGTTGACAAGGAACTGATTGCATGTGTATCAACACACATTGGTTCTCTTTTATGGGGGTTGGGCAACAGCTATCTACAGGTCTCAGCACTAAAGATTCTTTTAAGGATATTCAGCGGCATGCAACAGTAATCATGGCCATCACTGAGAAATCTCATACAGCTGCAAACATCTTGGACGGCTTTAACGGCAAGGTGTGTGAAAGGCTGCAACCCAGTGGTCTCAGAATTGGATTTGTTGGCAAGGGCTCAGGCAGTAATATAGTAAAGGCCATGGCAGAGAGTGACAATTTCAGGGTCCTGTGTTTGGCACATTGCATTAACCTGGTTTTGCAAGACTTTCTAAGAAAAGAAGACATATAGCCTGGCTTAGAAGACGGCGGAGGGGAGTACTCTGTCAGAAACAGAATGGATATCCCACCCTCGGTATTAAGATCCCATTCTATCCTGTGGGGATCATAATACAGCAGATTGGCCTCTAGACATGCCATCCGATGGCCCAAGTGTGCCAGCGTACACACCATTGGAACAGGTGGTCCAAGGGAACAACAGAGGTGATACAGATGTGGATGGCTGCCATCTGGCGGTGGCACTGTCAATGATATGACTGGGAGGATGGAGGCACGAGCGGCTGGCTAGAGGACCTGGGACACGAAGCAAGGGCATATGCCTTACCCTCCTCTTCTTCCAGCTGTTGGTATTCAACCCAGGTGTTTTCCTGTGAAAGATTTCCTAAAAAAACAAACAGACATTTTGTGTGGAAACATAAAAATGAATTAACTCTTATTAGTAAGTAAAGCATTATCCACTATGGAATACAAGTATTCTTGTTGTGCTAAATTAATGGAGACATGTTAGACCTGACAGCCTTAGGGTGTTCACCCCTAACCTTCTGCCTGCCTCCCTCCACTTTGTGGGCACAGTTTTTGCTGTTATTAGGACTCTATGCACTTTACCACTGCTATCCACTGCTAATGCATATGCTTTCTCCCTTAAAACATGGTGACATTGGTTCATACCCAATTGGCTTATTTATTCTACTTGTAAGACCCCGGTAAAGTGCACTACATGTACTGGGACTGTAGATTAAATGCTACTTCTGGGCCTGCAGCACTGATTGTGCCACCCACATAAGTAGCCTCCTAACCATGCCTCAGGCCTGCCATTGCAAGGCCTGTGTATGCAGTTTCACTGCCACTTCGAGTTAGCATTTAAATGTACTTGCCAAGCCTTAAACTCCTCTTTTTCTACATATACGTCACCCCTAAGCTAGGCCCTAGGTAACACATAGGGCAGGTTTCTATGTAGATGAAAAGCAGAACATGTACCTGTGCAGTGTATATGTCCTAGTAGTGTAAAGCTCCTACATTTGTCTTTACACTGCTGTGAGGCCCAGTCCTTTCATAGGCTAACATTAGGGCTACCTGTTTGAGTGGTAGATTCTCATCTGATAGGAGCAACAAGATATTTAGTATGGCCAGAATGGTAATACAAAATCTTGCTGACAGGTGAAGTTGGATTTAATATTACTATTTTAGAAAGGCCACTTTTAGAAAGTGAACATTTCTCTGCACTTAAATCCTTCTGTGCCCTACAATCCATGTCTGGATGGGTTAGTTGACATCTCCCTTGTACAATCCACTCAGACAAACCCCAAACACAGGATGTTCAGTCACACTTGCACACATCTGCATATTGAATGAGTCTTCCTGGCCTGGGAGGGTGGAGGGCCTGACACTTACATGTCAAAGGACAATAGCCTGCCCTCACACAAAGGACTGCCACACCATCTACTGGAACCCTGTCAGACAGGATGGAACTGAAAGGAGACCTTGTGGAGCTCTAAGCCAATCGTTGAAGTCTCCCCCACTTCAAAGTCACATTTGGGTATTTACGCAGGGTCTCTGACCCTACCAACTCCGACACTTCTGGACAAGATGCCACTGGAGAAGAAACCCTGAACCGGAACCTGCAACCTGTCAAGAGAAACTGTCTGGCTGCCCAAAGGACTCACCTTACTGCTTTTCTGCAAAGGACCGCTGCCCTGCTGTTGTCCTGCTGCCTTACTGCCCTCTGGCTCTGCTGAGAGGTGCTCTCCAAGGGCTTGGATAGAGATGTCCTCTTGTTCCCTGAAGTCTCAGGACCAAAAAGATTTCATCCTGCAAAAGAAATCCTTGTGCTGTGATAATTCAATACATAGCCTGCAAGAAACTACGCATTGCCTGCATCGCAGTAAGAAAATCACCGCAAGCCTAACTGGATGGACACAGCCCGACTTCGCAAGAGAAGATCGAGGCAGCGCAACCAGAACTTCAACTCATGGCACACTGGATTGACGCAAAGCTGAGCCGGAACGATGCAACACGACCTCCTGGGAGGAAGCGACGCAGCACCTGCCGTATGGTAGAAATTTCCATGCATCATCCACCGGATCGACACAGCCCCTGTGACTTCATCTTGCACACCCAGGATTTCATTGCATCGTCCCCTGGGCACCCAAAAATCTGGCAACCCGAAGAGGATCCCAGTCTACGCGCCAGAAATTGACGTAAAGCCTGCCCTGCATGAAAACTCACCGATGCATAGTCTGTGCGCGTCAGAAAAAATCGATACACACCTCCCTTTTTTCCAAGCATCTCCTCCTTGTCGGTCCCTTGCAGGGGAATTTGAATGCAAACCAGGTACATTGTGCTTGCAAGAGACACTTGTTGCTTTTTAAAGACTAAAGACACTTTATATCATTTTTACAGTGATATTTCAATGTATACTTATTGACTCTTAATTATTTTGACCTCCATTTATCCAGATAAATATTAAATATTTTTCTAAACACTGCGTGGTGTATTTTTGTGGTGTTACACTGTGTTATTGCATGATTTATTGCACAAATACTTTACACATTGCCTACTAAGTTAAGCCTGACTGCTCAGTGCCATGCTACCAGACAGTGGCACAGGATAATTTGGATTGTGTGTGACTTACCCTGACTAAAGTGAGAGTCCTTGCTTGGACAGGGGGTAACCTGACTGTGAACCAAAGACCCCATTTCTAACATTGGTGATCAGCGGTGAGGATAGAACTTGTATTTGTGCAGTGACATACAATAGCTAGGTGTACACTACCTACCCACAGTTGAAGGTCAACTTGATTTTTTATCTTTTTATGCAATTTTATTCTCTGCCTGATTTTTAACTAAATCCTCATTCAATATGTCACTGGCTGGGTCTGAGGCATGAGCTGAAAATTTTCACCTAGCCAAACTGGAGACATATAGGTGGTCATTACAAACCTGGCGGACGGTGTTAAAGTTGTGGTAATACCGCAAACAGGCCGGCGGACAAAATAAGGGAATTATGACCGTGGCAGAAACCGCCAACATAGACAGCCACTTTAACACTCCGAACGCCATGGCGGTACAGACAAGCAGCGTGGCGGTCACCGGCAACAGACAGGCGGAAGACAATGTACCGCCCACAGTATCACAACCCGCCAATCCGCCACCTTTTCCGGGGCAGATTCACCGTGGATAAAAACACGGCGGAAACAGCTTTTGCAATGGGAAAACGCTTACCTTGACACTCTCCACGAGGAAGGAGGCCACCATGGAGCCCGAACTACAAATACTCCCTGCGCTTGTCTTCCTGCTCCTCTACGATCACCAGCAACGTAGGCGCCGAAGACAACGGTGAGTACTGCACCTACGACATAGTGGAGGGGGGAGTCAAAAGTCAGGGACACACACACGCAACACCCCCACCCCCACCCCCAACCCGACCCTCACCCACTACAACACACTCACCAATGCATTTCCAAACAGCACAGTAACAACCCACAACCCCCCCGGAAGAATGCAAAGACAAAAGGAAATCAGTTCAAATATTGTAATGTATCAAAATACAGTAACCAAATATATACATATACATATAAACCTTTGAAAATCATACATCACGAGTAATACTGCAGGTATGCACATATCAATGTCCGTGGACCACTGGGCCCAAAATGCATGGGCAAGGCCCACACTAGATACCTGTCCACAAACGGAGAGAACCCTGCAGGTGCATCAGATAGAAATACAACAGACACCTCAGGGGGAAGGGAAGGGGGGCACCTCAGCCGGATTACAGCACCACACCAGATCCACGACGGGGCTCCATGCCCATTGATGTATCCTGGGGAGTGCAAAGCCACAGTCTCTCAAGTCTCTCCAGTGGGTGGTTTGCCCACTGCTTTATCCTGGGGAGTGCAAAGCCACAGTCTCTCAAGTCTCTCCAGTGGGTGGTTTGCCCACTGTACCATCCTGGGGAGTGCAAAGCCACAGTCTCTCAAGTCTCTCCAGTGGGTGGTTTGCCCACTGCTTTATCCTGGGGAGTGCAAAGCCACAGTCTCTCAAGTCTCTCCAGTGGGTGGTTTGCCCACTGTACCTTCCTGGGGAGTGCAAAGCCACAGTCTCTCAAGTATCTCCAGTGGGTGGTTTACCCACTGTACCATCCTGGGGAGTGCAAAGCCACAGTCTCTCAAGTCTCTCCAGTGGGTGGTTTGCCCACTGTACCATCCTGGGGAGTGCAAAGCCACAGTCTCTCAAGTCTCTACAGTGGGTGATTTGCCCACTGCTTTATCCTGGGGAGTGCAAAGCCACAGTCTCTCAAGTCTCTCCAGTGGGTGGTTTGCCCACTGTACCATCTTGGGGAGTGCAAAGCCACAGTCTCTCAAGTCTCACCAGTGGGTGGTTTGCCCACTGTACCATCCTGGGGAGTGCAAAGCCACAGTCTCTCAAGTGGATGCAGGTCTCCACTGGTTCTGGAGGGAGACTGGTGCCGAGAGTGCTTCAGCCTGTGAAGGACATACAGAGTGGATGCAGGTCTCCACTGGTTCTGGAGGGGGAATGGTGCCTAGAGTGCATCACGCTCCCCGTGACGGTCCCAGTTCCGTCACTGTCCCAGCTGCACATGGGCTAACGATGCTTGATTTGGCGGTCTTTGCCCTGTTCAGCGGTCTTCACCATGGCGGTCTTTGCCCTGTTCAGCGGTGCTTGCCTTTGCTGTGTCTGACCTGTTCAGCGGTGCTTTGCCATGGCGGTCTTTGGCCTGTTCAGCGGTGCTTTGCCATGGCGGTCTTTGCCCTGTTCAGCGGTGCTTTGCCCTGTTCAGCGGTCTTCACCGTGGCGGTCTTTGCCCTGTTCAGTGGTGCTTGCCTTTGCTGTCTCTGACCTGTTCAGCGGTGCTTTGCCATGGCGGTCTTTGGCCTGTTCAACGGTGCTTTGCCATGGCGGTCTTTGCCCTGTTCAGCGGTGCTTTGCCCTGTTCAGCGGTCTTCACCATGGCGGTCTTTGCCCTGTTCAGCAGTGCTTGCCTTTGCTGTCTCTGACCTGTTCAGCGGTGCTTTGCCATGGCGGTCTTTGGCCTGTTCAGCGGTGCTTTGCCATGGCGGTCTTTGCCCAGTTCAGCGGTGCTTGCCTTTGCTGTCTCTGACCTGTTCAGCTGTGCTTTGCCCTGTTCAGCGGTCTTCACCATGGCGGTCTTTGCCCTGTTCAGCGGTGCTTGCCTTTGCTGTCTCTGACCTGTGCAGCGGTGTGTGGCATTACGGTCCCTCAGTGCCCAGCGGGGCTGTGGCTGGCAGGGCCCTCCAGGGCACTGACTCTGGCGGTGGTCTCCTGACCAGTGACGATAGTGCTGCCCTCCAGGGCACTGACTCTGGCGGTGGTCTCCGGACCAGTGACAACAGTGCTGGCGGAGGCGTCCCGGCCGGCAGGGAGGATGGCGGCCTTCTCCGCTGTGCTGCTCTTACCAGACTTTGGAGACTTCTTCTGCCCCTTCACCACCTTGGGAGGAGTCACAGCTGACTCGGCAGTCCCCCCGGGACCCTTGTGAGCTGTTTTGCCGGCAGGAGTCTTCACTCTCTCCCGTCGGCCACTTTTCAACTTAAGGTGCTTTACAGGGGGTGGACTGGCAGTGCTTTGGCTCCGTGTCATACTGGCTGCCCTGGTGGCCGGTGCACTCCACACACCTTTAACACGCACCACTGGTACCGGACTTTTTTTGGCTGAGGTGCTACTACGGGACCTATGAATTGGAGGGGTGAGGGTGGTGGGAAGAGGTCAACGTTGCTGAGGAAGAGTTTCTGACAAACACTGGGATGGGTAGCTGGAGGGGGTCTGGAGGAAGAGGAGGTGGTTGTAGGAGGTGTAACTTTAGGTTATTTGGGTGCTGGTGCAGGTACTGGAGGCTGTCGTGAAGTGGATGGATGTTGGGTGTGTGGGTGCCCGCGTTTGTGTACTTTGGGAGGGGGCGTCACAGACACACTGGGAGTGGACACAGGGGACGTGTAAATGGTAGTGGGGGTGGTGAGTGCAGGTGAGCGGGGTGTAGTGCTGGGTGTTCTGGTGCGAGTCCTAGTGCCTGTAGATGTAGTGCATGCATGTGAGAGTGTAGACGACACTGGGAGGGAGGAGGGAGACGACGACGAGGGGGACACAGTGGAGGCAGTGGATGTTGCTGTGTCTGTATGTGGGTGATGCTTGTGTGAGTGCCTGTGGGTTGTGTGGTGCTTATGTTTGCCTGAGTACTTTTGTGTGTTGAGGTGTGTGCATGCTTGTCTGATGGTGTGCTTGGGATAGGCTGGGGTATAGGGGCTTGGGTCTGGGTGGAGGAAGTTGGAGGTGGGAGGCTAGACACAGGGACAATGGCTGCCATCAGTGCTGAGGCCAGAGATTGCAGGGTTCGATGATGGGCAGCCTGACCAGAATGAATGCCCTCCAGGAATGCATTAGTGTGTTGCAACTCCCTTTCTACACCCTGGATGGCATTCACAATGGTAGACTGCCCAACAGTGAGTGACCTGAGGAGGTCAATGGCCTCCTCACTAGGGGCAGCAGGGGTGACAGTGGTGGGGGCTGAGGTGCCTGGGGCGAAGGTGATGCCCACCCTCCTGGGTGAGCGGGCACGGAGCGAAGGCTGAGGGGCTGCTGGGAGGGCGGTGCTGGTAGGGGGGGTGGCGGCTGTACCTGTAGAAGTGGCAGGCACAGATGGTGCTTCCACCACAATGGAGCTCCCATCGGCGGATGAGTCCGTGTCGCTGTTTGCTGATCCGGTGACCGACGTGAAGCTCCCCTCGCCCTCCGTGTATTCAGAGTCTGTGGTGTGGCCCTCCATGGCCATATGGGATGCAGCTCCCTCGTGCTCCGGTGCCACTGTACCTCCGCCTGATGATGCTGATGCACAAAAGAACAGGGAGAGCACAAAAAGGGGGCGGGGACGACAGAAGAAAGACCGGTTAAGTACATGGCTTACCGCTACCGTTGGTGGACAATACAGACACAGCAGCCCCCTGCACTATGCCGTGCTCTTGGCCTCTACAGATTCAATTCCTGGGATCTGGCCTACATGGCTATAAGTGTCATCTGTCCACATAGTTGACACAGGGGCATGTATACCTGTACTTGCCACTCTACAGAGGTGGGGTGGAGGGCCACAGGGCCATGCCTTACGAAAGGGCCTAGCCTACGTAACTCGCCCTGGCCTAGGTAAACCCACAGCCCTCCTCCCCCACCCAGACCCCTCCACTGCGTGCAAAGTCCGCAGAATGAGAGTGTACTCGCCCCCTTGTGTCTGCTGTGATGCCCTCAAGCGCCCATCCAACTCCGGGTAGGCCACCGCCAGGATCCGGAACATCAGGGGGGTGATGGTGCGACGGGCACCCCTCCAACGTTGGGAGGCCATCCACAGCTGAGCCTCCGCCGTCTTCTTGCTCCAGCGGCGAATGTCCTCCCATCTTTTACGGCAGTGGGTGCCCGTCTCTGGTGGACCCCCAGGGTCCGGACGTCCTTGTCGATGGCACGCCAAATGTCCTTCTTCTGGTGGGAGCTGACCTACATGACATGTACAGGGGAAGAAGAGAAGTCATTACCAACTGCACCGTCAAAGTGAGTGGCCCCCATCCCTACCCTTGTCATATGGCACATGCATTCACAGTCCTTCATGGTCGCTGAACTCTGCCCTCTTCCTACTGACATCCAGCCCTCTCTACCCAGCATAGCCCATACAACGTGCTCCCTGTGTACTTACCTGTTGGTCTGGAGGACCGTAGAGTAGCATGTACTGGGGGAGGACCCCGTCGACTAGCTTCTCCAACTCCTGAGCAGTGAAGGCAGGGGCCCTTTCCCCAGATGCAGCAGCCATTGTCTCTTCCAGACCGAGGTCACAGCACTACTTGTAGTGTAGGTCCTCTCCTGTCGAAGATCAGGTATCGAGTGATTGAACATATAGAAAATGGCGGTCACGTCTGCGGCGGTGATGTCCACGGCAGTGCGTATCATCACCGCCGGCGCACTTCATCATTGGCTCCTGGGACCCATAGGGTCCAATGTTAACCAATGCAGCATTGCGCCGTGGTCTATGACCGCCTACCGCGACGGTGTACAACGCCAGCGCAGATACCTCACATCCCATTGTCCCACTTTAGAGGTCAGGCAGCCGCCATTTCAGGGGCCCACATGGCTTCATTTACTACTGCCTCACACATACCTAGGCCTACACTCAACACACATACAGGAAGAGTTTTGTATTTGGTGTCGTGTTCTGTGTAGCTGTGGGGACATACCTGAGAATTTGTTGACTCTGTGGTCGCTGTTGTCCTTCTTAGGAACCGTCAGCTTGGACATTTGAGGAGATGGCGGAATCCTCTGGTGTACCGACCGCTGGTGGACCTGTTAACAATGGAGGAGCGACATCATCACCTACAGGTTTGACCGTGCCACAATCCAGGAACTGTGTACCCAGTTGGAGCCAGACCTGATCTCACCAATCCGCTATCCCACAGGAATACCCCCTGAAGTGCAGGTGCTATCAGTGCTCCATTTCCTTGCAAGTGGATCATTTCAAACAACTGTGGCCATGGCATCAGGGATGTCCCAGCCTATGTTTTCCAACGTGTTGTCCAGAGTGTGGTCTGCCCTGCTGAAACACTTAAGGAGCTACATCATTTTCCCTCAGGTGGAGGATTTGGCTACAGTGAAAGGTGACTTCTATGCCCTGGGACATATCCCCAACATCATAGGTGTTATTGATGGCACCCATGTAGCTCTGGTCCCCCCACGCAGGAGTGAACAGGTATACAGGAACCGGAAGAGTTATCATTCGATGAATGTACAAATGGTATGTTTGGCAGACCAGTACATCTCCCAGGTAAATGCTATGTTCCCTGGCTCTGTGCATGACGTCTACATCCTGCGGAATAGCAGCATCCCTGTGATGGGTCAACTCCAGAGGCACCGGGTGTGGCTATTAGGGGACTCTGGTTACCCCAACCTGTCCTGGCTATTGACCCCAGTGAGGAATCCCAGGACCAGGGCAGAGGAACGCTACAATGAGGCCCATGGGCGTACTAGGAGGGAGATCGAACGCACCTTCGGCCTCCTGAAGGCCAGGTCCAGGTGCCTCCATAAGACAGGTGGTTCCCTATTCTACTCACCAAGGAAGGTGTGCCAGATCATCATCGCCTGCTCAATGCTTCACAATCTTGCTTTGCGACGCCAGGTGCCTTTTCTGCAGGAGGATGGTCCAGATGACGGTGTTGTGGCAGCTGTGGAGCCTGTGGACAGTGATGAGGAGGAAGCTGAGGAAGAAGACATAGACAACAGGGAGTCAGTCATACAGCAATATTTCCAATGACACACAGGTGAGATTTTTTTTTTTACTATTACATTCACTTTCACACTTCTACCTCTATCCTGTCTGTCAATTAGAAGCAGTATTTGGTAACTGAGTTGTACATTTCCATTACGGTTTCACAGGTGTGGTTACCAATGTGTGTCATCTGCTTGCATCCTTCATGGACTTGTGATGTGTGACATAGGTATGTTGGCATTACATTTGAAAACGCATTTTGTCACTGTCATTGCTAATACACATTTTCAAAATCACAGACTGACTCCAGATTGTTTTGTGGTTCAAGGGTGTTTATTGAAGTGCTAATTATTGGAGGGGGTGGCTAAATGGTGATGGGTGATGGTGGAGGAATGTCCATGGCAGAGTCCAGTCTATTAGTCTCACAGGTGCACTGCCCATATGGGCATAGGAAGTGGAGCTGAGGCAGTTCCAATCTGGACAGGGTAACAAAGTGAGACAGTGGGAGGACAATCAGGGTGGTCTGATTTCCTGGTGGGGGTCTTGCCATCTTGCTCTGTCCTGTTCCTGGATCTCAGGGACCGCTTGCGGGATGGTTCTCCGTCTGCAGGGGGTGGTGTGCTGGTGTGGTGGTCCTGTGGCGGGGCGTCCTGTCCACTAGCGCCGGCAGAGGTGGTGGGCAGTTCATCGTCCATGCTAGTGTCAGGGGCCCCTTGGAATGCCACTGTGTCCCTCATGGTCTTTTGTATGTCCTTCAGCACCCCTACGATGGTGCCCAGGGCGGAGCTGATGGTTCTGAGCTCCTCCCTGAACCCCAAATACTGTTCGTCCTGCAGGCACTGGGTCTCCTGAAACTTGGCCAGTACAGTAGCCATCGTCTCCTGGGAGTGGTGGTATGCTCCCATGATGGAGGAGAGGGCCTCGTGGAGGGTGGGTTCCCTTGGCCTGTCCGCCCCCTGTCGCACAGCAGCTCTCCCAGTTCCCCTGTGTTCCTGTGCCTCCGTCCCCTGGACCGTGTGCCCACTACCACTGCCCCCAGGTCCCTGTTGTTGTTGGGGTGGTGGGTTACCATGGGTTCCCTGTAGTGGTGGGGACACAGCTGATTGATGTGTCCTGGGTACGGAGGTATGGGCCCGCTGGGTGGGTGTTGTGCTGGTGTTACCAGAGGGTGGAAGGTCAGTGTTGGGCTGTGCCTGTCGAAGGGGAACCGACTGTCCCGAGGCCTACGATGGTCCGGGCTGATCATCTGGATCCAGTTGACCAGAGCTGCTGTTGTCAATGTGGGCCTCTTCTGTGGGTGGAGTGGAGATGTCTGGACCCTCCTGTGTGGTGCCATTACGTAGTGGTCCTGCAGGGGTATAAGAGCATGATTATTGCATGTGTGTATGTCATGGTGTGCAATGGGTGGGTGTGCGTGTACCCCATTGCAAGCATTCCTGTGTGGGGGCTTGTATGATGATGGTTGGGGGGTTGTTATGGGTTTTGTGCAGTGAGCATCCTTTAGTGCTGGGTGTCCATGCTTAGTTGTGTCATGCAGGGCTTGGTGTTGGGATGTGTGGTTTGTGTTATTAGTACATTAGTGAGGAGTTAGAGTGATAGGGGAGGGGGTGAGGGTGGGTGATAGCATGCAGGTAGGGTGGGGGATATGATAGTTAAGATTTGACTTACCAGTGTCCATTCCTCCACTGACTCCTCCGAGGCCCTCTGTATGCATGATGGTCAAGACTTGCTCCTCCCATGTTGTTAGTTGTGGGGGAGGAGGTGGGGGTCCGCCGCCAGTCTGCTGAATCGCAATGTTGTGCCTGGAGACCACTGAACGCACCTTCCCCCGTAGGTCGTTCCACCTCTTCCTGATGTCCTCCCGATTTCTTGGATGCTGTCCACAATGTTGACCCTGTCGACGATTCTTCGCCATAGCTCCATCTTCCTGGCTATGGAGGTGTGCTGCACCTGTGCTCCAAATAGCTGTGGCTCTACCCGTAGGATTTCCTCCACCATGACCCTGAGCTCCTCCTCGGAAAACCTGGGGTTTCTTTGGCGTGACATGGGGTGGTGTAGGTGATGTGTGGGGTGGTGTTTGTGTTGATAAGTGTGGTGATGTGTGTTGGTGTGGGGTGTTTTGAGCGTGGATGTTGTATAGGTGATGGTGTTGTGTGCCTCTGTGTGGTGGGGTTGTCTATTGCTGTAGTCTCTGTCTGTCGCCTTCGTCTTCAGTTTTTGGTTAAAGGGGTTTGTGGATGATGTGGGTGTGTGTTTTATATTGTGTTGGGTGTTTGGGATTGGTGTTTGTATGTGTATCAGGTGTGTGTATTTTGAATTGTCCAATGTGGCGGTGCTTTGGAGATGTGTGTGTATTTTGAGCGCGGCGGTGTGTACTTCCAATGGAATACCCCGGTTGAAAGACCGCCACGTGGATTCGTGGGTCGTGATAGTGTGGGCATGTTTCTGTTGGCGTGACGGTGGAGGTTTTGTTTTCACCAGTTTATCACTGACCTTCGGTGTGGCGGACTTGTGTGGGTGTCTGAATTTCGGCAGATTCCGTGCTGTGGGTCATAATAGCTGTGGTGGAATTCCGCGGCCGCAACGGTGTATTGGCGGTCTTCTGCACGGCGGTAAGTGCCTTTTACTGCCAATGTTGTAATGACCCCCATACTGTTAAACAGCTGAAGGAGTTCTGCCAGGAGATGGGAGTACCTACCCAGTGTGCCTCCTGAAAGGAGGAATACCAAAAGGTGCTGAAGGCCTGGGCAGAAGTCCATTCAGAGGAGGATGTTGAGGAGGAGGAACAAGAGGAGGGCCCCCCAGAGGATTTCTTGCCAGTAGTAGGGGATGTTACCCCTGGAATGGTACCCCCTAGTATACCAGAGAGCAGTGTCTCTAGCCATTGGCCTGACCAGAGAGAATAGGAGGGAGGAGAGAGAATTTCATCTTCAAATGGCAATGTTAAAAGTTGAAGCTCAACAGGAGGAGAGGAGGGTAGAGAGAGAAGCCAGACAAGCTGAAGCAGAAAGAGAGTCCAAACAAGCTGAGGCTGAGAGAGCCTTGTCTGAAAAGAAACTATTGTCGGCTCATGAACTGTGTCTCAAGGAGCTGGATATTAAGGCATGACAGTCTGATTCCAGCAGTGATGTTGGCAGCACACATTCAGGACCTGCAGAAGGGAAGGTTTGTATACGCAAAAATGAAATCCCAAGTTATGTGGTGGGAGATGACATTGACAAGTGGTTGGCTGCTTATGAAGTTGCACTAAGGGCTCATAGGGTCCCTGAAGAGCAATGGGGGGCAGGCTTGTGGTGTTATGTACAAATAGTGGGGATGGTCCCAAGGATAAAAACAGATACAAATCCATGAAAACTGCTTTGCTTGCCAAGTTTGAGCTGACACCTGAGAAGTACTGTCAGAGGATCAAGGACTGCACCAAAATCTCCACACAAAACTGGGTAGACTTTTTTGATTTCTCCAGTAAGGTACTGAATGGATGGGTGCGGGGCAGTAAAGTAGATGACTGTTTGCGGTTATATAATCTCATCCTGAAAGAGCATATGTTCAGTGTTTGCTTTACAGAGTTGCGCCACCACCTGGTTGACAGTAAGCTGACTGATCCTAGAAAGCTTGCTGAGGAGCTGGACCTCTGGGTTACCACCAGAGTATCCTAAAAGGTACCTGGGGGACACACCCACAAATGTGGTCAGGGTTCCCAACAGAATAAAGAGGGAGAGAAAAACTTAAACATAAGGAGTTCTCAAAAGGCCCCCAAAACAATTCCCGGGGGGGTTGGTAACCCAGTCCCCACCTGAAACTACCAAAAAGCCAGGATACTTTGACAAGAAGAAAGGGAAGTTTATCTCCAAATGCTTGGAGTGCTACCAACTTGGGCACTCTAAGGGTGACTCCCAGTGTCCCAAGAGGGCACAGCCCCCCACTGGAGGGCAGGCACCCGGGTTGGCTAGTGTAGCACTTGGGGAGGGGGAAACAGTCCCATTTAGCTTTGGGGAGCAGATATAGACGTCACTAGCATCCCTGGGAGATAAGAAAATGGTGCCAAAAACCCACATGCCTGCCAATACTTCCAAGTGTAGGCAGTGGGTCACCATTGATGGGCAAAGGGTGAAGGCTCTGTGTGACGCAGGAGCCAGTATGACTACTGTCAGGGGTCAGCTGATGTCAGCAGAGCAAATCATCCCTAATATATTCCACCATGTCATAGTCACTGACAATCGAAAGAGTCACCTACTGGTGGCTCTGGTTACCTTTGAGTGGGAGGTCTCTGGTACTCTTAAGGTAGCTGTGAGTCCTGCCATGCCTGTAGATTGTATGTTAGGTAATGATCTTGAGCATACTGTCTGGTAGGAGGTAGAGCTCCGATCCTACCTGGAGATGTTAGGTTTGCCGGAGTGGGTCTGCATGACCACAAGGTCCATGACTTCCCAGGAAGGGAGTTAAGGGCGTCTGAAGCCTACAACAATGGACCAAACAGTTGCACAGAAGAAGTGAAAGAGGCATGGGAAACCAGCCCCAGATATTCCCACAGTGGTGGAAGAAGTCCCAGAGGAGGAGGCCCATGAGCCAACTGTGGAGGATATTGCCGACCTGGGTAACCTGCCTGAAGTTGCTGGCTGGAAATTAGAGGGTGGACCAACCTGGGAGGAATTCTTTAAAGTGCAGAAGGAGTGCCCCACTCTTGAGGGTCTGAGGCAACAAGCCTCAGCCCAAACAGCAGGTGAAGCCTCTGGTGATCACTACATACATTGGGAGAATGATCTCCTATACAGTGATCCTAACATACCGGCCACTGGGGCAGTGTGTGTGCTGGTGGTCCCCCAGTGTTACCGGGCCTTCCTACTGGGTCTGGCTGACAACACCCCCCTGGCAAGACATCTGGGACAAGACAAGACCTTTGCCAGGCTTGTCACCCACTTCCATTGGCCTAGAATGAGGGTAGCCGCAGATAATTTCTGTAGGGCCTGTCTAGCCTGCCAGGCTAGTGGGAAGCCAGGGAAAAGGCTTAAGGCCCCCCAATCTCACTCCCCGTCGTTGGCACCCCCTTTGAAAAGGTGGGCATCAATTTCATTGGTCCCAGCACTGCAACCGGAACTTCTGCGCACGGCCCACTGTATCAATGCAAAGCCGAGCCGGAAAGACGCAGCACAACTTCCTGGGAAGAATCAACGCAGAGCCTGCTGTGCGGTAGGAATTTCCATGCATCGCCCACCGGGTCAATGCAGCCCCTGTGACTTTGTCTTGTACGCCCAGGATTTCATCGCATCATCCCTGGGGCGTCTGAAAACCCTGCAACCCGCAGAGGATCCCAGTCTACATGCCGGAAACCGACGCAAAGCCTGCCCGCTTGAAAACTCACCAATGCATCATCTGTGTGCGCTGGAAAAAATCGATGCACACCTCCCCGTTTTCCAGGTGTCTCCTCCTCTACGGTACTTTGCGGAGAATTTGAACGCAAACCAGGAATTTTGTGCTTGTAAGAGAGACTTGTTGCTTTTTAAAGTCTAAAGACACTTTATATCATTCTTACAGTGATATTTCAATGTATATTTAT
The DNA here is from genome assembly GCF_031143425.1 of Pleurodeles waltl. Taxonomy (NCBI): domain Eukaryota; kingdom Metazoa; phylum Chordata; class Amphibia; order Caudata; family Salamandridae; genus Pleurodeles; species Pleurodeles waltl. The sequence continues at coordinate 51,468,501 of NC_090439.1, forward strand.
TGAATCTTGATCGTTTTGACCTGCATTTATCCAGATAAATATTATATAATTTTCTAAACATTGTGTGGTGTATTTTTGTGGTGTTATACTGTGTTACTGCATGATTTATTGCACAAATACCTTACACATTGCCTTCTAAGTTTAGCCTGACTGCTCAGTACCAAGCTACCAGAGGGTGGGCACAGGATAATTTGGATTGTGTGTGAGTTACCCTGACTAGAGTGAGGGTCCTTGCTTGGACAGGGGGTAATCTGACTGCCAACCAAAGACCCAATTTCTAAGAAGGCATTCTAGCTAGTGCATTGGGTACTACTTTGCTACTCTTTGCAGTCTGCAGCTGGGGCAGCTGCAAGAGATACTTATCTTTCTTTAATTCCAATGGCTCTGCTCTTCTCCAAATGCCCTTCTACTCTACCCTGACTCCAAAGAGGCACATTAATAATATATGTCACACATGTCATGTATAACATTGCGGATAATTGATATCCTGTCTGCTGTAAGTAGCAGTACAGCTAAAGGAATGGGATATATAGATTTTATTGGACACGTTTGTCATGAGTATCCCATCTGCAAAACAAGAAATCACAAGCACTTTACTCCATGACCCCACCCTTAGACACAAATTATATCAAACAAACACATTTGCTTGGCTGTAAGGAAAGGAAACTTGACTTACTCTACTGCAGGATAAGTTAGAGGGATTAGGCCAGGTAGGAAGAGTTTTTGTTAATAATTAGTGGGGTGTCACTGATCATCATCATGTGCCTAAGCTTTGGCTTAGTCATTTACTATAGTTGAAAGTTGATGAAAGTCAAAAAGGAAACATTTGAACAGGCATAAATCCATTATGGGGACCATTAAATATATGAACCACTTGGCCAGAAAAATGTGGCACATCCCAAGAGTGTATTTTTCAATTGTTTTGGTAGGCTAGTACAGAACTTAGGAAATAATAAAGGAATGAAGTACTAGGAGGTGACTGAGTGGACACTGGGAGGGAAGGGAAAGACACCTTGTTTTGGTTTGGTTTGCAGTGCATTGAAAACTTTGTAAATGCTGCATTAACTGAAATGGATGCACACTGCACAGCTAACATTACAGGGCCAAATTGAACCATGCTGCAGTTAGGTCATTGGTAACATAATTCCATTGGCAGGGATGTTATGAATGATGATGGGTGGAATCTGCCTTGCTTTACAAGTAGAGTGAGTGAGTATACTAGTAGTTGTCAATAACCAGAAGTGTGACTTACCACCCCCCTCCCTGCTGGGACTCCCTCTAACAATCGCCTCTGTGTATGGCACACTGGAGCTGGCACTGGTAGTCTGTGTTACTAGAAAAAACTTTACACATTTTAGATGCCAGATACACCTTCTCTTATTATTTTGTTTTAACAAAATACATCTACAATTCATTATCACCACAGTTCTGTTAGCACTATCTTCTCTTCTATAGACAATATCTCTTTGGGCATTTTGTTGGTTGACAATATTAGAAAAGCCTGGTAGTCAAGCCAAGCAAAAACCTTTCATAATAGAGTGACCGAGCTGTGATGACTGTGTGACATCTGAAATACAATGGAGAGGTAGAATAAATTGGTCATTGAAGGACATATGGTTTTGGTTGGCACATGCAATAGGAATGTCCTAATACTATTTTCCTGCCATGCTGCACTGTCACTGAAACTTCTGGTATACTATAATACATATACTTCAACGTGGGGTGGGGTCACCATGACCATGGCCAGTCTCACCCTTTACTGTTTGAGATTGAGTGAGATATAGAAAGCCTTCTCAACAAACATGCAGAGCATAGAAAACTCACTGATATTACTACTACTATCTTAGTGACAGGACAGACGAGTCTGCATGACCTCTTAAATAATCTGCCCAAGCGAGTGCCGGCGAATACAATTGGGTAGCACTGGGGACCTTGCTATCTCAAAATGGACTACATAATATCTGTAAGGTTACGTAAACTTAACTTACCACTGAGTGTGAGCAGCATGCTATTTGGAAAAAAAAACAATATTAACATTGTAGAACACAACAAATAAATAATTATTCACCTAGCCTCATAACTTGGACACCTGGCAGAGTTAGCAGATCCTGCTCCTGGTTGAGGATGTCATCCCAGCGGTGTGCCAACGGCTGCTGGGTACACTTCACTCCATTTGTCCACTGCACACACCGGTGCACCCTACCCTCACAGCATTTGATGCTCCAGCAAGCCATACCCACCCCCAGGCCCATTGCCTGCTGTAAGTATGGAGAGGAGGGAGTGTCACACAAAAAAAAACAATTGCAGCCATATCCGTCTTAGCACAAATGGCACAGGCTGCACACCTTGGTGCTGTCAGAAACTGCAAGGTGTTCTGTTGCCAGCCCCACTGGTGCCTCCTCACCCATGCTCTGCCATGGCGCTGGGTGGGGAGAAAAAAAAAGAAATAGGAAAAATGAAGTAATACAAAAGGAACAAATAATAAAGAAGTAAAGAGAAAACCAAAACAAAGGAGAAAATTCACAGGAAAAAAAACGTAAATTACTCAAACACAAATACACACACTAATATAATGAAGGTAAAAGAGGGGTGGATGAGTGGTAATGGAGGAGGACTGAAAAGATTTAGGAGCATATTTCTACTTTTTAAAGCAAAACTGTGCTAAAGCAGTTTGGCATCAAATTCCTTAGTGCATGCTAGCGGCATTCCATAGCGGCAGCCGTGCACCATATCTATGGATTGACGCATGCTGGTGCTAAGGAATGGCTAGGGTCAAAAAGAAAGACACCACCCGGGGGGGTTGACGGCAGGGACCAAGGCACTAGTGGGTTAGAAATGAAGCTAGGTTCGTTAGTGGCAATAAATATGCCGCTAACCAGTCTGGCATAATTTTCTGATGTACTAGCACCCAAATATGGGAATCATGCCCACCACCCCAATGGCCAGCACAGGTGACCAGTGTCCCCTGGGCTTGGCTATAAGACCCAGTGCCAGGCACGGGCCCAATGTCAGAAACCCCCAATAGCACACCAAAAACAAAAAAATACTTACCAATTCTTACCCAGGATAGGGTCCCCCATCCTGTGGTGTCCCTCTGGTGGTGGTGTTGCTGTGGTTTGAGGTGGGTATCTGTGGACCCATTCTATGGTGTTTGGCCATGGAAATGGGTCCAAAGGTAACCTAACGCCTGGTTGGACACAGATGTTACATAATGCCTCTAAGGAGGTTTAGCACCCTTATTTGGATCTGTGTGCATTGTTTCTGCACCGAAGGATAGATATGGCTCCAGGGGATTAGCGTCATGTTTTGGCAGGAACCCCTACCTTGCATCTAGTTAGCGCACGGTAGTTTGCCGCATCCACAACATGACGCTAACTCCAATATTTTGACGCTAGATTGGTCTAGCTTCAAAATATAAGTATGGAGTTAGGCCAGCGTCATTTTAGCATCAAAATAAAAGACGCTAATATGGTGCAACCCATGTATGAATATGCCCCTAAGTGTGGATTAAGAAAACAGGTCCACCACCATACATAGAACAGGTAAAACATAATGGCTGTGCTAATATGACTTTGTGGTGCCGTTCACACTCACTTTGCAGCATGGAACGCGCTACTGGCAGCAAGAAGCATGAATGGGTGGCCAAGCAAATTTCACCTGTTCACGGAGTGAGGAGGAATCTTGCTGGGTTTTTGTAGGCACTCCATAGAATTCCATGGAGCAGAACTCTGCAAGTTCCGACCAGGCCTTCCTAGGAGCATCTAGGATCAGCCTGGACCTTTCTTCCATACTAAACACCTCATTGGATACTGCCACCTTCACAGAAGACTGGAAGAACTCAAAATTCAAATCCCTGCTGAAGAAACTGTTGGACCTGGCCCTTTTTGCAGGGCTATCCCCAAACATTTTGCCTTTTTCCTCCTATTTTTTCTGACTTGTTTTTGTTGGCTTTAAGGCTCTGGGCACTTTACCACTGCTAACCAGTGTTAAAAGTACATATGTTCTATGTCTACATTGTATTGGTCATTGGTTTATCCATAATTGGTATATTTGATTTAATAGTAAGTCCCTAGTATATTGCCCTAGGTGTGCCCAAGGCCTGTAAATCAAATACTACTAGTGGGCCTGCAGCACAGATTGTGCCACCCACATGATTAGCCCTGCAAACATGTCTCAGACAAGCCACTGCAGTGTCTGTGTGGGTAGTTTTAAATTGACATGCCGACCTGGCAAGTGCACCTGGTTGCCAGGCCCAAACCTTCCCTTTTACTACAAATCAGTCACCCATAAGGTAGGCCCAAGGCAGTCCCATGGGCAGATTACATTGTATTTAAAAGTTAAGACATGTACTGGTGTGTTGTGCATGTCCTGATAGAGAAATACTGCTAAATTTGTTTTTCACCATTGGAAGGCCTATCTCTCTCACAGCGTAACATGGGGATCACCTTGAAATATCGTTTAAGTTTAATTCCCCATTGGGAGTGGATAGAGATATGGAGTTTGGGGTCTCTGGACTTAAAAATACATCTTTTGGTGAAGTTGTTTTTTGAATTGTAAGTTTGAAAACACCACTTTTGGAAAGTGAAAATGTTCTTTCTTAACCATTCCGTGTCTCTGTCTGCTGACTACATGTCTGGGCCAGGCTGACATTTGAGCTATTTGTGTATTCACTCTAGACTGTCAAACAAAGGGAGCTGCAGTGTGCCCTGCATTTCCTGATGGTTCTTCCAGAGCTAGAGTGGTGGGAGGAGTTAATACTTGCACCTGAATAGGGTTGTGCCTGTCCTCACACAAAGAAGACTCCAAACCCCTGTAATGTGTCTGGGGAAAGGGTAGGGAAAGGCAGTACTACAAATACTTCTCTTTGACATTTTCCTACTTCTAGGACAGAAATGGGTATCAGTACTGGACCTCTGACATCATAAAGTTAGAACACTTCTGGGCTGAGGACATTCTTCCAGGAAGAAGAGCTGGATGCTGTAGGAAGGACTGCCACTCTTCCTGATGCTTTATTGTGCTGGCCTGCTACTTTCTACATTAGTCCTGGGAGTAAAAGGACTGGGCTTTGCCTTATACATCCTGCCTCCCAAGGTTCTCCAAGGACTTGAGTTGAGCTTGCCTCCTGTTAAGAAGTCTCAGTGACATAAAATACTTCATCTGCCAACACCTGGGCTCCTCTGCCGAGAGCTCTGTCCTATCAAGTTTTGCTAAATCCAGTCTGGGCCCTTGAAGGAGGTTTTTGGTGCTATAGGAAGAAAACCTATGTATCGACTCACTGTGTCATTTCAAACCTATGCATTGCTGTAAGATTTTGACGCACCTCTACCGCCCACCATGGAGCATGGTCCCCATTTGACACAATTTACATGATTTTCCATGCAAGCCCCAGCTTTCCACTGCAGCACATCAGAAGAACTACTGCTGTGTGAGTTTCATGTACCTCATTACTGAAATTCTTGATGCACCTCCCTGACTCAGACACAGTGCCTGCTTTATCGCTGTGAATTGATGCTTTGTGGCCTGAACCAATGCGTGTGCCGCAAACGAAGCACCACATCCCCTGTGGCAGTAAGGAACTGACCCATCATCTCTTCTGTCCAGCAGTAAGGAATTAACGCATCACCTCCCATGCGACAGTAGGGAACTGACACATCCTCGGCTCTTTCAGCACATCACCTCCCCTGTGGCCCACATCTTTTTTAGTTTTTGATGCATTTCAGGTATTTTGTCCCAGTCGAGAGGTTCATTAATTTCAAGGCACTACAACAGCATTTAGGGGGTCATTACAACCCTGGCGGATGGCGGAGAACCGGCGGTAAGACCGCCAACAGGCTGGCGGTCTTACCTTGGTGTATTATGACCATGGCGGTTACCGCCATGGTCATCCGCCGGGTCTCCTGCCCGGCGGCCGTCAGTATACTGCCAGCGGTATTTGGACCCGGCTTACCGCCGTGGATTTCCAGCGGTTTGAACTGCCATGAAATGCATGGCAGTAAGCACTATCGGTGCCAGGGATTTCCTTCCCTGGCACTGATAGGGGTCTCCTCCACCCCCCACCCCCACCCCGACTCCCTCCCCTACACTCCCCACCACCCCTGCCACCCCCCAAAGGTGGTAGGGCCCCCCTCCCCACCCCGACCCCCAACATAACATTACTCACACACACCCGACACGCATGCAGGCACCACCAACACACACACGCACAAACCCTGACACACATGCCTACATCCACACACACAGTCAGACACGCACACCCACATTCAAACATACACGCACACATCCATACAGACATACCCACAGCCATACACGCACTCATTCCCATACACACAACACCCCCGCAAGCATACACGCACTCACACACCCCCTCTACATACACACACGCACACCCCCATGCACGCACACAACACCCAACACCGCCCCTCCCCTAATGGACGATTGACTTACCTGGTCCGTCGATCCTCCGGGAGGGGACGGGAGCCATGGGGGCAGCTCCTCCGACACCCCACCACTGACAGAACACCGTCACGGCGAATCACAGGATGTGATTCGCTGGGCGGTGATCTGTTGGCGTGGCAGTGGAGGTGGAGCAACCTCCACTTCCCCGCCGCCCGCAAATATGGCTGTTGGCGGCTCTCTGTCGGAATAACGACGGAGAGCAGCCAACAGTCATAATACGCCGAGCGGCAAACCGCCTGCACAGGCGGTCTCCGCACGGCGGTCCCTCGGTGGTCTTGCAAAAAGATCGCCGAGGTCGTAATGACCCCCTTAATCTTTTAAAAGTGATGTCTTTGCTTGTGTATATTGGATGTTTATAATTTTGGTCTTGATATACTCAGATAAATATTGGCTATTTTTCTAAACTGGTGAGGAGTACGTCTGTGGTGTTTTCACTGTGCTACTGTGTGTGTGTGTGTGTTTATGTACAAATACTTTACACATTGCCTCTGGAATAAGCCTGACTGCTTGAGCAAAGCTACCAAGGGGGTGTGCAGGGGTCATCCTAGGGGTGTGACTCCCTTGCCATGACTAGAGTGACGGACTCTACTTGGACAGGGTGCAAACCATTGCCAACTAGAGACCCCAGTTATAACAGAAACCTTTAGCAGACCCTGGCAAATGCAGCACCTACAGACCCATCTCCTAGCTCCTTTTACCGGCCAAAGTAATTGAAAAAGTCATCCAGAAACAACTCACCATCTACCTGGAACACAATCACCTTCTGTACAGCTCACAATCCAGATTCCACATCAACCACAGCATCGTGACAGCCCTGATCATGGGCACAGATGACATCTGGGCCCTCCTCAACAAAGGAGAGACAGCCACCCTTATCATCCTCGATCTCTCAGCAGTTTTGAACACCGTCTCCCACCACAAGCTCATCGCCAGACTTCACGACATAGGCACCCAAGGAGCTGCCCCCACATTGATCGCCTCCTTCCTCAACAACAGAAAATAATGAGTCCATTTCCATCCTTCACCTCCGAACCCAAACCAATCATCTGAGTTCCTCAAGGCTCATCACTCAGCCCGCCCTCTTCAACATCTGCATGTTGCACCTTGCCAACATAATCCAATCTCAAAGACTCAACAATATACCCTACACCAATGACACACAACTCCTCCTCTCCTGCTCAGAAAACTCCACCGCCACCAGAACTAACTTCCACCAGTGTTGTAAATTGCATGAGGAATAACTGCTTCAAGTTCAACAGAGACATGTCAGAAGTCTTGAACAACTCCCCCTGGCATGCCTCCTGTGGCCCACAGCCCAGGTGTCCACTCCAACCTAGATGAGCACACCAGGAATCTTGGTATCATGTTGGACAGTAAACTCGCTATGAGGTCCCAAGTCAATGCAGTACCATCTTTCTGCTTCTTCGTCCTGCGCATGTTACCTAAGATTATCAAGTGGCTTCCCCAAAATACAAGAAGTTCCATCACCCAAACTCTTGTCACCAGTTGGCTGGAGTACGGAAATGCCCCCTATGTGGGAATTGAAGCCCACCTAGTCCAAAGACTACAGACCATCCACAATGCCATAGCAGGACTCATCCTGGAAATCTCTCGCTGCATCCATATCACCCCCACCTCAAAAACCTCCACTGGCACCCAGTTCAGAAGAGATGCCAGCCCAGGCTCTTCACTCACATGTTCAAGGCCCTGCATGAGTCTGTTTCTGCCTACATCAACTACCGCCAGAGATTCCACCAACTCTCCAGACACCTCCACTCCACATCCCTCGCACTATCCTGTACCATTTGCATACAATACAGCAGAGCAGGAGAGGCTCCTTCTCCTACCTTGCAGCAAAAGCAAAGAATGGCCTCCTCCTATACCTAATGACCTCCTCTACCCTACAGTGCTTTTCACTTATGCTGTGTCAACTATGTTTTTTTATGCAGTGTCAGCTATGGCTGGGCTCTGATAGACCTTCTTAGGTGGTAGTACCATGATAATCATCTATTGACAATGCTACTAAATTATGAATCTATACTGTTTTCTTTCAGTTCGATGACTGAGTCTGGCTTGTGCCATTTTTGTTGATGGTGATAGGGTGTAATGAAACAAACATAAGGAAAATGGTGCAATGATTGAATTAATCTCAGCCACTGGCAAACACATGGGGTTTCTTTCCTGTCCATCGTTTTTCACTCACAGTGCAACTCTAGATAATGTCCCTCCTTTGCAAATCAACATCAAACTTGTTCCTTATGGGAACAATCCATCCAGAACTGCGAGTATCCCTCAAGAATCGGGACCACAAACAACTTTAGATCAATGCCACCCTACTTGGGGCTTGTCAGAAGGGTGTTGCACAGTCAACATGAGGCCCACATCTGGGCATATCTCTCGTACTTAGGGTGTCAACTGCAACAACAACCAGATGATGGATGAAATGTGAATTAATCTCAGACACTGGCAACCTCTTGGGCCATATTCCAGACCATTGTGTTTTACCCACCACGACACTCCAGACAAAGGCCTACTTCATGCAAATCAGTACTGACCCTGGTCCTCATGGGAACAGTCAGTCCTGAACTGCCAGGTGACACTCTCTCCAGATGGGACCACAAGCAACCCCAGACTGGTTCTGTTCTACTTAGGGCTCTTCAGTAGGATGTAGTTTGCGTCCTGTGGCACAGTTAGCATTGGACCTACATTTGGGCATACTCACCACATCTAAGGCATCAGCTGCAACAACAACAAGGTGATGGATAGAATGAAGGACTTTGGATTAGTGCATAGTTTGATGGTATAGTGATGCAATGTGACAGTGTACAGAACTCGTTGAACAAGAGATGTGTGACCTGTCTTTGTCAGAGCCTTGCAGTGGAGGCATGATGCCAAATGATGTGATGTATTATGTGGTACAACGTTTGAAATTTATTGAAAGAGTATGATGTTTTACAGTGCTACATAATGCATGTATTATGTTATGTGGTCTGGGGAAATTTGATATGGGTGCTGCAATAAGTGGTGTGCAGTTTAGAGTATGGACTAATAATGTGTGTTATTGTATTATGCTGTGCAATTCCATGAGAAGTCTTCAGAGAAGCTGTGACAGATGGTGCAATGTGGGTGATTGGTATGGAAGAATGCATTTGTGTAATGTATATGTTGTGAAGAATTCTGTGTTATCTTAATGTATAGTATCATATTCATTGCTATGTCATGGTATATGTACAGCTGCTGCCCAACTTCAAAATATGTACCTGTGACAGTGCGCGAGGATCGGCGCCAGCCCTGACATAACACCGGGGCACTAATCAGGGTGCCGGACTAGAGGTCAAACCCCTACGTCACAACGGCTACGTGATGCAGGGGGCGGAGCCTCTTGTACCCAGAAGACACCGGGAGATGGAATTTAAAGAGCAGCCGGGAGATAGAAAGGAGTTTGTGTTGGGAGGGTACCCGACAACGGAGGAGGAGAAGGGAGGACAACGAGGAACCACATAAGTGGACGAATTCGGCAGAGGCACGACAATGGCCATAGAGGGAGAGATGGGAATCTGAGTCAGGCAGCAGAGGGCACCAAAGAGGACAGTGCCTCAAGGAGAGTGAGAGGAAGACCACATGAAGAAGCCAGCAGTGTTCCAGGAGGATCTTGGCCCGCCAGGTACGTGCAACAAGTTGGGGAAGAAGAAAGGAGGGGGGGATCGAGAGACTGCACGGAAGTGGGGGGGCACTGTCTATTTTGTTTATCTTTGGTTTTCTCTTATATTTAAATACCTATTATAACACAGGAAAAGGCACTGTGTGAAGGGACAAGCGGTATACTGAATGCAGGAGACAGCGACAAGACTAACTTAAAAAATACAGGATACTGTATAAGAAGGAAAGTAAGAGACCAGAGCAAATTAGAGTGATAAGACTACAGAGAAGACAAATACTAGAGATCCACAAAGAAACTAAAATCACTGAATAATGAAGTGGCACAGAAACCCACAAAAGAAACAAGACAGAAATAGAGAATAAATAGCCAGAGAAGACAGAAAGAGCAATACGTGTTAGAAAATTCAAACATACCTTTTAAAACGGGCTTCTTATTTTTCTCTCCCTCTCATGGTCTGGACTATCTTCTGGATCCCTGAGATGCCAACCTGAAATAGAGAAAGAAGATAAGAAACAGGGTAGAATAAAAGGAAGAATACGGCCTACAGACATACAGCCAAGTAGAAACAGATAAAAGAGAGAGACATTTATTGGAAAATAAAAATAAAAAGGGAAAACCCAGTACACTCAGTTTGTCTACTTATGTGTGCATTTGTACTTATCTGTCACAGGTGGTGTCACAAGTGGGATACAACCTTCCTACAGACAGGATAAGTAAAATGGAGGTGAAACCCAGCTTGGCAGACATGATAGCACAACTAGCAGAAGGCCAAAGACATTTACAACTCGTTTGGAAGGAACATATTAAAGAAGCTATGGAAGATCGTGACGTTTTACAAACTGCTTTGAAAAGCCAAGCTATGATCATTGCCAATAATCAACTAGTACACGAAACCACAATAGGGAAGCTCACAGAGACTATTGCTACCACCAGAGTGCTCCCGAACATCCCAAGCACCCTATTACAGAAGTAGCATGAAAATGATGACCCCAATGCATTTTTCATAAACTTTGAAAGAGTAGCAAGTTCGGCCAACTCGCCCCCAGAGCGCTGGGGTCAATATATTGCTCCCTTACTGACGGGACCCCTACATGCTGCCTATCAAGCAGTGCATCCGGCTGGAATAACACCATGTATAGACATTTAAAAGGCTATCCTGGAACGTGTGGGATTAGACCAAGAAAGTTATAGGATACGCTTTTGAGGTACTAAATGGATAAGTCCTGAGAATCCACATACTCTGTATTGTCGGGTTCACCATGAAGCTAGTAAATGGCTATCCCCTACAGACACTACCATGGAAGAAATGTTTCAAGCCATAGTATTAGAATAATACTTGGAAGCTCTACCTACATCCACCAGGAATTGGATCAGACAACATCCCGGCTTGGACAACTCCTCTGCGGTTGAACTAGCTTGCGCTTATCATAGGGCTCCAGACTTCCGAGGCACGGTTACAAGAACAAACTCTCCCCTTCCCAAACCATGTTCCCAGTCTTTTCCTGTAAAGCCTCTAACAGGGTTAAACCTGGAGAAGCCCTATCCTTTAAAAGAACCCATGACAAACCCACAATGTTATAACTGTGCAGAATGGGGCCATATTGCACAATATTGTCCTCAAAAATTTAATCAGGGGGAACCAATGGAGATATGGATAGCCAGAGGAAGAGTATTGTGGTTAGGTAATACCACTACCCGATATTCCACATCCCTTCTTGTAAATCAAGAGATAAGAAGAATACTCATAGACTCGGGTAGTAGTCAAAGTGTCATTAATCACAAATACATACGGCCAGAACAGTGGGTAAAGGTAGAACAGATACTTATCACTTGTGTACACGGTGATAGTAAAACATACCCAGTCTCTGTCGTACAGGTGAAATGGCGGGAAAAAGAAGAACCCGTTGTTGTAGGAGTCATCACAGACCTGGCGGAGGAACTCATTATAGGAATTGCTTATATAGCATTTCCAGAACTCTTAGATAGCCTAAAACATACTAATCAGACAGAGTCCTGGTGGGCTGAAGCACCTTTTTCCTCAACAGAAATAGAAAAGACTATACCGAGGGAAAGGCTATCTAAGACACAAAAACGAAAGCAAAAGAAAACATACTACAGGGGGAATAATAATAATAATGGACCTAAACCTAGTTCCAGGAAGCCGATATATTCAGTTTCAGGACAATTTCGACAGTCTGAACGAGATGATCCTACTCTAAAGCAGGCCTGGCATACTGTTCTCACCAATAATAATACCACAATAGGTCCTTATTTCCACATTAGAAATGATTTACTGTATCGAGTTATCACCTAACAAGGGAACAGGAAACCACAATTGTTAGTTTCTTAAGACTACCGAGCCCAGGTACTTCACTTAGCACATGGGGAAACAGGGGAAGGACATCTAGGGAGAGAGAAGACTGAAGAGTACACAACAAGGAGGTTTTATTGGCCAGATGTATATGGCGATATAAGAAAACATTGCCAACAATGTCCTAATGTCAATTGATTAATCCCTCCATGGATCCCATGGTTCCCCTCCTTCCTTTACCTATCATAGAGACCCCATTCACGCAAGTGGGTATGGTCTTGGTGGGCCCTTTAGTGGCATCATCTAAAGTTCACCAATATATCTTGATTCTAGTGGACCTCACAACTAGGTATCCCAAGGCCATACCTTTGTCCAGTATGATGACGAAAAGCGTGGCTCACACCATGATAGAATTATTTTCCCGTGTGGAATTCTCTAATGAACTACTGACCGACCAGGGGACACATTTCATGTTCCAGTTAATGTCTGAAATATGTCAGACTTTGTGCGTCCAACAAATACAGACGTCGGTTTACCATCCACAAACAGATGGCTTTATGGAACATTACAATAAAACCATCAAGAATCTCATCCTGAAAACTATAAATGATTCCGGTAGGAACTGGGATAAAAAAATACCCTTGATATTATTATATGCTATATGTACACATGTACAGTCGTCCACTGGAAATAGTCCTTTTGAACTTCTGTTCAGAAAACAACCTCAGACGATATTAGATTTGATGGCTGAGCAATGGGAGGAAATAGAGGAGGAGATAAAAGACATTCTCACCTATACTAGCGAGTTAAAAGAAACTTTACATACAGTTTGGGAGGACGTACACACCCAACTAAAATAAACCCAGATGGGACAGAAGACTCAGTATGACACTTGAAGTAAAAACCGAGACCTAACTATAGGACAAAAAGTATTAATACTCCTACCCAGGACTGAAAATAAACTGTTGGCTCGTTGGCAGGGACCTTACACCGTCCTTGAAAAAGTAACCCCGGTAACATATAACATCGAAATACCCGAAGGGGTCAGATAAAAGTCTAATTTACCACACTAAATTGTTGAAGACGTGGTATGATAAGAAGACCCTAATGTAGATCTGTATATTACTACATGTCCAGAGTCAGAGATACCAGTATTTCCTACCCCTCCCGAATCCGAACAAGAAACCAAGCCACATTTTGGCCCTTACCTCACACCATCTCAATGCCACCAACCTAAAGAAATAGTCCATAACCACAATAGGGTATTTTCAATAAAACCTGGTAGAACCCACCTCATAAAGCACCGAATACGCACCATTGATGGAAGAGTGTCCTGACCACGACCATACCGCATACCGGAAGCTAGAAAGCAAGTTGTAGAAAAAGAAGTCATGGAAATGATAAATGCAGGTGTTATTGAGCCATATTCCAGCCCCTGGTGTTCTCCTATAGTATTAGTTGCCAAACCCGATGGTTCTATGCGGTTCTGCATAGACTTTCAACAACTTAATTCCCTATCACACTTCAACACCTATCCCATGCCATGCATAGATGATTTAATAGAAAGACTAGGACAGGCAAAATATCTCACTACATTGGATTTAACGAAAGGCTATTGGCAGATTCCCCTAGAAGCATCAGATAGGGAAATAACAGGCTTTGCAACCCCCTCTGGGTTATTTCAGTTGACAGTATTGCCTTTTGGGTTGCATGGGGCCCCGGTGACCTTCCAGAGATTAATAGATATTGTGTTGCGACCTCATCAAGACTATGCAGCAGCATATCTAGATGATATTGTAATGTACAGTAAAACCTGGGAGGAACATTTAAACTACTTGTCAGACATCCTAAAAGCCCTCAAGCAGGCCAGATTGACTGCTAATTCGGAAAAATGCAAACTAGCTCAGAATTCAATCAACTATTTGGACTATGTAATAGAAAATGGCACAATCAAACCACAGATTGAAGCCATCACACAAATACCATTCCCAAAGAACAAGAAAGATATGAGGGCCTTTCGAGGTATGGACAGTTATTATAGGCAATTCATTCCCATTTTTCTGACATTGCCACTCCTTTTACAGTTCTATTGGAGAAGAGATGCCACACCAAGTATCCGAGTTGACTGAACTAGAAATGCAACAGTTCCTCTATCTAAAGTCCTTACTAACCACAAATCAATCTTACATTGCCCGGATTTACACAAACCATTTCAATTACAAACCAATGCTTCCGATCAGGGATTAGGAGCAGTGCTATCCCAGGAAGAGGAAGCCGGCCAATACCATCCAATTGTATATATCAGTAGAAAACTTCTAGCTAGAGAAAAGCATTACCCTACGGTGTGGAAAGAATGTCTTGCGATAAAATGGGCAATTGAGTCGCTTCGATATTACCTTTTAGGGAGGACCTTTACACTCCTTACGGACCATGCCCTACTGACTTGGCTATCTAAAGATAAGGACACTAATTCCTGAGTACTCAGATGGTTCTTATTGTTACAACCTTTTCTATTTCAGGTGAAACATTCACCAGGATCCCTATTCTCCAATGCTGACTTTCTGTCTCAATATCCTGCCAATTTGTGGCTCCAACAGCCACTCACATGGGGGAGTGAATGTGACAGGGCACGAGGATCGTTGCCGGCCCTGATATACCCCAGGGGAACTAATCAGGGTGCCGGAGTAGAGGTCAAACCCCTACATCATGACGGCTACGCGACGCAGGGGGCGGAGACTCTTGTACCCGGAAGACGCCAGGAGCTGGAATTTAAAGAGCGGCCGGGAGAAGGGAAGGAGTTTATGTTGTGATGGAACATGACAATGGAGGAAGAGATGGGAGGACAACAAGGAACCATAGAAGAGGACGAATTTGGCAGAGGCACGACGACGACCATGGAGGGAGACACGGGAATCGGAGTTGGGCAGCAGAGGGCACCAAGGAGGACAGTGCCTCAAGGAGAGTGAGAGGGAGACCACACAAAGAAGCCAGCCACATTCCAGGAGGAGCATGGCCCCGCCAGGTATGTGCAACAAGTTGGGGAAGAAGAAAGGAGAGGGGGAAATTGAGAAAAAGCACGGAAGTGGGGAGCCCTGTCTATTTTTGTTATTTTAGGTTTTCCCTTATATTTAAATACCTATTATAACACTGAGGAAAAAAATATAGACAAAGGCACTGAGTGAAGGGAAAAGTGGTATACTGCATGCAGGAAACAGTGACAAGACTAACTTAAGAAATACAGGATACTGTATAAGGAGGAAAGTAAGAGACCAGAACAAATTAGAGTGATAAGACTACAGGGACGAAAAATACTAGAGAAATTAACCCCCAAAAAAACTAAATTACTGAATAACAAGGTGGCACAGAAACGCACAAAAGAAAGAAGACAGAAATAGAGAAAGAATATCCAGTGAAGACAGAAAGAGCAAAACCTGTTAGAAAATTCAAACATACCTTTTAAAACGGGCTTCTTATTCTTCTCTCCCTCTCATGGTCTGGACGATCTTCTGGATCTCTGAGATGCCAACCTGAAACAGAGAAAGAAGATAAAATACAGGGAAGAATGAAAGGAAGAATATGGCCTACAGACTTACAGCCAAGTAGAAACAGATAAGTGAGACATTTATTGGAAAATAAAAATAAAAAGGGAAAACCCTGTAAACTCAGTTTGACTACTTAAGTGTCCATTTGTAATTACCTGTCACAGTACCCTTTGTTTATATCAAAAAGAACACTCACTGATAAACTAACTTTGTAAAATTAGCAAATAATAGAGGGTTAGGGTGGTATGTCCAGGCTAGTTATTAGGTGATTCTATCTTAGAAGGGGGTGACATGAAAGTAGTGTTGAGGGTAAAAAGCTGATTCCTATGAAAGTAGTCAAGGTGGGGAGGGCAACATTTTGGCCTGGTTCTTCCTCAGAAGATGTGACACACCAAAACGTGTGCCAATATAAACCTGTCCACAAAAGTGAAATGATGTGCAGAGTTTTATGCTGCAAACCTGTAGCAATGCGTGTGGGTCTCAAGTCACTATCCTCACCACCACTCCCAGAAATATTCAGCTTTTCACGTGCATAGAGTGCATGTCACAACCCTGTTCCCAATTATCTCCAAAGGCTCATGAATTTCTCTTCTCTACCTACTGTTCTCAGGGCACCCTAGTCAGACTTACCAAATATCCTTCATATCAAGCACTTGCTACTCCAAAGGCAGCTGACCTAATGATTTGGAGGGCCCGATTTTGATATCGAAGAAAAGGAAGGAAAGGATATCGGAGGAAAGGGAATTCTATTGGGCTCCCTCCCCATTAACACAGTGGTCTGCCCACCCAGTTTAAATATGGGCAGACTAAGGTGGTCATTATGAACATAGTGGTAAACACCACCCGCCGGCGGTGGCGGTAACTCCCCCCAACAGGCTGGCGGTCCGGACCGCCAAATAATGAAGCCAATAAGAAACAAGTAGGGGCCCATCCACACACCGCCATCTTTGTAGTCCTGAGAAGGGCAGAGGAGGCCGTCCACAGGCTGGCGGAAAGGCCCTACCCACCCACCACAGTTCTGGGGTGGGAACCACCGGCAGGCAAAGCGTGGCAGAAATGAATAATATAAAAGGAAACACTCACCGGTAGCATACAGAAAACGCCGATGCAGCCATGGAGCGAGAGCTGGAAATAATGACAGTGCTGCTCCTTGCTATATTCCTCCGTGACCGATGACGAAGACGACGACGGTAAGTACCGCAGCCTAGTACACATGGGAAGAAAGGGCACAGTTACACACCCACCCTGCAACGCACTCCCAACCCCTCCCACATCCCAAGCTATACATACAAAAACAAGATGTACTTACCAGACACAAGGCAACAAAGACCTGCACCAAAGTACACACATGTGCACACCACACCCCCACAGTGAAACACAGAACAACATCACTATAGTGTGCCAACAGCAATACTGGACACTGACATTTTATTTACAGCAAAATAAGTAATGTCCAAATAAGTCCATTGGCCAGTCCGTTGGAAATACCCTGAAAGGGCCAAAATAGGCAGAAGTTGACACCCACATGTGCAAAGGGTACTCCAGGGACCAGGGGAATAGGGTGGCGGAGGTGGGAACTTACGTCTAGAAGGGGGGGCTTGGGCTTAGGTTTTGGAGGTGGAGGGGGTTTGGGCTTGCCCTTGGAAGGATGGGGAGTGGGTTTGGAATGGGGGGTGGCAGAGGGATCTGGGGCAACATGGACCTTTTTCTCCCTGGGGCAGGGGCACAGGAATGGGAGGTGTGGACTAGGGCAGACTTGGATGAGGAATGAGTGGACTTGGCAAGGACCTGGGCACATTTAGGAACAAGACGGGGTGGGCCAGTAGGTTCAAACGGGTCAACACGTGATAGGAAAAGCTTCTTAGGTGCAGTTTGAGGGGATTTGGAGGCAGGTCTGGGAGTGGCGTTTGAGGGAGTGCTCGTACCAGGTGTAGGTGTGCTGGAGATGAATACAGGTGTGCTGGAGATGAATACAGGTGGATGTGTGTGGTGTGGATGTGTGCAAATGTTTAAGTGTTTTGGGAGGAGGGAGGGTGGACACAGTGGGAGAAGACAGGCTGCCAGTGTACATGGATGATGTCTAGATGTCTGCAGGTCTGGTGAGTGTGCTGCAAGTGTCTGTCAATGAAGTCGTGGTGAGTGCAGGTGTGGTGTCAGGAATGCATGTCTGGATGTCAGATATTGTGGTGATTGCATGAATGGGGCCAGCAGCAGTGACTGAGGGTGCAGTGCATGTGGTGTGCATGGGGAGGTGACAGACAGGATGGTGGGGGAGGTCGACACACTGGGGGAACTGGATGTTGTTGTGTGTGCTTTTGTATGTTGGGTGTGTGCATGTTTGTGGTGGGAAGTGTGGTGCTTGTGTTTGTCAGTGTGCTTCTTGTGTGTTGATCTGTGTGCATGGCTGTCTGTATATGTGCTTGGGATGGGTGAAGGGAGTGGGGTGCTGGAAAGGGTAGAGGTGGAGAGAGGGGGGACGGAAAGACCAGGGACACTGGCTGCCATCAAAGAGGAGGCCAGAGCATGAAAAGATCTCTGTAGGCCAGACATTGCACCGTGAATGCATACTAGGTATACATTACATTGCTGCTTCCGGGATGCTAGCCCCTGGATAGCTTTCACAATGGTTGCCTGCCCTACAGAGATGGTCCCTAGGAGATCAATAGCCTCCTCTGTGAGAGCAGCAGGGCTGAAAGGGGCAGGGGATGAGGAGCCTGGGGCGAAGGAGATGCCTCCCCCTCTTGGATGAGTGGGCAAAGGCAACTGGGTGGGGAGCAACTGGGAGGGCGGTGATGGTATAGGGGTGGTGGAAGATGATAAATAATTGGTGAGCCCAGTAGGGTCCACCACCACCAAGGAGCTGCCAGGAGGTATCAAAGTCACTACCTCCGGTGGTTGTTGCTCCCCGTGGTACTCCACTTACCTCCCAACCCACTGGCCCCCTTGGCGCCGGTCGACTCTGCCTCCTTGGAACTGTGGGCTGCTGTATCCCCACTCGCCGGTGCCTCAGCACCCTCGCTAGATGATGCTAATGTTCACAAAGGACACAAGAGCACAGGGGTGGGGAAACAAAACAAGGGAGAACTATAATAAATCCTCAATATATGTTCAGTATGGCTCACACACAATCCCGCCCAGGTCACACACGTCCCCTCAGCACAGACAACATATGTAATGAAAGTGCCCCTGACTAGTGGGCATGACCACAGAATACGCCAAATAACCCTCATGAAACACGACCCTGATACACTGTGTGAAGTACACCCATGAGAGAAAATGCCCAGCCAATGCACTTACAAGTACATAAGGCCACAATGAATACCAGATGACACGTATGTGACCCCTCACAAGCCAATAGAGGCTGCCAAAACTAGCTCTTACACCATCCCAAGAACATGGAGGAGGCAGCACTGCAGGGACAAACCTGTCTAAGTGCCTGGCACTACAATGCATACATCCCACAGCACCCAAATACATCCATCAAAGTGGTATCACAACAGTGTTGGTACTCACTCCCTTGTGGCTGCTATGCTTCCTTCAAGCACCCATCTAGAGCTGAATAGGCCACTGGCAGAATGCAGGCCATTGGGGGGGGTCAGGGTCTGACGGCCACCCCTTCCCCGTTGGTAGGCCTTCCCCAGCTGGGCCTCTCTGATCTTCCGGGCCCAGCGCCTCAAGTCCTCCCACCGCTTCCTGCAGTGAGTGCTCTGCCGGTTGTAGACCCCAGGGACCGCACTTCCTTGGCGATGACTTTCCACAGGATTTTCTTTTGATGGGCGCTGACCTGCATGGGACACACAGAGCAAAGAAACAGACGTCATTATATGTGTACCGAATACAAATGCCATGTTGTTCCATATGGAACAGCCATTGTTGACATGCATGTTGTCAACTCACAGGCGGAACGTGCCAGACAAACTACGGCTGGGCAGTCACACATGGAAGCCACATGCATACAGCCATCTGTCACACTCACACACATCTAAGTCTGACAGATGCCAATTCACCTGCTCCTCTGGTCGCCCATACAACTTTGCATAGAGGGGTAGGACCCCATCCACCAGCTTCTCAAGCTCCTCCACGGTGAGGGCTGGGGCCCGTTCCCTTGTAACCCGCGCCATTTCAGGGACCAGAGTCCTGACACAGCAGCATACGCAGTGGAGAATTACCCTTCACGGGAATCAGGAGTCAATTGTCAAGGGTGTGATAAAATGGCGTAGGCAGAACTGCGGTGTGCTCTGTCACCGCCGCCGGCAATCATGATTGGCCCAGGTTCCACATTGACAACCATGTAATCCAATGATCTGGAGCACGGTGGTGAACACTGCCTTCTGCCATGATAAATAATGCCAGTGGAATGAAGTTACTTCCACTCTCTCAGACCTGGATGGCAGGAGGCTGCCATTTAACCACCACCACTTCTCCATAGCCTGGCCAGGGTCCTCATCCAGGGCCCCAATCTCCCTCCCTTTCGTCGCTTGCTGACATCATTCTATAATCCTCACATGTACCGATCTTTCGAAGTGTGTCCACACTGTGATGCCATTATCACAGAATTAACTCAGCTGTTACCTACGTGTCACATTTTGAAAAAAAAGTGACATCATGGGATGTAAGTGTAAAATGACACTCAGAATGTGTTCTTTCCTACCCCATAGGTACAGGCTGATGTGGCGAGGGAGGGCCCCATCTGTATACAGACCTCTGGTTGATCTGGAAACTACAGAGGAACATCACATCATTATCACCTACAGACTCAATAGAGCTACAATCCATGACCTCTGTGCATTAATGGATCCTGTTCTGAAAAAGGCAAATCGAAATCAACATCCCATCCCTACAACTGTGCAAGTGCTATTTGTTCTCAATTTCTTGGCTGCAGGCTCATTTCAGGTGACAGTGGGCATGGTTGCAGGGGTCTCACAGCCAATGTTCAGCCAAATCCTGTCCAGA
Organism: Pleurodeles waltl; assembly: GCF_031143425.1. NCBI lineage: Eukaryota > Metazoa > Chordata > Amphibia > Caudata > Salamandridae > Pleurodeles > Pleurodeles waltl. The sequence continues at coordinate 51,489,424 of NC_090439.1, forward strand.
TTCCCGGATGCCTAGGTTCAACACTTACAAATATATGTCCAATTTCCCCAAAGGGCTGAACTCCCTGACATCAAATCTGGATTTTATGCCTTTTGTGATAGCTGCCATTGATGGAACCCACATAGCTCTCATACCCCCAAGAGTGAATGAACAGGTGTATAGGAATCGTAAGAACTATCACTCCATGAATGTACAATTGGTGTGTACTGCTCATCAGTACATATCACATGTCAATGCCAGGTTCCCAGGCTCAATCCATGATTAATTTGTCCTGAGAACCAGCAGTGTGCCACACACGATAGAACAATTATAAGGGGAGAGAGGTTGGCTCATAGATGAGTGTGTATGACGCTGGTTAGTACATTGCTGACACCCAGGCTGTATGCAAGTAAAGGCAGTTTGTTCAAGTCCTCTTTCGACCACTTTTCAGGTGATTCTGGCTACCCCAACTTGCAATGGCTCCTGACACCAGTGAGGAATCCCAGGACAGATGCAGAGAGGAATTATAATGAGGCCCACGGATGTACTAGGAGGGTGATTGAGCGCACAATAGGTCTCCTGAAGGTTGGATTTTGTTGCCTCAATCTCTCTGGGGGATCCCTGTGCTATGTCCCTGGCAAGGTGTGTAAGATAGTGGTTGCCTGCTGCACGCTGCAAAACTTGGCTGTGAGGAAAGCTATACCCCTGCTGGAAGAAGAGGGTGCTGTCCAACCAGCCCTACAACCTCAGAGAGGGGATGAGAGTGATGGTGAGAAGAGGGGGATGATCTCAACTCCAGGACCCGGCTAATCCGCCTATACTTACAGTGACTCTAAGGTACTGCTCAATGATGCTGATTTCTTCACTGCATACTTACAGTCTGACTCACGTAATAAGTACTGTGGTGTCTTTTGTCTGTGACAATGCTAAATAATGACTGAAGTGGCTTGTGCCAGGGAACCCAATAATACGTACAGTGTGACATACTTCAGTCACTGCAGTCCTTTCAATCCCCTCCTGAAATAAAGGTATGATTATGATATTAACTAGCTAATTCATACACACTCACAATGCATATCTCATATTGACGAAGGACATACGAGTTGGGAGCATGGGTTTACTGATTGAATGGCAAAATATAGATAACTGTTGGGACAGTGAAAGAGAGTGGGCCCATGGTGCAAATACATGCTCAGGTACATATACTCAGCTGTTGGTAACACTGTGTTTTGGTCCATGTGTCCATTGGAAGATGGTGTAATGGCAGTGGCATGTCAACAAGGTAGCTCAGTGGCACACAAGGGAGACATTTCAGGGCAGAGTCACTTCCTGGAGCTGGGCTTGGTCTTGGCTGGAGTTTCAGTGGTATATCTGGGTCTGAGGGTACATTTGCGAAGGTGCATTTCGGCTGCAGGGGTAGAGGTGCTGGTTTCCTGTGTGTCCTCTGGCAGTGCCATCAGTCCAGTAGCTGCTGCAGATGTAGATGGGAGGGCAGTGTCATGGCTAGTGGTCGGGGCTTGCAGGTGGGTGGAGGACTCAGGCTGGCTGTGGTACTGGTGCTGCAGCACCCCTGCAATGGAGGCCATGGTGGCATTGAGCTGTTTCCATTGCTCCATGGCCTCCTGGTGGTGTGCTAGCTGCAGCCTCTGATTCTGCTCCAGGGTGGCTATAATCTGGCCCATCATGTCCTTGGTATGGTGGTATGCTCCCACTTTCAGTTGGCCCTTCATCATCCTGCCTGTTGGCGGGTGGAGACTCTGGCCTCTGCATATGTGGTCAGACAGTCTGTGGCTGGGAGACACTGGTGTGGAGTCTTTTGGCCAGAGCTAATGATGGTGGTGAGATGGTAGGGGTGTCAGTGGTGTCCTGGGTGGGGACTTCTGGAGGGTGACAGTCCAGGACTGTGAGATGGACCAGGGAGTTCCTTTATTTCCAGTCATCCCTCTGCACTCTCCTGAGTGGGGCTTCTGTCTTCAGGTGGAGGACTGGTACTCTTTGATGTCTCTGTCGGGGTGGCATAGGTGGTGGTGCCTATGCATGGGGGAATAGACAGGTGGGTGTCAGGTACTTTATCGGCATTGCTGCACTGCTCTTCACTATTTGATGGTTATATTCCCCTGTTGTGGCATGCAAGGTTCCTTTGTGTACATTCAGTTGCATTTTCTGTGGGGGGTGGAGATGCATTATGAGTGCTGTAGTGCCACTGGGATTCCATTCAGGGGTAGGTGACTGTGCACAGAGTGCTGGATGGAGATATGTTTGTAAGATTGTGGTCATGCAGGGAACTGGGATGTGGGTGGTGTGGTCTGGGTATGGGATGGCGTCCTGGTGGTATTGAGGGGATGGGGTGATACATGCATTACAGGTGTGGTGACTGTTAAGGTACTGTAGTTGACTTACCCGAGTCTAGTCCTCCAGTGATTCCGGTGAGGCCCTTCCGGTGCAGGATAGCTAGGACCTTCTCCTCCCCGTCGGTGTATTTGGGGGGAGTAGGTGGGGGACCACCACCAGTCTTCTGTATGGCGATGTTGTGCCTGGATGCCATTGACTGAACCTTCCCGTGCAGGTCCTTCCATCTCTTCCGGATGTCGTCCCTTGTGCGTGGGTGGTTTCCTACTGTGTAGACCTTGTTGACTATCTGCTGCCATAACTCCATCTTCCTGGCCACGGGTGTCTGCTGCACCTGTGCCCCGAATAGTTGTGGCTCGACCCTGAGCATTTCATCCACCATGGTCCTTAGCTCCCTGTCTGTGAAGCGGGGTGCTTAGGGAGTGCCATGGTGTGTGTTGTGGGTGGTGTGTTGTGAGTGTATTAGTGAGGGTGCTGTTGTGTGGTTGTGAGTGGGGCTTGTGATGGTGTTTGGGGTATGTATGTGTTTTGGTGGTGTATTTGTGTGTGTGACTTGCGTGATGTTGAGTTCAGTGTATGTGTGTTGTGTTGTCAATCTCAGTCGTGCTATTGCCAATGCAAAGGATTGTGGGGTGTGTATGTGAGTGTTTTATAGTGTTGTGGATGTGTGTCAGGTGTGTGGGTTTCAGATTGCCAATGTGTGCTTTTGTTGTTGGTGGGTCCCATTGCTGGCTGTGGCCGTCCGTACTGGCAATGGTCGTTTGCCATTCACTATCCTCAACGCTGATTTGTGCATCATTATTTGGTGGGCAGAAGGTTTGTCTACATGGTGGTGGTGGTGGGATGGGGTGTACTGCCTTTCCGCCTTTGTATGCCCTGGCGGTGGGTTGAGGTTGCAGGATTTTTGGAGGTTTAACTTTTTGGCATCATTAGTTGGCGGTGTGCAGTCCACTGTCACTGGTGTTCTTCTGGTCACCGTCTCCACGGCGGTCAGCAGTGATTACCGCTGAGTTCAAAATGAGAGCCAATATCTTTCGCTAGGGCAGTAAATAGTCTGTCACTACCATAGCCAAGCTTCAGTTGGAAATTGGCTATATATCTGTACACCCAATTATGATAGGTGGACATATATTAATTTTTTACTGTCTATCCCTTCCAGGCAAAAACTTAAAACTGAAAAACTCCCATGGCAAGTATGGTATTTTTTTTTTTAATTTTAACAAGAAAATTCTGAAAAGCTTCACCATGTTGTCGGACCCCTGCACCAAAGTGCAAAAAGCATTGAGAGGAACCACCATGATAGCACTTCCCTGGCAATTCTTTAGAAGTGACTACCTTCTTGGCGGGCATTTCTAAATCTGGCAGATGGTACCACCACTAGTGAGTAATTTACTCCATTGCTCTGGCATAAGAACGGGTCACTCGCCAGTATATAAATCAGACCTTAACTTAAGCATTTAAATAATGACTTGCTATAATAGATTGTGATTTTGCAGAGGTATGAGTGAATGAAGGTGGTTGATTATCACTCAATCTCCCATTTAGGACTCTGAGGCCTGCAGGTTTGCATGTGCTCCTTATTTATTCCACTAATGTGCCATGTTTCATAATTCTTGGGGTGGTTAATCCATAACTGATCTTTCAAGAAGCTTACATCATCTTTAAATGATAAAAAAGTTAATTTTAATTGTTGTTGCTAGACATCAGAATGAGCAGATTAAATAATCAGTGTTAAGTACTATGATTATACTTTGTAGCTGAGACACAATCTCCTTTTTGTTTTATATTGTGTTGCATAGGCATTTTCTTCACAATGATTTGCTTAGCAGGATTGATCGAGTGCCATGTTACTAATATAGGCATGCTCTTTTGACGTCTGTGTGGTTGAAGAAACTATGTTGGCAATATCAGCTGAGGCAATATGACTGAGCAATAAAAGGGACTTTTGTAGTATATTCTCAGGATTTAATATTTTGTGGTGGCTTTGGGAATCATATTGCTGGTAAAACGGTTTATATATATTTTTTTTTTTACAGGAAGGCCCTGAATATCAGGATGGATCTACTTCTAAGATGTAGACTGAGATCATTACATTGTCCAAAGGCTGCTTAAAATTTTACCTGCTAGACCTCGACCTCCCCTTGATGCTTTAGCGGAGAATGATTGTGAGGAGGAAGTGACTCATTTCTTATTCTCACTGTTAAAGTTATTGGAAATGTTGCATGTTATCACACTTTATTCTGTGTGATCCAATTTTCAATTTTTGCAAGAATAAACTCCTGCTTAAGTGAAATTTCCAGGGACTTTTTGAGATTCCCTTCTGATGATTCAATAGTACTGTCAATACTTTCAGTTTGCGTAGTGTGAATGGCCAGATTGGAAATATTATTCTCTGGCTGTTTAACCTCTTCTGTGCCTTGGACGAGATGATCTCGTCCAAGGCTACAGTTCCCCTGTGCCTTGGACGAGATCGTCTCGTCCATGGCACAGGGGAACTTGGGGGCGCACTAGCGCGCCCCCGTGCACCCCCCCTCCCCCCCAAGTCGGGGATGGAAGGGGAAGACCTTCCCCTTCCACCCCCGACCCCTCCACCCCCCCCTGCGCGCGCGCTGATTAGTCACAGGGGCCTCCCTCGTCGCGCTGGAAGCTCTGCTTCCAGCGCGATTGAAAGAGAAATGCAAAAGCATTTCTCTTTCAATCACTTGGGAGGCCCGGAGGGGCTTCAAAGGGAAGGAAAAGTATTTCCTTCCCTTTGAAGTCTCTCCGAGGGTTTCAAAAGCCAGATGCAATCCGGCTTTTGAAACCCCACTAGACACCAGGGATTTTTTTTTACAAATATTCACATAAGGGAGCGACCCCTTGGTCAAGGGTCGCTCCCATGGGGGGCATTTTTTCAGGAAGGCCTTTTCTGCCCCCCCTGGGGGCAGATCGGCCTATTATTAGGCCGATCTGCCCCCAGGGGGGGCAGAAACCTCTAGGCACCAGGGACCATTTTTTTTTTTTTATGTTTCATTTTTTTTTTTTTAGGTGGGGAGCGACCCCTTAGGCAAGGGTCGCTCCCCTTGGGGGAAAATTATATTTAGGCCATTTCTGCCCCCCTTGGGGGCAGATTGGCCTATTTTGATGAGGCCAATCTGCCCCCAAGGGGGGCAGAAACCACTAGACACCAGGGAGCTTTTTCTTTGCGTGAATTTCACGCAAGGGGAGCGACCCCTTAGGCAAGGGTCGCTCCCTGGGGGGGACAAATTTATTTTAGGCCATTTCTGCCTCCCCTGGGGGCAGATGCCCTCAGGGGGGGCAGAAACCTCTAGGCGCCAGGGCAATTTTTTTTCTTCTTTTTTTTGTTTGTTTCTTTTTTTAGGGGTGGGGAGCGACCCATCAGGCAAGGGTCGCTCCCCTGTGGGGCAAATTGTATTTAGGCCATTTCTACCCCCCTCGGGGGCAGATTGGCTGATTTTAGGTCAATCTGCCCCCAAGGGGGCAGAAACCACTAGGCACCGGGGATTTGTTTTTTGGCGCCAATGTCACGCAGGGGGAGCGACCCCGTAGGCAAGGGTCGCTCCCGGGGGGGGGGTGGAGGTTGGGGGGGGAGAAATTTATTTTAGGCCATCTCTGCCCCGCCCTGGGGGCAGATCGGCCTATTATTAGGCCGATCTGCCGCCGGGGGGGGCAGAAACCTCTAAGCGCCAGGGGATTTTTTTTTTTTTCTTTGTTTGTTTTTTTAGAGATGGGGAGCGACCCATCAGGCAAGAGTCGCTCCCCTGGGGGACAAATTGTATTTAGGCCATTTCTGCCCCCCTTGGGGGCAGATTGGCTGATTTTAGGTCAATCTGCCCCCAAGGGGGCAGAAACCACTAGGCACCGGGGATTTGTATTTTGGTGCCAATGTCACGCAGGGGGAGCGACCCCGTAGGCAAGGGTCGCTCCCGGGGGTGGGGTGGGGGTTGGGAGGGGAGAAATTTATTTTAGCCCATTTCTGCCCCCCCTGGGGGCAGAAACCCCTAGGCGCCAGGGGAATTTTTTTTTTTTTTTTTTTTTTTTTCTTTGTTTGTTTTTTTAGAGATGGGGAGCGACCACCCGGGGGGGTGGGGGTTGGGGGGGGATTTATTTTAGGCCATTTCTGTCCCCCCCGGGGGCAGAAACCTCTAGGAGCCAGGGCAAATTTTTTTTGTGTTTTTTTTTGTTTGTTTGTTTGTTTTTTTAGAGATGGGGAGCGACCCATCAGGCAAGGGTCGCTCCCCTGGGGGGCAAATTGTATTTAGGCCATTTCTGCCCCCCTTGGGGGCAGATTGGCAGATTTTAGGTCAATCTGCCCCCAAGGGGGCAGAAACCACTAGGCACCGGGGATTTGTTTTTAGGCGCCAAAGTCACGCAGGGGGAGCGAACCCGTAGGCAAGGGTCGCTCCCGGCGGGGGAGCGTGGGGGTTGGGGGGCAAATTTATTTTAGGGCATTTCTGCCACCCCCCTGGGGCCGGCTGAGCTACAGGCCAAACACCCCAGGTAGGCAAAATACACCTCTGTTTTCTGTGAAAAAATATGTTGTGTCCACGTTGTGTTTTGGGCCATTTCCTTTCGTGGGCGCTAGGCCTACCCACAGAAGTGAGGTACCATTTTTATCGAGAGACTTAGGGGAACGCTGCGTGGAAGGAAATTTGTGGCTCCTCTCAGATTCCAGAACTTTCTGTCACCGAAATGAGAGGAAAAAGTGTTTTTTGGGCCAAATTTTGATGTTTGCAAAGGATTCTGGGTAACATAACCTGGTCAGAGTCCCGCAAGTCACCCCATCTTGGATTCCCCTGGGTTTCTAGTTTTCAAAAATGCACTGGTTTGCTAGGTTTCCTCAGGTGCCGGCTGAGCTACAGGCCAAAATCCACAGGTAGGCACTGCTTTTTATAAAAAAATGTGATGTGTCCACGTTGTGTTTTGGGCCCTTTCCTTTCGTGGACGCTAGTCCTACCCACACAAGTGAGGTATCATTTTTATCGGAAGACTTGGGGAAACGCTGGGTGGAAGGAAATTTGTGGCTCCTCTCAGATTCCAGAACTTTTTGCCACAGAAATGTGAGTAAAATGTGTTTTTTTAGCCAAATTTTGAGGTTTGCAAAGGATTCTGGGTAACAGAACCTGGTCCGAGCCCCGCAAGTCACCCCATCTTGGATTCCCCTAGGTCTCTAGTTTTCAGAAATGCACAGGTTTGGTAGGTTTCCCTAGGTGCCGGCTGAGCTAGAGGCCAAAATCTACAGGTATGCACTTCGCAAAAAACACCTCTGTTTTCTTCCAAAAATTTGGATGTGTCCACGTTGCGCTTTGGGGCGTTTCCTGTCGCGGGCGCTAGGCCTACCCACACAAGTGAGGTATCATTTTTATCGGGAGACTTGGGGGAACGCTGGGTGGAAGGAAATTTGTGGCTCCTCTCAGATTCCAGAACTTTCTGCCACAGAAATGTGAGGAACATGTGTTTTTTTAGCCATATTTGGAGGTTTGCAAAGGATTCTGGGTAACAGAACCTGGTCCGAGCCCCGCAAGTCACCCCATCTTGGATTCCCCTAGGTCTCTAGTTTTCAGAAATGCACAGGTTTGGTAGGTTTCCCTAGGTGCCGGCTGAGCTAGAGGCCAAAATCTACAGGTAGGCACTTCGTAAAAAACACCTCTGTTTTCTTCCAAAAATTTGGATGTGTCCACGTTGCGCTTTGGGGCGTTTCCTGTCGCGGGCACTAGGCCTACCCACACAAGTGAGGTATCATTTTTATTGGGAGACTTGGGGGAACGCTGGGTGGAAGGAAATTTGTGGCTCCTCTCAGATTCCAGAACTTTCTGCCACAGAAATGTGAGGAACATGTGTTTTTTTAGCCAAATTTTAAGGTTTGCAAAGGATTCTCGGTAACAGAACCTGGTCCGAGCCCCGCAAGTCACCCCATCTTGGATTCCCCTAGGTCTCTAGTTTTCAGAAATGCACAGGTTTGGTAGGTTTCCCTAGGTGGCGGCTGAGCTAAAGGCCAAAATCTACAGGTAGTCACTTCGCAAAAAACACCTCTGTTTTCTTCCAAAAATTTGGATGTGTCCACGTTGCGCTTTGGGGCGTTTCCTGTCGCGGGCGCTTTGCCTACCCACACAAGTGAGGTATCATTTTTATCGGGAGACTTGGGGGAACGCTGGGTGGAAGGAAATTTGTGGCTCCTCTCAGATTCCAGAACTTTCTGCCACAGAAATGTGAGGAACATGTGTTTTTTTAGCCAAATTTTGAGGTTTGCAAAGGATTCTGGGTAACAGAACCTGGTCCGAGCCCCGCAAGTCACCCCATCTTGGATTCCCCTAGGTCTCTAGTTTTCAGAAATGCACAGGTTTGGTAGGTTTCCCTAGGTGCCGGATGAGCTAGAGGCCAAAATCTACAGGTAGGCACTTCGCAAAAAACACCTCTGTTTTCTTCAAAAAATTTGGATGTGTCCACGTTGCGCTTTGGGGTGTTTCCTGTCGCGGGCGCTCGGCCTACCCACACAAGTGAGGTATCATTTTTATCAGGAGACTTGGGGGAACGCTGGCTGGAAGGAAATTTGTGGCTCCTCTCAGATTCCAGAACTTTCTGCCACAGAAATGTGAGGAACATGTGTTTTTTTAGCCAAATTTTGAGGTTTGCAAAGGATTCTGGGTAACAGAACCTGGTCCGAGCCCCGCAAGTCACCCCTCCTTGGATTCCCCTAGGTCTCTAGTTTTCAGAAATGCACAGGTTTGGTAGGTTTCCTTAGGTGCCGGCTGAGCTATAGGCCAAAATCTACAGGTAGGCACTTCACAAAAAACACCTCTGTTTTCTTCCAAAAATTTGGATGTGTCCACGTTGCGCTTTGGGGCGTTTCCTGTCGCGGGCGCTAGGCCTACCCACACAAGTGAGGTATCTTTTTTATCGGGAGACTTGGGGGAACATAGATTAGCAAAACAAGTGTTATTGCCCCTTGTCTTTCTCTACATTTTTTCCTTCCAAATATAGGAGAGTGTGTAAAAAAGACATCTATTTGAGAAATGCCCTGTAATTCACATGCTAGTTTGGTCACCCCGGAATTCAGATATGTGCAAATAACCACTGCTCCTCAACACCTTATCTTGTGCCCTTTTTGGAAATACAAAGGTTTACTTGATAGCAATTTTTTACTCTTCATATTTCAGCAAATGAATTGCTGTATACCCGGTATAGAATGAAAACGCACGTCAGGGTGCAGCTCATTTATTGGCTCTGGGTTCCTTGGGTTCTTGATGAACCTACAAGCGCTATATATCCCCGCAACCAGAGGAGTCCAGCAGACGTAACGGTATATTGCTTTCGATAATCTGACATTGCAGGGAAAAGTTACAGAGTAAAACATAGAGAAACATTTATGTTTTTTTCACCTCAATTTCAATATTTTTCTTTTTCAGTTGTTATTTTCTGTAGGAAACCCTTGTAGGATCTACACAAATAACCACTTGCTGAATTCAGAATTTTGTCTACTTTTCAGAAATGTTTAGGTTTCTGGGATCCAGCATTGGTTTCATGCCCATTTCTGTCACTGACTGGAAGGAGGATGAAAGCACAAAAAATTGCAAAAATGGGGTATGTCCCAGTAAAATGCCAAAATTGTGTTGAAAAATTGGGTTTTCTGATTCAAGTCTGCCTGTTCCTGAAAGCTGGGAAGCTGCTGAGTATTAGCACCGCAAACCCTTTGTTGATGCCATTTTCAGGGGAAAAACCACAAGCCTTCTTCTGCAGCCACTTTTTCCAATTTTTTTGAAAAAAACGAAATTTTCATTGTATTTTGGCCAATTTGTTGGCCTCCTTCAAGGGAACCCACAAAGTCTGGGTACCTCTAGAATCCCTAGGATGTTGGAAAAAAAGGACGCAAATTTGGCTTGGTTAGCTTATGTGGACAAAAAGTTATGAGGGCCTAATCGCGAACTGCCCCAAATAAGCAAAAAAAGGCCTGGTACAGGAGGGGGAAAAGGCCTGGCAGCGAAGGGGTTAAATGTCATGACGTGTTTTCATCAACTGGGCCTCACTCCATCTTCCTAGCTTGGACACTAATACATTTGGGTACTTGGGGGATGTCAAGGTCATATTCCGGTTACTCCCTTTCATGTGAATTTTGGGAAATATTTTTCCTTCTGTTAGAGTTGCTTGCTGTTGGAAAATGGCTCTCTACAAAGGGTCACCTCAAACTTTTTGCCTTACTCATCCTTTTTTTCTAACATTGTTTTTGTTGGCTTTAAAACCAGTGATAAGTGTTTGTATGCTCTCCTTAAAATGTGGCTCATCCACAGTCTGCATATTTAATTTACTTATAAGTCCATAGTAAAGTGCACTGTATGTGCCCAGGGCATGCAAAATTAAGTGCTCCTATTGGGCCTGCAGCACTGATTTTGCCACACACTAAGGCGGTCATTCTCACCGCGGCGGGCGGCGGTAGCCGCCTGCCACGCGGTTACCGCCATATGGCCGCTCCGCGGACAAAAGACCGCGGCGGCCATTCTGGCTTTCCCACTGGGCCGGTGGGCGACCGCCAAAAGAGCGCCCGCCAGCCCAGCGGGAAAGGCCCTGCAACAAGGAAGCCGGCTCCGAATGGAGCCGGCGGAGTTGCAGGGGTGCGACGGGTGCAGTTGCACCCGTCGCGATTTTCTCTGTCTGCTAAGCAGACATTGAAAATCTTTATGGGGCCCTGTTAGGGGGCCCCTGCACTGCCCATGCCAGGGGCCCTACGACACCCTTTCCCGCCATCTTGTTCCTGGCGGTAAAAACCGCCAGAAACAGGATGGCGGGAAGGGGGTCGGAATCTCCATGGCAGCGCTGCTTGCAGCGCCGCCATGGAGATTCAGCCCATGCAGGGGAAATCCGCCGGGAAACCGCTGGATCCCCTTTTCTAACCGCGGCTTTACCGCCGCGGTCAGAATGGGCTGGGAAGCACCGCCAGCCTGTTGGCGGTGCTTCTGTGGTCCCCAGCCCTGGCGGTCTTGGACCGCCAGGGTCGGAATGACCCCCTAAGTCACCCTTAAGACATGTCTCAGGCCTGTCACTGCAGGGTGTGTGTGTATGCAGTTTGACTGCCTTATCGACTTGGCATTTAAAACCTCTTGCTAAGTTTTAACCACCCCCCCCCCTTTTATTACACAGAAGTCACCCCTAAGGCAGGCCCTGGGAGCCCATAGGGCAGGATCTTGTATTGTGTAAATAAAACGTAGGGCATGTACTTTTACGATTTGCATGACCTTGTAGTGAACAACACCTAAATTCATATTTCACTACTGTGAGGCCTACTTCTCTTGTTGGTTAACATTTGGAATTCATTACTATGCATTTAAGCTGTAACTGAGAAGTAGTAGCTATGTCATGTTTCATATCATTGGAATGGTAATGATACATCCTCTTTACTGGTAAAGTTGAATTTAGCATTACTGTTTTAGAAATCCCACTTTTAGAAAGCATGCATTTTTCTTCTCTTACATTTCTGTGTGGCTGCAGCCTGTCTCCAATACATGTCTGGAATGGGTGACAGATTCACTTTGTGCGTTCCCTTTAGACAGCCACAAGCACAGGAAGCTTAGGTGTGTCTGAGCACTCATCTGCATTCTAATGGCTCTTCCTGGGCAGGAGGATGGGATACCTGAATAGGCAGTGCTGACTACCCCCTACTGATAATCTGGATCCAAGGGTGGGAAGGAAGGGCCAGTGTGCACTTCAAAGACCCTTGTCTGAAGTCACCCCCACTTCAAAGGCACAAGTGGGTATAAGTACTTGGTCTCTGACCCCACCAAACCAGACACTTCTGGACCCAGAACGTGACTCTGTCAGACGAACTGCTGTGCATCATCAAGGACTGTCTTGCTGCCTGCTGAACTCTGACCCTGATGAGGGAGAGCTGGACTCTGCCTTGCACCCCAAGTGCTCTCCAAGGGCTTGTTTGCATGCCTCCTGTTGCATGAGACTCAGGGATATCAAAGTCTCTACACTACTCCAGTGCCTGGTTCACTTGAAGTGGACCTAGATACTTGCACCCAAGAAATCAATACATTTCCAGTCCGCTTAGAGCAGAATCTGTGCATCAGCCCCGTTGAGCTTAGAACCAATGCATTGCTGTATAGGCCCCAACAATTGGACCCACTCATCGCAGCGGTTCAGAGAGATCAACATATCCCTTTGACTTTTTGGAAAAACCCAGCTCATTGCCCTTCAAAACAAGATTTTCTTAGATCAATGTCCTCTCATCGGAACAGTGCATCGACACCACTTCAAGAAGAAAATCAACGCATCACCTCAACTGTAGTCCTGGCATGAATGCATTACTTGATGCATCACTTGCCTGTGCCCTGTATCTTGGTATTGTGACCAGGATCAAGGTACTCTGGTCACTGGGCCCACTTGGCTCTTGTTCCAAACCTGCATTTCATCTTGGGTGGCCTGAACTGTTAACTTTGCCTTGGTTTAGCATGACCAGATAACCCAATTGGCACTTATTGCTTCTATGTGCTAGAACTATTTTTCTCTTTAATAATTTTTAAGTTGACTTCAACTCACTGGATTTTTGCCATTTTGGTCTTAATTTATTTATACAATTATTGTCCATTTTTGTAACTTGTAGTGGAGTCTTTGTGTAGCATTTTCATTGTGTTACTGTGTGTTGTGTTGCAAAAATACTTCACACATTGCCTCTTTATATAAGCCTAACTGCTCTTTGCCAAGCTACCAGAGGGTAAGCACAGGTTACCTTTCAGTGTGTATCAAACTTACCCTGTCTAGAATTGTGGTTTCTGTTTGTTCAGGTGCGTAATCTGACAACCAGTAAAGCCAGTTGGTGAAACTTACCCAAAGCGGCCTATTCTATTATTTCCTTTTTTGATTTGTTTACTGTTTTGTTAATGCTTTACATGGCCCAGACAGTCTGGGAAGTCAACAGTCATGTCAGGAAAGTAAACTCTCAGTAAAGTCAGAGTATTGGGGATCGATGTAGTTTCAAAGATCTGATCAACACTCAGAGCTGGGTGAATTTTTACCTGATGAATTGACACATGATGAATGTGCTTCAAAGTCTACTTTTTTGACTTTCAGTGAGCTCATTGCCTATTGTAGAGGGTCCTTCATAATTGAGGACAGAACTGGTCGTCCTTGAGACATCGTTGAGGTTCCTTTGTTTAGTCGTTAATATAACAAGTGTACTTGTACTGAGTCATGTAGAGTGAGAAGCTTATGTTTTTTAAGTCCACTATTACTGATGTCAATATCTTAGGTAAATAACTAAATTTGTCCATAATGGGAACAGAGAGCATAAGTACAAGGATGTACAATAGATGTACCATCCCCATCTATAACCAACACTTCTCACTTCTTCCCAAGCTTTCACACAAAGCCATATGCCTTGTTTCATTGTTTCCCCTCTCAGTCAGTCAGTCAGTCAGTCAAAAATCTTTATTCAGCAAAATGCCATAAAAGGGCACATGCATACATATATATCACCATAAAAATAGAATCCTTATTACTTACTTCAGAAGGCCAGTTTCTTCAATCTGCTAATATCACAGAACTAAAAATCTAAACATATCCATTAGCCCTTCTAAATCAATAAATAATATTTAATACTTATAAAATCCTAAACAACAATAAAAGCAGCATTAAAAATTACATTAGCAAACAGTCACGTCAACTAGTTCATATCGATTTCTGATGGTAACAGCTGATTTGATGAAACCTGAAATTGAGCTACACATTTGTTTGGGTGAGAGTCTTTGAATACCAATCAATGCTTCCTTGTAAGAAGAAGTATGTAAATTACGCAAAATTGGCAATATAAAAGTTTTCCTTGGAGCTGAGTAAAGTGAGCAGAATAAGACAAAGTGACAAGTGCTTTGTTTAGAAAAATTGTCACATGGGCATGGCGGTAATATTTTTTTCCACATGCATTTTGTTGGAAACGCCACTCTAAAATGAATTATATTAAATCTAAAAAGTACAAGTGAAGAATACAGGGAGGGAAACGGAAACCAAATAAAATAAGGTTCTATCGAGTTTGAAGTCGAAATATGTACATATGACTCAAAAGATTTCAATTTCTCTGCCGCTTGATATCTATAATTCATACATACTCAGTGTAACGAGATTTAACAATTTCCTTAGCGTTTGCAGGCATAAGCTCTGGTTGAAAATACATGAACTCCAAGTCCAAATTTCGGAAACCTTTTTGAATAAAATTTAACCATGGAATTTTGTTATAGTTCGCTAACGAAATGCAGTCTTTTACACAATCCTGTGTTAGAGTAGCCGCGGGGTTTAACCATACTTTTATCCAAAACAAAAGAGGGTTGATGTCAATCAAGTCTGTAATATAGCGGATTCCCAACTCCTCATGGCATATAATGTTCGCTACATTTTTAGATACCAAAAGTAGCCGATGAAGACATCTATTCTCCGTCCGTTGTAATAGGGTTGAGCTGGTATATCCCAAAGGCCCCCCCTGTAAATTGCCACTGAAACACATTTGGGTTTGTAGAGTGTAATGATCTGATGGACTGGTCTGTGTCCTAGTCTACAGGCGAAGCGAAAAATCGCTTCCACATTTTTTTCCATTTGTTCAATCTTTAAGTTCAAATGGGGGTTCCATGACAAAGAGGATCTTAGGTGCAAACCTAAGTAACAAAAATCTTTCACCTTTGTTAAGGTGTTCCCCCCCATTATAAAACATTTTGTACGTGTATTTCTAGGAACACAGATCATAACATGTGACTTTTTAATATTAACTTTCAGGTCAAGCTCTTTTGTATACATTAAAAAAAGATCCAAAAGGGTCTGTAAACGATTAGCTGTACGGGCAATTAAAACGGCATCATCAGCATATAATAAAATCGGCAGTTGTCTAAAACCCATCCTAGGAAAATCCTTACCATTTTGTGCTAAATAACTATACATGCCATTAGTGTATAACAAAAATAATAAAGGTGCCAAAGTGCAACCCTGTCTAACACCCTAATTAGAAGCAAGGGGATGGGACCTTTCACCATGTTTACCAAACTGAATTTTAATACTGAGATCAGAGTATAAACGTTTGATCAGGTCCAACAAATCCTGCTCAACCCCCATTGTATCCATTCATGCCCACAATTTCTCTCTGTTCACCATATCAAATGCACTGGATAAATCTATGAAGGCTAAGTGAATAGATTACCTTTTGGCAGTAACATATTTGCTAAGAATGAGATGCAAATTAAGGGCCTGATCCACTGTGCCTAATCCAGGCCTAAAGCCATATTGAATTGGCGATAAGATTTTTGTCCTTGTCACCCACTCCTCAAGCCGATTCAAAATAACACTCCCCAGAATCTTTGCCGTAGAATCAATGAGAGAAATGGGTCTGTAGCATGTGGGGTCAAGCCTATTTCCTTTTTTAAATATCGGGACAATTATTGCCGTTAGCCATGGGGAAGGGATATAGCTTTTAATGGCACTATTCAAAACATTTGTGATTAACGGGCCCACAAATCAGGTAAAGATTTAAATAAATCAACTGGAACCACGTCAGGGCCAAGGGCTTTCCCTGATTTCAATTTTTTTATTACTGTGGTTATCTCATGTACCTCAAATAGTAATCCACTCTTATTTGATTTTGAAATAACCAGTGCCGGAAAGCCACGCACCTCTATGCCATGATTAGGGTCATTTACAGACTGAAATACTGATGTAAAATGTTTTTCCCAGACCCCCTCCGGTGTCAGGCATTCATCCGCCCTATTATCCTGTCCTGAAAAGTACGGGTGAGTAACCACCTTCCAAAATTGTGTGGGGTCCCTCAATTCCATAGCTCTAATGAGGTCTTCCCATGCTCTCAATCGTACTTCGTTCTTCCTGCCCTCAAGAGCTAACTTATATCAACCTGTAGCCTGTTTGACTAAATCACGGTTAGATGGGGTAGTTTTAATGGCTATTTTTAGGTCTCTGTGGGTGGCCGTGCAGGCTGAATTAAACCAACGTTGAGGTTTTACGCTTTTAGAATGCTTGGCACACATCAGTGCCTCAGAAATATCACGACTTAAAGACTCATAGGCAACTACAAGATGGACACAGATAGGTTGCAGAGACAAACATTTATTAATATGAGCCTTATTTTGTGTTGTGATATCCACCATCATTAATGAGAGGTGAAGGGTGTTTGTTCCACGACTGATGTGTAATTATGTCTTTTAACTCTAACATCTCACTATGAAGGCTTGTGGCAGTGATAATCAGGGCTAACGATGTAGCAGCTGGTGTGCTTGACTTGACAATGAAATTAATGTAGGCCTCAGCTGTCTTTGATGGAGTATCTTGACCGCGTACAGGGACTCACGAAAAGTAGTCAGCAGGATCCAGGTTTTTTCCTGGATGATGCACAATTGTATAATCATACTCGTTCAATGTGAGGAGGCATCTTGACTTTTGGATTGCCAAAGGTGGTCAACATAGCTTGATGATCAGTTACTAGCATAAAAGGCTTTCTGTACAAGAATACATGCAAATGTTCACAAGCTCATACCATAGCCAAGCTTTCTTTCTTAGGTTGTGAATAAGCATCTTCTGTTTGTGACAAGCTTCTACTAGCTTAGGTCACAATATGTCATTGAGTATTTGGGCGTCAACTATGCTGTACAAGGAATTTCCCCAACTCTGACCAGGCTAGCTTTGACCACAATCTCTTCATGGAGCTTTGGATTGAAGTTGTCAGGAATAAGGCCACGCGCGGTCCAGGTCCCGCCCGAAACTCCGCTGCACGGCTCTGCGGCACTTTATGCGCACCACTTGTCATCCCCTCCTGTTCCAAAGGTGGCCATCAGCGTCATCTGCCCTGTGGCAAAGCTAATAGAGCTGCAGGTTCAGGACATTGGTGGACAAGATACACTTATCAGTGCTATTTCATGAAGGGACTACAATTCCCATGTTTTTAGTGGCAGAAGCCATCTTAGGGTGTGGCAGGCCTATAAAAGCCCAGCCACACCCAAGCACGTTGCTCACTATTTTGAAGACTTCGATGCAGTCAGACCTCGTGGGGGTTCCTCTGAAGAAGAGCAGATTTCCTGCATGGCAGATGGACGGCAAATCGGAGTACTCTTGTTTCGATGGTGAATTCAGATACGAGTAGGTCGTACTCGTAGCGGTAAGGTCTTGATAAGCCAAATCTTGAAGGGAGTTGTAACTTCCAAAAGGTAAAGGGCCCCTTAGCACAACGAGCAAAGCGTTTTTAGTTTTCAGAGTAAAGTCGCTTTGGTGCAACGATTAAAGCACTTCAGAGCACAGAAGTAAAGCGCCCCTTAGTACAATGAGCAAAGCACTTCAGTCCACATGATGAAAGCGGCCTTGGCACAGTAATTAAATCGCTTCAGTTCACATGAGGGAAGTGACCTTGGCACGGTAATTAAAGCGTTTCAGTCCACATAAGTAAAGCGTCCTTGGCACGTAATTAAAGCGCTTCAGTCCACGTGAGTAAAGCCTTCCTTTGCACGGAAATTAAAGCGCTTCTGTCCACATGAGTAAAGCGTCCTTGGCATGGAAATTAAATCGCTTCAGTCCACATGAGTAAAGCGTCCTTGGCACGGAAATTAAAGTGATTCAGCCCACATGAGGAAAGAGTCCTTGGCACAGTAATTAAAGTGCTTCAGTCCACATGAGTAAAGCGCCCTTGGCACAACAATCAAATTGTTTCAGTCCACATGAGTAAAGAGCCTTTGGCACAACAATCAAAACGCTTCAGTCCACATGAGTAAAGCGCCCTTGGCACAACAATCAAAGTGCTTCAGTCCACATGAGTAAAGTGCCCTTTGCACAGCAATCAAAGCGCTTCAATCCACATCCATAAAAAACCCTTGGCACAACAATCAAAGTGATGCAGGCCACATGAGTAAGGCTCCCCTTAGCATAACGAGCGTAGCGCTTCAGATGAACCAAATGAAAGCGCTATCTGGCATAAGGAACAAAGCGCTTCAAGTTCAATGAGTAAAAACTTTCCGTCCTTATAGTTGTGAATGTGAAAGCATTTTTGGAGATAAGCAAATTATAGTTTTCATTGTTTTTTGGAAAGCATAATACGTGAAAAGCACATTTAATTCTTTGAGATTTTCTAGGCCATGATCAAAGGTTTATGTTATGAATGCATAGTTGGTACAGGATTAATATTCAGAGTATGATAATAGTCCAAAGCTCTTGCCATCTCTTGATTCCGAGGTTGTAGTTTGTCCTTGTTCCATGATTCAAAGAAGGGGCTTTGCCCTCACTTCAAAAAGGGGTCTCCATCTGATATCACGGAGACACATTTAGTCAAGAGTCTATTGATGAGTTATACTGCAATAAATGAGTAAGTGCATATTTGTTCTAACCTTTTCTTTTCAGATCTCTCTCCCTGCTGTTCCCTACCCTAATTCCCTTCCCCCGACTGGCTTCATCATAACTCTGTGCTATAATAGCTTTCTGAGTTGGTGATGCCAGGATGTGGGCCTTTTGTTCAGCAACGTGTAGATCCCAAGGAAAGGACAATGTGACAGAAGTATGCCATTTCAGTAGCACTTTCAATGGCGTGTCTGATTCTCTTGAAACTTCTCTCACATTTTGTGACTATTGAAAAGAATCATTTTTCTTCGTCAAATCTCACATTAGAGCACTAACAGTGGCAAAGTCTTGTATGTAACCATGAAACAACAAAGGGAGTTGACTATTTTGTGATGAGCATGCATGTGGTAATTCATAGAAATCAGTCCCATATCATCAGCTGGACTGAAGCTGAGAAAACAGGCACTTGATGCTGTACCTTGAACCACATGGATCAGTGCTTGTACCTTAATATTCCTTTGTTTTACTATCATTACAAATTAACCTTGACTCTTTATTGGTGTCGATGCAGCCCAAGTATACACTTTGGTCTTCAACGGCATGAGCTGTGGTAATGGAGGCAGTTAATTGCATTTCTCTTCAGGCATTAAGTACATCAACCCACCATTCTTGATTATGAAAGGTATCGGACAACCATTTAATTTCAATGTAATCTTTTGACAATGTTTGCATGATGTTGCTGTTTTGGCATGCAGACCTTTCGTTGACTGACATCTTTCTTCACACGTGACCAGTCAAACATGCACACTTTCCTCTGAGGTGAACATTGATGTGGCACAATCACTTTATTCGCTTTCACTTGTTATTGAGGCAGATGAACTGTTTGGCGATGATTTAGATGACGATAATCTTAGTTTAGTATAAATTTGCCTCAACTGATGTTGCCGCTTGGCCTTCTGGGTGTGCATCAAACGTCGCTTCTGGAATGTTCCTGCAGCCATTTTGGGCCTGATTCTGACCCTGGCGGTTGACGACCGCCAGGGCAGAGTGCCGCGGATGCACCGCCAACAGGCTTGCGGTGCATCCATGGGCATTCTGACTGCGGCGGTACAGCCGCGGTCAGAAACGGGAAACCGGCGGTGTCCCGCCGGTTTCCCGCTGCCCTAGGGAATCCTCCATGGCGGCGCTGCAGGCAGCGCCGCCATGGGGATTCCGACCCCCTTACCGCCAGCCTGGTTCTGGCGGTTTTGACCGCCAGAACCTGGCTGGCGGTAACGGGTGTCGTGGGGCCCCTGGGGGCCACTGCAGTGCCCATGCCAATGGCATGGGCACTGCAGGGGCCCCCTAACAGGGCCCCACCAAGATTTTCAGTGTCTGCCAAGCAGACACTGAAAATCGCGACGGGTGCAACTGCACCCGTCGCACCCCTTCCACATCCTCATGGAAGGGGGTTTCCCGCTGGGCTGGCGGGCGGCCTTCTGGCGGTCGCCCGCCAGCCCATAGGGAAACTCAGAATTACTGCAGCGGTCTTTTGACTGCGCAGCGGTATTCTGACGGTGGGACTTTGGCGGGCAGCCTCCGCCACCCGCCAATGTCAGAATGACCCCCTTTGTCTTTGTTCCATGATACACTTACTTTTTTCTTCTCTTTACACACCGTCACAAAATGGTTCTGTTTCCCACAGCCTTTACATATCTGTCCAATGGTGGGGCACCTTCCATTGTGTGAAATGAAAAATCCAGAACTGAAACACAATTTATTTTTTATGTGTAGACATCACTTTACTATCCTTCCGACGTTTGCTTCTCATAACTTTTCATACTCATGACTGACTTGCTCTAGGTTCGCCAGACTTCCATGTCAGCAGCTTGTCTCTCAGCACGTTCCTCAGCTCAGTCAGCCATTAGCACTTGTTCTAAACTGAGAGCTTTTCTCAGTATTTATTGTATGAATGAATCTGACAAGCATCCATCAATAACTCATAGGCAAGTAACTTTTAAATCATAAATTAATTGAACTTTCAGTGTTTGAGGAGTGCATCGTCTTTCCACAAACTCATTGAAGTTTCACCAACTCTTTGACATGCTTCACTGACTCAAAACATCTTTAACCTGAAGGTACATAACTTCTTTGCCAGTTCTCAGCATTTTTTTTATGACTTCTTTCATAGCATCACCAGCAGGATTTTTAAGATGCTTGATAGTCCTTTTGTCATTAGTCTTTTGAAGTGAATCAATGAAATCTTCAAATGTCTCTATCCAAGCAGTCAACCTGGTGCCAATATTTTGCCTTTTGGTGGTATCAAATGGTGGTGGTAGTTTCAGGAAGGTAGCAACATTGTAATTGTTATGGCATTCAGGGTGGAGCTCTTTAAGCTATCCCCAAAAATCTGCATAATCACTGAGACTGACAATGGAACAGCCTCTGGGTCATTCTGGATAGTCTTTTGAGTTTTGATAGCTTTTTGGTCTCCATCCCATCCTCATCACCAGTCGTAGCATCTACTCCAGCTTGGTTACCCACCAATGACTACACCATACATGGAGCTATAAATCACACATCTTTATTACTATGCATGTACCTGTGAACTGTGACATTATAAAACAAGCTCTCATTACAGTTTATTCTAATGATCATGTCACACTGATACAGTGCCTGTTTGGAGCCAGAAGGATTTCATCCTCAAACATGCAAGACATTACAATGCTGACACCCTACATCCTGTCCTATTATGGCATTTGCTGTGCTTGATCGCCCCCTCTCCAAATTGTGCAGGGTGGGTGAGTGGTCACACCTATTTTCTCCCACTAATGCCGTTGGTGTGAAAATGAGTCAGAAAGAGGCAGTCCCCACCTCTCCTGACTCCTTAAGTACTATCTCTAACACCTACCTCCTCTCCTGTCCCTACTTATTCCCTGCCATGGCCTCTTCCATGCCACAAAGTTTTTCTAGGGAAGACTAGGCTGTGCCTGTAACTTTACCTGGGACCTTCCACTCTCATCTTCCACCCCCAGAAGGCAGTTCAAAGACCACACCACACCAGAACTTAGCATACCCAGTCTGATGACATGCTCTTTCCTTCCTTAGCTGCCATGCATGAACATGCGAGTGCTAGTCACATTTCTTGTTCACCTCCCATTTGGCTTCAGCCCGCTCAGCCTCCTCCTTGGACTCATAAATTGCCTTGAAGGGGGTGACATGTATGGGGAGGGGATTGGTGAGTGCTACTGTAGTCAAGGATGGAAGCGGCCTGACACTTGTTTTTTCTTCTGTTTTTACTTCTGTGGCAAATAAATCAGGGACATAGGGGAGGACAAAAAGGGGCTAGAGGGGGGATCTGATTTGAGGTCTCATTGCCAAATCACTCCTGCTTCAATCTTTTCCAGTCAACCTGCACAGGATCTTTTTTCAATGCTCGACAACTCTAGTCAAAGCTAGCTTTGGAATGAATGCAATGAAACACTACACGCGGACAATCAAAATGGGAAAATAATGGGAAAATAGCAGGGCAGCTCCATAGTGCAAGCCGCACTGACATCTAAACCAGCCACTTCCCTGTTTCCCAGGTGTCAATCCTATGCTGTTGTGTCCATTACATCAAGGTTCACTTTTCCCAAGATCAGTGTCTCTGCCTGAGCCACTTGAGCCTGGTGTCAAAAACTCCGGCATGGGTCCTCTGGTCCCCAGTTCTCTTTTCAGCATCTGTGGCTGGCTCTGCTTTGTTGCTCTTCTGCTCCCTCCAGCAAGGTGACCAAAGATCAAACTTTGTGACACATCAGGCCTCAAGATCATGCTTAATTGTTCAGTAGACCTCATATCTTGCCTTAATAAAACATGGTATCATTTTTTTCTGATTTGATGAAAGACCTTTACCTATCATCTATTAGTAATTTTCTGGCATGTAAAAACAATTGTTTTGTGTTGCTAAAGTCGCCTTGAGTGGCCAGGGTATGCCCAGGCGTGGGTCCCTAGCTCACTGTCTCACTGGATTCAAGATAGCCTGGCTGATGAGGGGTGATACCCTGAAACCGGTCCCAGGATAATTGTTTCTTGTCGAAGGAGGACCTGGCGTGGTAGTTCGGGCTGGACTGTTTCCATGTGGAACACGGTGAAGACTGATTTGCATATGGCTAGGTGTGCTGTTTAGTCCATTAATACATGTCCACATGTGGCACTGCTTAGTTGCTCAGGAGCAACATGTATGTCTCTATAGTTACTCCCTAAAAAATGGTATAATCGTGAATGTAATAAAAAATAAAATGTAAACATCGGAACCCTATAGTAACCAATATAGATATAAATGGAATATAAATGCTGAGGCAATTGAAATGGTCAAACATGTTATGTATTTAGGACACCAATGGCCTCATTTACAAGAACTGATGCATCAGCATTGATGCATCAGTTTTCTTGCACCTGACGCACATGCCCTTATGACACCATGGATGCACTGTATTTACAATATAGGGCTCCATGGCGCAAGGATTCAAGATGCGTCAGAAATTCTGACCCATTTTTTGGTGCTAAATTGATGCATTGCTGGAGTTGGTAGTATGACTGAAACAACTCGAGCAATACATCAGAACACAGACAGGAGTCCATGTTAAAAGCCCTGAGTCAATCATTATGCCTGGTTTGAGGAGGCATAGAGTTTTTGACGCAGTCAAGCCACAGAGTGACACAGTGAGATGTAGTTCTACTTGGCTTTTAATGTGGGTACGTTTACACTGCATACATTATATCTGGTGAAGGTATCATGTGAAGCAGGCCTCTACAAACTGAAGCACTGGGCCTAATGTGTCACTTTGTAAATATTAGGCAGTGTGCAGCACTGTTTGCGCTGCTGATGTATAAAAAAAATAAGGCTGCGGCAGTGCAAAGCTCTTTGTAAATGTGGGCCTATGTGATTCCATCCCTGAACTGCGATACTTGTTTGGCCATTACTTCTTTTTCAAGAGCCACATATTTGTAGTTCATAACCACATTTGGTGACCAGCATGAGAATTCCTCTATTGACCATAGTAAAGCTGAATTGTACAGCTGCATTGTAAAGCTCCATTGGAAAAGGATCTGCCAAAGACCCACGTTGGAGGATACCTTTAGGCAAGAAGGGAAATTTTGTTTACTAGTGAACAATTTGAAAGGCAAAGGGTCGACATAGGCCCTGTATACACTTCCAATATTCAGAAAGGAAATTAGTTTACTTCCTTTTATTCTGCTGGAGTGTAAATTATTCCTAATGTTTCACAGAACATACGGCTTTAAAGTTTCATCTATTTTATATGAAGAGAGAATTGAGAAGTTATTTAGCCAGCATGAGCTCCTTATGGCTGTGTTTTTATCTGAATGCTCGCCAGCCCTTTTGGGAAATGTACCAGAAGTATCTAGTTACAAAATATGGGAGGAAATGTATGTGTGTGTTACTCAACGATGGACATTGAAAATGGCCATCAAAAATATACACTATGAAAAATCTTTCAGATGAGAACTATTGCTACTGAAATTACGAGCAGTGCAAAGTGGCTTGAATATGAATAATGAACTATACGCTCTTCTTACGCAACAATTTAAATTACTCTGCCCTTTGAAATTATCTTTATTTTCACCCTTGATAAGCTAATAGTCTACATGTTATATGGGTAACACTGCAGTAGTAGTGTTTTAATTTGTTTCACATTTCTAGGCATAAGACTGCCATGTTACTAATTTATATAGCAGAGTATAAAGCTTTGCCTTGGAAAAATGACATCTGCAACGCTGGATCCAAACAGTAGCATTTTTTCAATTATTTAACATCAAATGAAATCACCGCAGAGCAGATCAGGCAGTCGCTCCCCGACCTCAACCGCCCAGTCCCGACGCGCTTCCCGACGCGCCATTCTCACCTCGTGCGAACAACACGCAGCATAAAACAGCAGAACGGAAGAAAAGCCTCGCGCGGGCACACCTTCCTGCTCCATTGCGCGTGAAGCAGAACAAAGATGCTTTCACCTCACGCGCAAAGCAGCTTCAGAATACTACAGCATTGTGTTAAGTTTGCATTTTTAAAAGTATTTTTAACAAAGTGGTGACCGCAACTGTATGATAGTCTGTCTTCTAAGCCAATTTGAACTGACCAAATTGTAACAAACATACATGTGTAACCATAGTTTAAGAACCACAATAATTCCATGCACAAGTCAGTTGCGTACTTTTAAGCAGGCTTGTACATATTGAGGGGAAGAGAGGTTGGTTAGTCTGTCATAGATCCTTTCTAAAGATAAATCACAAAACCAAAATATAACGTTCATAATCGTTCCACCAGCAAGTTTATTTGTGATGAACAGACCAAGGTATAAGAAGCTTATGTTATATACCTTAATTGAGGGGCATCTCTTTGTAGGATTCAAGGACCTTCTGCCACCAAAGTGCATGCTTCACCATCAGGTCCTGTCCTCACCAGAAATTATTTCAGTACCCAATGAGCATTCTTTACATAGTTCTTCATGGAGATCTTTAATACTAAATTCAATAAAACCATTTCGTCTTTTCTACTTCCCCAATGTTAGCTATTCTCTTCTGTGTAGAGTACTGGCGAATAAAGACTAGGCAACATTGGAAAGGTAAATATTAAAATTATCTATGGCCAACCATCAAAATGGTTTATTAACAGTTGGGTTCCGTGGTGAGGTTAAAAACAAACAATTGTGAGGTAAGTGATTTATTATATGGTGTGATTCCGAGACATCACAGTGTAGTTAACTCACTAATTGTACTGGGTCCAATCATATTGGTTTGAGAAACCTTAGCTCAACCTAGGTTGCTGTGGTTCTGAGCAGAAAGGATTTATCAATCGAACAAGTGTAGTAAAGTATTAGGAAGTGCCCAAACAGCTAAATTAGAAAGGAACAAGACTCAATAAGAATCTGACACAAGTTGATAAAATAAGCTTGTATTGTTTATCTTAAAAGTGATACCTCAATGACAAAAATCCGCTGGAGGGTTCCAGAGATATGAATTTTTAAAAGAACAATAAATCACAGCTTTTTTATTCAATGCAATAAATCATTGTAATGGACCATGATTGCAATCAATTTTTGCAAACTTTGGAAACCTTTGATAAGGTTGTAAACTAGGATTGGTTAAACAGTTAGCTCACAGAAAGCAGTCTCCAGTTCACTTCGAGGAGCTATTGCTGAGCACCACAGACTTTAATGGAGTGATTGTGATGCAAGTGAATAAGGATGCTGTAGGATGCTGAGAATGCTGAACCAGTGACAGAGGTCTTCCTGGGGCCACCCCTCAGTCCGCAAACATTGTAGGGTTACTTTGGCCACAGGAGTCCATATCCCTCATAGTATGGGTGAAATCCAATCAAAAAACAGTTGCCATTGTTACTGGTCTCTGGTTATAATGTAACAGAGGTTCCCTTTAACTGGAGATAACTTTTGTCTTGAGAACTAAACTGCACTCCAACAACTCTACCTGGGACCTGCACACTCACAAACAAATTTTAAGGGTCAGATTTCAATATCCCAGGCTACACGTTGATGGTTATTAGTGGTCAATCTCTCTTGGCTATCAATTTACCAAGTTAGAGTTCTTCAGCTTTTGTTGAAGTCTGCCAACTGAATCTTGGAGTTACTTCTCCTGTCTGACGCCTGGGGATGACTTTTCCTCAAGCAGGGCATCAGAGGCACAGTCTTCTCTTTGCTAGCCCAAAGAGTTGCAGGTCCAATCTAGTCTTAGTGCAGCCTCTCTTTGAGGGGTCCAGGAAAAATCAAGGTAGTCATTCATCAGTTCACTCTTCAGTAAAGACATGATCTGAGGTCTGGGTGCCTGTGTAGCCATTTGTATGCCCAGTTAGTGCCCTCGGGTAATGTGGTGGCTTCTAGCAAAAGGGCTACCAGGTCTCTTCTCACCAAGTGATGGCTTCCTGTGAAGTGTGGCATCTAAATATCCTAGAATTCACTCTTCTGCCCACTCCCAAAATGGCAGTACCCTTCTCTTAGTGTGTGGAGCTCTCTAGCGAACCTGACAGGTGTAGCTATCTGGGGGCTTAACGTGTACGAATAAATTGATTGTCCATGACTTCCTCCTTGCTAACCTGTGTGCAAGAACAGAAGAGCAGCCCCTCTTGTGTGTGTCCACCATTTACCCTACAACAGTGGCTTCTGTTTTGAATCTTGCCATTAGGGCTCACACCCTGTTGTCCCTTCCAGCAAGAGAAAAGTCACACGTCTTGCAGCAGCAAGCCCTCTGTGTTCCTTTCTGAGAGTCATGCACACCGCTTCCCAGGAGGGCAGAACACTGTTGCGTGGCCAGCAAATGTAGACGGTAATTAGAAAACTTTGAGCAACAAATTGGTTGCTTACTAAAGTTGCAAAAATAACACAAAATTCGACTTGAACAACAATTTGGGTTTAATGCAATGATTTGTTTGATACATTGAAGTAGTCCCATTCAGAAGTTAGCACTGCTGAGATGTCAAAATGTAACCCTGTACTCGCCAATAAGGCTACTAGCATTTTAATGGCAAAACAACAATGAAGGGTTTTTACTGTCAGGACATGTTAAGTAAAAAGCTAAGTGGCATATTTACAAGCCCCTTGTGCCGCTTAGTGCCGCAGTAGCATCATTCGTTTTATGCTTAGGCAGTGCTAAACGGGCCCTCACCCTGCGCCTTATTTAAAAAGTGGCACAATGCTAGCATTGCGCCACTTTGTAATCCCTTGTGCCACATTATACGTGCACCAGATATAGGGGGTTATTCTAACTTTGGAGGAGTGTTAATCCGTCCCAAAAGTGACGGTAAAGTGACTGATATACCACCAGCCGTATTACGAGTTCCATAGGATATAATGGACTCGTAATACGGCTGGTGGTAAATCCGTCACTTTTCCGTCACTTTTGGGACGGATTAACACCTCCTCCAAAGTTAGAATAACCACCATAATGTTTGCAATGGGCCCTTCATATGCGTGGTAACATTTACTAGGAGTTCATAAGTAAGGAAACCTATGACAATTGTGGGTGAACCAATTAGACATACACCTTTTCCGGGGCAGAACACTGGAAATTAGGTCTGTTTAAGCAATACAAGACTCACCATTATTGCAGGGATTCCTCCTCAGCACCTCTAACAGCTTCAGTGCACAAGTCCTTCTTCGCCCCCTAGACAGAAGGCATACATTTTACATTTTACATGGGCACACTAAAGAAATGTCATGTTACAATTGATCTACCCATATTTTGACCACACAGTCACAGTTCCTCTATCACCAGAATCTTTCCAAAACTACTTCAGAAGAAATATCCCACAGGTCAATATGCCTATTGGCACAAGCTCAACCTCTGTATCTGTTGGGATCAATACAATCTAGCATCAATGAATCAGGAGACATGTTCCAGAGATTCAAGTCCAAAACTGTAAGCACTTTTTCCAGTCCTAATGCAGGAAGGCGAATGTCCTTCAGCAAAAAATTCAGGCAAGTCTTTATATCCTCATGTGTACCAAGCAGTTCTCTTCTTAGTGGTCCACGCATGTTTTTAAAAGCTGAAACTCATTTGGGATTGGCAACAGACCCAGAACAAATCAAACTACATTCATCACACTTTTTCTACCTAATATTGTTGGTAGTGTGTATCACTTCAAGTTTCAGATATGTGCTTTGGTCAAAAGGGGCCCTGTAGACCCCTTTACTACAGAAAACTTAACAGAGACCAGGGAAAATATCCACGCTCGGGTACTATCAGATCTACATGTGATGCTGAGAGCAACCCACTTATCTGAGGGTGGACCATCTACACAATGACTTTTACAGTTATGGCTATCTATTCTGTGAGGGGAAAGCACATTTTCTTCTATTATGTCTATTATGTTTAAGTTAGTTTTTGAAGACACACAGTTTGCCACTAGACACCTAGGGCCATATTTTTAGCCTGGTTTGCATCACCCACGCAATGTGGTGCAAGAGCGGCGCAAACCTTAACTGAGATTTAGGAAGCCACACAAGGCCACCTTGCCTGGCCTGTGTGCCTTCTTAAATCTCGAGTAGTGTAATCAGCACAAATCACTGCTTTATGTTACTATGTGCCCAGGAGGCATTTCGATGGGTATTGCATGAGTGTTCCCATGCAACATCGTTCAATTTTGACACATTCCCGGATTTGCAAGAACTTGTAAACCTGGACATGTCCCCAGGAGAGGCGTAACGAGGAGAAATATGTTTACTTCTCCTAAGTTTTTCCTCTTTCTATGTGCGCTTCATTAGAAAAAAACTCAGGATTGTTTTTGTGTAGGTTGATGTCCCTTCTTGCAAAAAAACAATCCTGCATGCAATGCAGGCACCCTTGCACCTTGTTGCAAGGGTGTCTGTATTAGTGCTAGGGTGCCAAAATGGCGCCAGCGCAGGGGGGAAGGACAGGAATGCGCTGTATTGGATAAATATGGTCCATTCCTGCCCTTTCCCTGTAACTCATGCACTACAGCAAGGTGACTTGCGACACTGTGTACATCACAAAGGCCTTAAGTATGGGCCCAAGCGTACATTAGATGCGAAAAAGGGAAATGCGGTATGAAATACAGGGGGGTTCAGTGAAAAAAAGATGATAATCCATTTGTATTCCTGCTACCTCCAGCCAGGCAATGTATCTAACTTGCAACCACGGACATTGATTCTAAATAATGTAAATGTAATGTTTCTACATTTGACATACTTACCTATCTTCATACTCCAAAGGTTAAGATTGTGGAGTTTTCCAAAGAGAAGTTATCTGTTTTTTTCTCCATATCGTTTAAAAGGAGACATTGACTTTTCTACACATTTTTCGGAAATATAAAAAATAACTCTTGACTCTTCAGTTCCTTATCAAAACGCTATGCAAATGTGTGCAAGATCTGAGCACAATTGTTAACTGTCAAATGTGAGTCATGGCAATTTTATACCCTAAAATGTCTAAAAACAACCATTTCAGAGGTTTTACCTGGTCCACACTCAAATAGGTAGTACACAAAATACCAGTGTGTATATCCAATGCTGAAATTTGCTAAACCCCAAGTCAGCATGCCATCCAAAGGGGGTGTTGAAGCATATAAACTCACCCTCACACAATCACGTGTATGGGAAAATTAGCTAAAATATCAAAGTTGTAGAAGGGCAGCAAATAATGTGATCATATTTTCTCATATATAGGTTCATGTTGTTTGTCATAATTCCGATATTAAAACTACCTATGTATTGTTTACACACATGTTGCTCTATTGGGTGGAGATTTTCTATTGTTAACTCTGAAAGGACTGCATTTTTGTAAAAGATATTTTAGCACAATATTTTTGTCTGATGATATTTAGGCCAAAAAATACTGATACCATATTTATGTTATGCTAGGGTAATCTTCGATAATTTTACGAACTTTATCTAAGGCATATGATGTGAAATTCCCACAATTCTGCCATAATTCGTCATGGCAGATGCACTGGAACCACACGAATTATCAGAATGTGAGCGGCTTTGTTCGAGGAAATTTGTTTTCCGCACAGTCTTTTTTTAGCGTGGAAGGCCTCTGTATGCACAGAATAAAAGCAAGGACAAAAAATAGGGCCTCATTTACAAGGATTGTGCACCACTTTATCGTCATGTTTTGGTGCTAAGGTGGCACAAAAGAGTCCCCCACCCCACGCCAAATTTACAAACTGACACAATGTCACCATTAGGCCTGTTTATAAAGCCTTTTACCACATTATACCTGTGCCAGGTATGATGTATGCAAGGTAGGCATTCCCCCGTTAAAGCCCTGCAGAAATGGCGCAGTGAAATTTACAAGATTTCACTGCGCTATGGTGCGCCAGCATTGAGTAATTTTTTTATGCTTGTCCAGGAAAGGCATTTATGGTTATGCTGTGCTTTCGTCTATGGGGTGCCCTTAACATTGCTGGACTAGCATCAAAATTTTTACGCTAGTCCAGCAAAGTTAAGGTTTAGCGCCACAACAGCGTCAGAATGTCTGACGATGTCACAGAAACATTGCTCCATGGAGTACTGTATTGTAAATACAGCGCTCCCATGGCGTCTTAGGGGGACGATCACAATGCACCAGTTTTTGTAAATGAGCCTAATAGTGTTAAATGCTGATTTAGCATTTTGCTGAATGTTGCCTACTTATGCAGAAGCACATCTTAGGAATTTGACACACCTATAAGAATGTAATTTTCGTCAAACACCAGGAAATTATTTTATACTATTGTTTGCTTAATGTAGATTCCAAAGTCGTATCATATATAATATACCTGTAATCACACTGTATGCAGTCAATGGATTTTAAAGAGTGGTAGAAGGTTTTGGTCTTTTTGAGAACCCACAGCTGTTATTTTTGCATCCCTATTCTAAGGTGTTTCCCAATGTTCCAAGTACGGGGGCTAGAACAGCTCACAACAATGATTGTTGCAAGTCTAACTTCTGAAATGTTCAAAAATCAATAGCAACTTCCTATAATTAGCTGCAGGATCAGGGGAAGCCAACATCATAAAAGTAAAATGGAGAGTACTCTCTGAAGGTGTAGTTGTTACCCATTAACATGAGAACCCAGAATATTACTAGTGCAGTGTAAATTAAAATCGTTTTGTTCAGTAGGGCTAAACGTTTTCAAATTTTATCACAAACTTAGAGGATGTTACATTCACGAGATGCAGATTTTGTATAGTTATCCATAACCTATCTAGCTCCCTGCTATTAACCTTGCTAATCCCATTTACATATCTTTAGTTGTCATGCAGTTAACTGCATTCCAGTCAGCCAAGCAGGACAAGACCAAGGTCTTCACAGTTTGCATATGCTTAAAGTATATGGGGCCAGATGTACCAAAGGATTTTACCCATTCTGTGTCTATGGGAAAATGCTTTCATACATATGGCCCATGGTATTCATATGTTTCTCCCATCTTATGTGTAGATAAAAAAGCAACGTTCGATTCCGTGTAGGTATATATGTTCAGCTTTTCTTTTCCAATTTGGCAATGTGTTCAAGGCCGAGTACTCTTTAAGTTATATTTCCAGAACTCCTTGCTAGATTGACTGAATTATGCAGTCTTATAGCAAGTTCTTTCTATCTTTCTTGTATTAAAAACATATTGCATATTTAACTTCAAAATAATATAAAAATGTTAAATCTATAATAATTCCACAAAGGATGCATGTGATAGATCCAAGATGTTATCACATTGTTTAAAATGTGCACCTTTTAAAACAATTTAATTGAAGTCGCCGGATATACTGAACCTAAGCGTGTCCCTCTTCCTGCATAGTTTTAAATGTCAGCGTAAAGACCATAAATATTTCTATCTTTAGGCCATAAACTAGGATCATTTAAAGAAAATGAGATATAGATTCCGCAAGTGACCATTCATACATATGCATATCTTTCACATCACAATAGATTTGTGTATAATCACCCACTGAAAGGAAGAGGGGGAAAGGTCGAATCTCAGATACAACTTTCGACTTTCCAAATGCAAAGTAAGAAGAAAATAATTGTAAGCAACTCCTACTATAGACTTTAGACACATATAATTTCAAAATGGCATCACCAAATATCCACCATATATAGAAAAAAACTTAAGGCCTGATTTAGATCTTGGTGGCGGGGAATACTCCATCACATATGTGATGGACGGATATCCCATCTCCTGTACTCCGATCTCATAATATGCTATGGAGATCTTAGTATGACAGGCGGAGTATCAGTCACGTTTGTGTAATAGTAATCCTGCTGCCAGGATCTATATCGGCCCTTAATTAATAATCTCATTGTGGCTACCCCTGCCTCTCCCTTCTTTTATTCTGTGTGACCAACTGTCCAAGCCATATTGTAACATGGATATTAATAGGAATTTATTTTTTAACTCTGAACCCTTCTTAATGTGTCATTCAAACTTAACTAGCCAATATCCTTTTGCTAAGGAGTTGTTACTCCCAGCATGTTTTCACTTGTATTGTCGAAAATGGAGTTTTACTATCTCTAAAGGACATTCAGTGTCAGGTCAGTCAGCGCTGCATTATCAGCATACATGAGGAAATTAGCAGCAACAGGCCCGGTTGTAGGAGTTACAGTACAAGGGTGTGAGAAAGTGCCTCTTTTTGCGTGGTCACTCCCATTTTTTGCTGACTGATGTTGCTGTTTTTTTAACTCTGCACACTGCGGCACTGCTGTCCAAGCCCCAGTGTTTGTGCCCTGACCTCTAAAGCATGGTAAAATGTGCTAATACCCAATTAACATATTTAACTTTATAGGCCATACAGTAGTACATGGTGCAGGCAAGTACAACAATGGCATAGAGCAGTGGTTCCCAATCTGTGCGCCATGGCACCCAGGTGCGCCATCTAAACTAGCCAGGGGCGCCATGCATCAAGCACACAGTTTGGGAACGAAACGAGGAATAGCTATAAATATCTGCTGTCACTACTTGCCCTGGCCTCCTGCTAACTGCAGTGTTAATGGATGACACTGAAACATAAAACCATCTCTCAACTCAGAGTTATTTAACAGGTCCTGACCCTGAGCTAAACAGTTCAGAAGTGTTGCTGGAGTGAATTTTAGAAATCCCTTCATGCAATTTAACAAAACCTTTTGTGCAGTATAATTAAAATATACATGCTAATTCTTATAACCTCGACCTAGGTAAGGAGACAAGGAAGACTGCTTATAAAGGTCATTAAGGGTGAATGTGAATAACATTAATTTAATACACAAGCTCCAAAAATAAAATAAACGGTAAAGAAATATGCAGTAAAGCACTGTAAAGGGCAATTCTTCTGCTCAGCAAATAATGCATACTCAGGCCTTCATGGAAGACCTGCTGTCACAGACAACTAACTCTGTCCCTTCAAGGATAGGTCACAGACACTTTACTCGGAATAAGCCACCCTAAGACAAACACTTTTGAAAAATGTGTGCAGTACAGATGCATTGTCTGTATGTAGGTACCTTTATTGTCTTATGCACTTTGATTTTCTTGTCAGCAGGGCCCTACAGATAGGCAGTTTATTACACAGCTAACATTTGTCTATAAGACGAAGATCATAGGATACTCAGCCTAGCGACTGCAGTCAGACCTTGGCTGAATGCCTGCTAATTCACCACAGCCCACCTTCCACTGCACTCTTCTTCCATACAAGGTATGTTACAGAGACAGTTATAGCTGTAAACTATTGTACAGATAGACATTGTACCTTAGTGAGCCAGTGAAACAGCAATAACGTGCTTATAAATGCCAGGTAGTGCATATCAGCATTGTCTGATCACCTTAAAACGTGTAAATATTACCTATTTCAGCTGCATGCATGTGATATTTAACCAACTGAAGCAAGCTGCAATAGTGCTTGATTAAAGTTCCTTACTTCAATGTGATCTGTGCATAAAACGGAAAGCACATCCAGCTTTACTAGCACAGATTCTTTGTTAGAAGTAAATGAAAGGATTTGTTCTCTTATCATCTTTATCTCATTCTGTCATTCTTACTTTCATCACTTTACTAGCAACAAAGCTTCTGCTTACTCCAAATAATATTCCTTCTTACTCTTGCAGCTATTCGCTGTCTGTTACTCTGCTAAATATTCCTACTCTTAACTCTACTTCCTCCTTCTTACTCTGAATACTCCTATTCTTACTCCTACTGAGTCCCTCCCACCTGCAGCAGCGGTTCCTGCTCTAACCTGCATTTCAGCAAAGAGAGAGATGGGTGCCTCAACTGCTACAGTTTTGCATGTGTGAGAAATGCAATGATGAGCGCAGGGTTTGGATAGCCATCTTAAAGGGTGCTCAGAGGTTCGCGCTGCCCTTCTTTTCCTTTAAGGAAACCAGTGACCTGCCTGCTGCTGGAGGAAGGTTGGCTTCCTCAGCATCAGGTTCATGTCTGAGGGTATATCAGCTTCTTAGTGTACTGGCACTGAGATAGTTTGAATAGGAAGTTACTCCCATTGCATTTCAGTTATTGCTCAGCTATATATGGCATTCGGATGCCATCTGCAACAGACTTTTCTATTGAAGGTCCTTCTGCAAATGTAGCCAACACTGCCCTTTTCAGATTGCTGATGTTAATGCCAGAATTCCCAAGAAAATAAATGTTTAAATTGGCTGCTTAGTGGTTGTGTCATATTTGTTGCTAAGGATTGTCAGAGATATGTATTCTATTTAGTTCTGTGACAGGCAGAATATGATGCAAGCTGCTGCCACTGAAGAAGATGCTTTCATGGCAGGAACGTGTGGTTTAAGGCTTCAAGGCCTGGAGGTAAAAGGAGAGGTGGTAAAGTGAGTATTTGTTGCTGACAAAGTGCTTTATTACAGCATCAGTTCAGTGACAAAGTAGATCACAACTACGATTATAATACCTTCACAGCAATTAATTTCAGGGAGGAAAATAGAAGTACCCCCGATGCCAGGCTTACATCCTCCCACCTGCTAAAAAAAGTAACGTAACGGCGAGCCACGGCCAAGTGCCAATAGGTCAAGGGAGCCGCGGGTCGAAAAAGTTTGGGAACCACTGGCATAGAGAGTTAAATGTCACATGTCTACTACATCAGTTTTTGTGCCATGCACTAGAGTAAACAAGAAAACATGGCTCAGGCATGGGTATCCTGAGTCCTGAAGGTCCTAAACTTCTAAACCTGCAAAAGGAATCAGTCAAAATAACCTTAGTTGGCAGGAAAGAATCCTACCTTTAAATTTGACGTAAGACACCTCTAAGAATGGTTTGTAACCCTGAAAGCAGGGTACTTAGGGCCGTATTTATAGGCCCCTAGCGCCATAGAAGCGTCACTTTTTGTGACTCTCCTGTGGCGCTAAGCACAGCGCTGTATTTACAAGGTGGCGTTAAGCCACTTTTTGTGGCGTAATGCCACCATGTAAATACGGCCTGTTCCCATGCAGCACTGTGCATAGAAGGGGTGTGCAATGGGTGTTGCTGTGGGCGTGCCACAGAGACACCCATTGCATTTTGACGCTGCCTCAGATTTATGAAATTTTCTAAACCTGAGGCAGCACCAAAATCTAATGCCACCCATAGGGGTGGCGTTAGCAGGGTGCAACGAGGAGGAATACTTTTATTCCTCCTCATTTTTTGCTTTTTCTAAGCATGCTGTATTCTGCCACATGCATAGAGAAAGCAAAATGCCAGAAATGATTGTTTATGTGTGGGAAGGTGTCCGTTCCTGCACATAAACAATCATTTGAAAATGACACTTTGGCACTTCTGTGTGTGCAGCACACATAGAAATGCCAAAGCGCCATTAGTGATTGTTTATGTGCAGGAAGGGGCACCTTCCTACACATAAACAGTCACACCCCTCAACACAGACATCCTTGCACGATGGTGCAAAGATGCCTGCATTGGTGCTAGCAGCTAAATTTAGCACCAGCACAGGGGGAAATGAAGAGGTGCACCGTATTCCCTTAAATACGGCGCACCCCTGCATTTCTAAAGTGACGCAGGGTGGCGCTGCCAATTTTGGCTCAGCACCGTGCTGCGCCACTTTTCTTTACATCTGGCCCTTAGTATATACAAGAGGCACGTGCAAGAATTTGATGTTGGTGTACTACAGTGATTAGCCCCCATGAGCTATTTTCACTGTGAAGGGCTGTAGTGGTCCCATGAGAAACAATGAACAGCATAAAACTATAAATCTGCTTACATTGGACCAGGATATGTTTTAGGGGGAATTATGCCTCTTACATTAATATGTATTGACAGTTCAATTCATTTATGAAGTCAGAGTTTTAGTAAATATTTAATAAGAGTGACTTTAAAAAGCTTTACTTTACCTGCCATTCAGTATGCTACTTAGTATTATCCTGTTGCAAAAGTCCCTGCTAGTGCTTTCCATCAAGGAAGTGTGAAAATGTTTCCCAGAGCAGAAACAAGGGCTTAGGCTTTTTTACAGGAAGACTATGAGACTTGTGAGAGATAATCAGCTCACTATTGACAGTTGGTGAGGGTTCAGGTACCTAATTAACTGGAAAGGGACCAGGATGACCTGGAAGCCTGGCCAGTCATAGTTAAGTGAAAAGGGAGGCTTGGGGGAAGAGAAGCCTTTTGTTCTGTAGGCCTTCTGTAGTCAGTATAGTACCAGACTAGTAAGAGTGGGAGCTTGTCTCAGAACCAGTTTGTTATAGCTGAAGAGGAGACTCCTTATTTCCACAGACTCCTTCCTAGCTGGCACACAAGCTCCTCTGAGGGACACAATGATTGTGCTATGTTGGATTTGCCTCAGAACAGTGCTCTGTGAGATAGTTTGATATACAGCACACAGGATGTGCTACAAAAGTAGGAATGGTTGTACCGTTGAACTTTTTTCTAATTGGTGAGGGAGTGTCCAAGAGTAACGCCCACACTATGGAAAGTGAAACCTACAAAGCTGGCAACTCACCCACAGCTTGTCAGAACACTCTCTGGACCTGGTGAAGAACAGAAGTTGATAAGACCTGCTACTTCAGACCTGCAAAGCAATTTTATAAAAATGTATCATTCATTTTTTTCAGTGGCCACAAATGACAAATCTGTCATTATTACTTTAGTGGACAATTTTCAAACAGGCAATTGATAAAGGTGGACTTTCTAGCAGAGTAAATAAAAATCTACTAACAATTATATCAATTTAGAACTCCATTGAGCATGATCATAAATTCCTCTTGAAAATTTTCTTTCAGCATTCTCCCTTTACCAAAGGCCTTAAATCCTGTAGAATCCAGGGTTTTAACCCACATTGAATTTGTCCATACCTATAATCTGGTGTCAGTCACTAGGGCCTCATTGAAATGAGCCCATATGAAGATGAAATCCTCCTCAAGAAATTAATTCAAATCTGAGAACATTTGTGTCATCAATACAAGGATTATCGATACGAACATCAGTAGAGAAAAATCAGTTTGAGACTACCGAATGTTGAGATAGTAATACCAGAAAACTAGATTGTTCATGATTCTGGAAACATTAATATCTAACTTACTGGCAAAGTGATAGAAAAAAGAATAATTTCCAAGTTGATTTAATTCAGCAGTGTTTCAATCCATATATATGTATATGGCATTCTATAGTTGGAACATAGATAAGTGACAGTGGATCGCTGTACATGGCCAAAAATAAGCATTAAATTCATGAGTAAGAGAAAAGGATGTTAGGTTATGCATGGTTAATACACTGAAGTGTAGTGTTCTTTACAAAGCTGAACAGCCAACTCATTATAAAAGTGGAGAAGTGTTTGGGCATCCCTAATGAATTAAAGGATGTTATCCCAGACACTGGGTGCATAGATAGATTAGACCTGCTGTTTTGTTTAAACTTTTATACATTTCATAGTCTGCAGTCTGATGGTGTCCTCGCTGTGGATGTGAAGAGATCCACCAAAGATGATGAGCTTTTCTGCAAATGAAAGCTGGGGTGCTTTTCATAGTATCTTTGTAAATGATAAATATGTTTTTTATTACAATGCAGACCCACAAGGGGAGCCAATTGAATACCATCAGGATCGGAGTGATGAGATAATAATTCTTCAGGACATGGATAAGATGTGCTGCAACATGCAGGGTGCCCCTAAGTGATACCAGAGTGCAGTCCAGTAGGTGATGGAGAATGGCAATACTACCATCCAGATGCAACAGTACAAGTGTTTGAACGGCAGTTCTGAAATCACTTTCTGTAATAAATGGTTTGACTTTTGAGTGCTGGTACTAAGCCGTTGTCCATTTGGCAATGTGTTTCTTGAGAGTGAGGTTGTTGTACAGGGTGAATCCAAGTTATTTGGCAGCCGATTAATGTTGTAGTTCTAAACCATTATAATTTATGTCAATGAGCCAGGTCTTTACTGTATCTTTCTTACCGTCCTGTGCCCATAACAGGCATTCTGTCTTAGTTGGGTTGCATTTCAAGTAAGCACTGGACATCCGGGTATGAATGATGTGCAAGCAGTGTTTGAGGTGTTTGATGTCTGAAACAGAGGAGACTTTCAGGTAGAGTTGTGTACTGTTGGCATATTGGTGAATCTCAATGCAGTTATTTGTGATTGGAGAAACACATGGCTCCATGTATAGGTTAATGATGACGGGAGCCAGTATGAAGCCCTAAGATACTTCACAGGTGATAGGGATCTTTCGTGACCTTGGCGTGCCCATGTAAACAAACTGATGTTGGTTGGAAAGATCGAAGGAGAATCAGAGATGGACATTGCTGGTGAATCTCATTTGAGACTTCAGGGTGCTTATGAGGGTTGGATTGTCAGCTTTGTCAAAGGCAGCTGAGAGGTCCACAAAGATCATCATAAAAGTTATCTTATTCACAACTTCCTAGGAGCATGAGCTAAACACAGCTAAAGTAAAACTATTTTCTGATTGCATTGACACAGTGAGGTATAAATCCTTTAGTAAATCAGAACATAGACTAACCCATCCAAATCCAAACCTGTCAAACCTGTATGGCTTTTCATAGCCTCACTCAACTTTTGTCAACTTATGTCTTAGTAAACCCAGTGTGTCATTACATTGGAAATGTTCCTGTTCCAATTTAACACATTTTCTCTGCATAGCTATCAGCAGATGTATGTTTTATTTAATGCTGCAATTGCAAAGAAAGGAAAGACGGTTAATCATTCCTACTCTCCAAAGCCATAGGATTCAAGGGTATTGCAGCCAGAGAAGGAATAGAGAATAGGGAACCAGATACAGTGAGCCTTTTCCAAGATGATGAGTCTCACATGCTTGTCCACTAGTTGCTTCTGCACAGATTTTTAATACAAAATGACAGCCGTCAGTAAAGTTTGCTGGGCACTTTAGACAGAGGTACAAGAAAAGATTACAGCAGGATTTCATACACTTCCTGACAACCTTGTATCTTGTTGAGTTTCCAGGCCTTGCATTAGTTTGCATCCATCTTTTCCCTTGCTACACATTTCTTACGTTCTTCATTCCTTTTAAGTTCCACTGCATTCTGGATAGTCTGGTTTGTTATTCATATGCTAATGGGTTGTGTTTTAGGATTTCCTGCTATATACACCAAATTACAGAATCTATGCATTTTCTTGAACCAGATGACCACTGGTTTAAGTCGGGTTATGTGCAGATAGCAAATATGTACTTGTGTATGTACATTGAAGGATAACTATTTACACTGACAATACAGGGTTTATGTATATAGCTGTGAATTGTTAACTATTGTATACCTTCTGTCCTACTCATTGCTTTGATTCCTTGTGCCTCCCTTGGCAATTCCAAAAAAGCATGTTAAACTTAAGAGCGCCCTTGAGCTTTGGGTCACAGGACAGATGGGGTTTCAGGGAAGTAAGGCCCAGTTACACAGGTGTGTGAAAGCTGAATTTACTTACTAATGATTAGAATTTGATTAATTTAGAAAATAATGTATAATTTGGAAAATGTGCCTACTTGTGTGGCCATCATTAAATATGTAATGCTTTTATTAAATGCAGAATAATACTAATTGAAGTGCCTGCATTAAAAAAAAAATGTAGCAGTGTGCTATATTAATGATTACATGTTATGTATTTGCTTTATTAATCAAAGACCTTAAGTTAGCAAAGTTTGGGCCTAGTCTGCACACCCTCATATTAAGCTGTACTGTTTAATAAAATCGTGGGAATGTATGTCCAGAAAAATTAATCTATTCATTGTTCACATCATGTTGACAAAACGTTAGCAGATGTCTTTAACTTTCTCTATATAGTTTGATGCGTGAGACAATGATGTTCCCAGGAGCTGACAATGGATACGCTGACTGGAGTACAGATGGATACAAAAATGTTACCTTGCGAGTCTGACGATGGGAACAAGAGAAGAGGATCCAATCCTCAACATGTGAAAGACAGTTCAGTTATAGCTTAGATTTGAGGTTTAATCCTTATTGGACAAATGGTAAATGTATGATTTCCTGACTAATGACAATGTGGGAAGCTCTTCAGGTGCCTTTAACTTAGCCCGACTGCCCAGAGGAAGGGGAGGCTTACTCTATTCTGTTTGGGGAGCTGAACAGTTTCTGATGATTTATCTCTATCTTTGCCTTTATTGCTTACATTTCTGATGCTGAATACTGATCCCTTAGACATTGCTTCTTAAATGGTTCAGAGATTGCTTAGAGATGCCTGTGTCTGAACCATCCCCTTTCACTGCCCATTGATGAAGCTGACCAAACAGATGTCCTACTGACGAAGATAATGGCAGCTTGCTGATCCATATGAGGAGAGGTATAACAAATGCTATTGTTCTTGTTGTAAGTTTGTTCTTTGTTTCTATGTACCAACCACTATTTTGATAGAGCCATAGTTAGATGTTTTCCAAATTAACTTTGACCAAATTATTTTGCATGAAGTCCAAACATGCTATTCTAATCAGGTTAGTTAGGGAGCCCTGGAATGTTAACTTGCTGATAACAATTAATTGATGTAATTCTCCCGCTGAACCTAGATGTATGCTGTTTCTATTATGCAGATATTCTTGCTACTGATTTGTACTGTAACTTTTGAATGTTTAGTGATCAATGTGTTAGCTTAATTGAGATTCTTTATAAGATTTGGTCAACCAGTGTTGTTCTTATACGTTTAGCAGTTGGTTTTGAGACTAATTTACATGACATTAGCATTGTCAATATGTGGAAATAAACATTCTAACTTTAACATAAAGGAGTGGTTATTCATGACCAAATGGGTCATGGTGCGTAAAGATTACTGACTCCAAAGAATATTTGATGATGTTTATTGATTAGGTTGTTGAAATTGTAGATAATTGAGACTTATGGTAGAATCATTCTAAGCATAGTCAAAAGGTCTATCGAACCTCTAATGCGTCCCCTTATAAACTAACAATAAAATACCAAATAAGGACAGACATGTTAACAGGTGGTCTTGATGTTTATAAATCAACTGGAAATTGACTTAAAGAGAGAGTTGAGAGAGTAGCCCATCCTCTCTCCCAGAATCAGGAGAAAGAAGGTATATATTCTGCTGCATACACTACTTTGGCCATCAATAATTTAGAAATATGGTCCAGTCCTGACATAAAAGTCAACATGCTGGATTTATCAAATGAGGAATGCAAGTTTTGCGCCTAGTTGATTTTCTCTTAATGTTAGTACCATTTTAGAAATAGGTATGTTAATTTGACACTTAGACCCAAATTTACTAAAAAGGCATTGAATGCAGCACATCAGCCACAAATGCTGTGCTGTGTTGTGTGACAGGGAGGGAGCAGGAGAACACTATATCTACAGAGATAAGGCAGTCTCCTCCACTCTCCCTAGCACAGTGCAGATTTTAGCTGCCCTGCACCACACATACAGCTTTGTGCCATAGTCTGAGTGTGTGTGTCAGTCTAGCGTAAGGTTTGTACTGTAAGGTTAGCTTTCCAGTACAAACTGCTATGCTTAGACACACATTAAAATTTTCCTACTTTGAATCTGTGCTGCACCGTACAACATGCATGACAAGGTGAGAAAAGAAAGAAGGATAGAAAACATTTCTCCTGCTGACGCCTCCTTTCAAATGGCATTGACTTTTGGCGCTAAACCCTGTCTACTATTGATTGGAGATAGGGTTTTGCATCAAAAGGCAAGGGTGTTTGGAGGGGAACACCCATGTACTACCCGTGTAATGCCTCCTTGGCGCCAAGTAATGCAAAGCAGTACTTTGTGCTGCTTTGCGTTACTTTTAGGGTACTTTTCAGCTCAAAACAAGTTTTGCGATGGGAAGTTAATTAGGAACGTATGTTGAGATCACGCCTGGTGTTTTCAAATCTGTGCAGATCCATCACTGTGTGTACAATTAAAAAAGGTGGGGTGGTAAAACATGTTCCATTGCTATTAAATTTGTCACAATTTTTTTACTCTTCCCATAAATTGTCAAAAGGTTGTTAGGATTATATTTTTATTTCTACCAACCTTTGTGTCAATTAATCAAGGGGGAGAAAATTTAAAGGGGGCTATAACATTTTCATGTGTTTTTGAATTGATTGCTGATTGAATCAACTTTGTCAAATGGGGTGAGCATATTGCAAGTTCCACCCTGTGCAGGTACTTTAGATTGCATGAAGATCCAACGAGAGGGCAAAATTAAAGGTGGAGTCACAAATATTTTTAATAAAGCTTGACAAAATTTGTTAGAATCTAATCACAATTAGTCTTCTGTTGGTGTTTTTGCAGATCCATGAAGGGGTATATATTTCATAGGTAAGGGGAAAAAGTGTTCAGTTTTTAATAACGTTGGCCCCGTATGACAAACCTGCACAAAATTTGGCAGCAGCATTGAAAGATTCTGATGTCAAGTGTGTATTAGAATGCCACGTTTTGTGTCAATCTGTCACGGAAGGACAAAGTTAAAGGCATAAGGGCGGGTAAACGCTTTGTAATTGCTTATACCTTTAGTGCTGTTTGATAAATCTTTATCAAATGTAGCAAGTAGGTAGCAAATTACACCCAGAGTATGTATTTCAGGTTTTTTGCAGATACACTTTTGGGGACAGTGAAAAGAGGGTTGGCAAAAACATTTTTTATTTAATTGTATTGCCACACCTTAAGAAGTTTAGGCTTCTCTTGGTTTTCTTAATTTTATAAAGATCCATTAAAGTAGGGGGGTTGTCAAAGAAGTGTTCCTCTCCTAATAAATGTGGTTCTGTTTGATAAACTAGTGAAAAAATTAGCAAACATTTAGAAAGTTTAGACTTTTGTTGGGTATGACAGATTTTAAACAGATAGCTTGGGGAGGCAGAACTAAATTGGTCAAGAAATCTTTTATTTTTTATTTATTTTTTAATAATGTTGGTGGTATTTAATGAAACTGAATAAAGTTTGGCAGCTGAAAAATGAAGCTCAGTCATAGGTGAAGCAAGCCCTGCGATCAAGTCTTGATGTGCATAGCTAAGGATGATTAGACGCAGGGCCTGGCCAAATTCCAAACACAGCACCGAATAGGTACATAGGAGGTGCATGAGGTACATTATAAAAATCATGAAAAATACACTGAAAAACATAGTTAAAGGTC
This sequence comes from Pleurodeles waltl, assembly GCF_031143425.1. Classification (NCBI taxonomy): domain Eukaryota; kingdom Metazoa; phylum Chordata; class Amphibia; order Caudata; family Salamandridae; genus Pleurodeles; species Pleurodeles waltl. The sequence continues at coordinate 51,533,054 of NC_090439.1, forward strand.
AGCCATGGTTAAATAAACACAAAACTGAAAATGCCCTGACATGCACTAGTTATGGTGTACAACACACAATGTAAACTTTAACATTGCTGGCATGCTCAATACACCCTTAATCAATGGCATGTGAAAGAAAGGCCTCCCGCAAAGAGCAAAACATGGTGGGTTGTGTGTTTTGGTGTGCATTGTATGAGAATATAAAACATTATGTAAAAGGTGGGTATTAGGTCTACGACTCCTCGGAAAAATGAAAGTAAAAGTAAAATAAATAAAGAGAAAGGGCAAGGAGGAGAAAAGCTAATTGTTCACAAATTGAATGAGGGGGAAAATAGCACAGAGACATGTCTATAAATATTTCCCGTCTTTCTCTGTCATCCTCTGTAATGGTGATCTAATAGGCTGCCTTGAATGGCGCACAGCCTTGCAGAGATGAGTATGAACTGTCTAGCATAGGATTTGTACTGGAAGCATAGCCTTCCAGCATAAATTCCTATGTCTAGAAAAATATAGAAGGATGTGTGATGTGTAATTTAGCCTACATGCAATGTGTGTGTTTTTTTGAGAAATGAAGGGGCATATTGAAGAACCCATGGCGCTAACCTCTGCTCCATATTTACAAGGGGGTGTACTGCCACTTTTTGTGGCGTTACGCTTCCATGTAAATAGGGAACCCTCTGATGCAGTATCCTGCGTCAAGGTGGCGTGGAATGGGTGTTGCTGTGGGCAAGCCACAGCAGAACCATTACATTTTGATGCTGCCTCAGATTTACGAGTTTTCGTAAACCTGAGGCAGCACCAAAAATCTAACGTCACCCCTGCTTTCATTTCTCCTCGTTTTTTGCTCTTTCTATGCGTGCTGCATTTTGCAGCACACATAGAAAGAGCTAATCATCATATAATACTTTTTTTGTGTAGGAGGGTGTCCCTTCCTGCACAAAAACAATCTCCCCTTTCAGGGCAGGAATCCTTTCACCATGGCGCAATGGTGGCTGCGTTGGCACTTGGCTGCAAATTTAGCGCCAGCGCAGGGGACAATACAGGGGTGCGCCATATTCTATTAAATACGGCGCATCCCTGCGTTGTGAAAATATCCCTGCCAATTTTTGCAAAGCGTCGCGCTCCACCATTTTCTTTTAATTCTTTTCTCCTAGTAAATGCTTCCTTTAAGGTGCTTTCTTTTGGATGCAAAGCCTGGTCTGAGTAACTTACTAAATTAGGTTTGGCATCAAACCCTATGAGTGTCTACTCAAGTATCAGCCCCTTTTGCAATGTGCTGCATAGTGACAATGTGCAAGGTGCTTTTTGCGCTGAGAAAAGGCCACTATTCCTTTGCAAATGCCCTTTTCACTGCAAATTAAATACAATGAGACATTTGCATCAATTTTCATGTCTCTGTGCTGGCGCAGGGCCTTAGTATATTTGGGCTGGGCATTTTAAACCGATATTCAGCAATTGATTCATTGCCACACTCTCGAATATTATTCCTTCGTGACGGACTCAGGTTAGGCTTTGACAACCTACCTTAAAATAATTTTTTACATGTAAATTTTTAAAATAAGTAATACCTTCTATGAATCCCCATGAACAAGTGCATTAACATTCCTCATTGCATTCTGTCCTAGGCAGGTTTAATTCCCTCCCTCCATTACATTGCCACCGTTGGATTGCACAAATCTGTCTGGCATTCAACCCTTGTAATATAATTTATCAGTCAAAAAAATCACCCAGACATATTCAAATTAAAACACTGACATGTCTAAATGCAATACTTTCCCTGTCAGTCAATGACCTTGATGTTTGCCGCTTAGACAACATGTTCATCCATCACTGGTATCCACGGAATCTACAGAGCATTTTAAAAAGACCCCGCTTGTCCTCGAAATCCCCGAATGCACTCGCTCCGTTGGTAAAGGTGTATTTCAGTGTAGATTGAATAATTCTAAAGACGCAAGGATCATTTTCATGGCTTGCCCTACAACACGGAGCATATCCTGCCGTCACATAGGCTTAATCATAATCAGAGGCACACCAGCTTTCGAATACTAAATGGCTAATATGTATGTAGAAAATGTAAATATATTGTATTCACTGTGGAGGTACTCTTTCCTACCTTGCTTTACAAAGTTTTTTAATTAACTTTGCGTGTAGGTTCAAGAGTATAGTAGAGACAGAATTTATAAAACTTGCTTTGTGTGTTTAGCTGACCAGAATGATAAATATGCTAGACTGAAAACATTAACCAGTATTGGTGTTTATTTAATCCAGTCTCCTTTACAGCAACTTAAAGAAATCACAGACAGGCAGGACTAAACCATTGGAAAAAGGGCAGTTCATAAAAATGTGAAGCATTTGCCACATATAATGGATGGGCATCACCTGATTACAACATTTACGACGTAATTTTGAGGAATTAAAGCAAGATACACTGGGAGCCCTTACTTTGCAATACTCTACAATCCCCTGACCATAACATATAATTATTTTGTTGCTCTATGTTAATTTATGATTACTTAAATCATACTTACAAAAGCAATGAGACACTTGAATCTTAGACACAATAGTGACCTTAATTCCCAAAATACCAACAAATGATGGGCAAAATAACTTTTCAACTGTGTTCATATTTCATGTCCCAAGGCGTCCTTTGAAAGGCTGTAGTTTTGCTAAGACACTTAGGGCCTGATTACAACTTTGGAGGAGGTGTTAATCCGTCCCAAAAGTGACGGTAAAGTGACGGATATACCACCAGCCGTATTACGAGTTCCATAGGATATAATGGACTCGTAATACGGCTGGTGGTATATCCGTCACTTTACCGTCACTTTTGGGACGGATTAACACCTCCTCCAAAGTTGTAATCAGGCCCTTAATATATTTCAAGTACATATGTTTTAAGTCTTCCATGCTCCCATATAAAAGAGTGTGCTGAATAAAGAGTGGGTGCGGTTTCTACCCCACTAATAATACCATTTCTTTTAAACAAGGAGAACAACCCTTTTTCCTGGATATTCTGGTATTGAAGAGCCTAATTCTGCGTGGGAAAGCCTTTATTAAGCTGGCCCCTTTTGGGACGTTGTTTCACATGTTGTTTTTATGTAAAGATTTTGTGATTTTAGTTATATTTTACGTTGTAGTGTACATGATTTTGCATTGTAATACATCAGTGGGATTTTATGGGTGATTTCATACTGTTGGGTTGCTTTTTTACAGATTCCTTTATGTAGCCTTTTTATGCTTTAATAGGGTTTTTAGAAGTTACTAATTGTATGCACATTGTGAATTCATTTTTCTATATTGTGGTGTAAATACTGACAAGCATGTATATTATTTATCAACAGAACAAACTTATTTTCCAACACACTATTGTTAATGACTCTGTGTTGTCTCGAGGAGAAGGCATGGAACTGGACCTCCAGAGTGGCTAGTGCCAGTCTCTGGAATACCTGATTCTGATCCTGCAAGAAGCATGTGAGCTCTAACTGGGCCCCGCCAGGAGGAGGTTGACTATTCCTTGTCTGATAACTGCAGGTTAGAGGGAAAAGCATAGGGCGGGAGGTAAAAGGAGATTCAGATAACTGTTGCTCCACTGAGCCAGCTTCTGTTGCTTATTACTTGCCAAAATAAATCCCATTTAGCTAGTTATTGGGCCCTGCGTTAGAAAATGAAGCCAGAAACACACTGAAGCAACCTGATTTTTTTCTCTAAACTTTGCCATGTACACTGTGGGGGTCATTCTGACTTTGAAAACAGTTATAACACTGTTAGCATGAAAAAGTACCTGTGTTGCATCAAAATAACACCGCACAGGCAAATGTGCATCGGAAAAGGTCAGCGATGCGCCAATTTCTCACTTGCAAGCACGTTGGCCTGAGTTGTTTTTATTCTCTGCAGGAGGGCAATGCGTCGATCCGATCAAGCACCTCGGGTCCGGGCAGGCTTTGCGTAATTTTTCCATGCCCAGCGAGGTTTGAGTCGAAAATCCTGCCGCACGGTATAAAAAAAAATACCCTATGTGGGTTGCAATGATATCAGCCACCATCAGCGGGTGTTGCACATCGTTTCTCCAGCCGCGTGTGTCGACCTTCCAACTGCGATGCAGGTGGAGCATAGATTTTGACTGCAAAGCCGGCAGCGTGTCATTTCTCAGCCACGTCTTAGAAGGTGCAGCGAACATTTCCCCCATGGCGGTCTGTGCGTGGATTTTCAGTCTTTGTCTGCCAGCTTCACCTTTCAAGGGCCCAGGAACTGGATAGGACACCAATTGGAAGGGCAGAAGTCTCAGCAGAGAGTCCAGGTGCTGACAGGGGAAGTCTTTGATGGCCTTGAGACTTCAACAGCAGGAGGCAAGCTCAGGACAAGCCCTTGGATATTTCTTCACAAGCAGAAATACACAACAAAGTCCAGTCTTTGTTCCCTTGCACAGGAAGAAGCAGTAACTGCAGGATATCTTCACAAAGCACAGTCACAGGCAGGGCAGCACTCCTCCTCAGCTCTTCAGCTCTTCTCCAGTCAGAGGCTCCTCTTGATTTCCAGAAGTGATCCAATATTTCAGGGGGTTGGGTGCTTTATCATATACACAGTTTTGCCCTTGAAGTAGGCCTACTTCAAAGGAAAGTCTCTCTTGTTTGTGAATCCTGCCTTGTCCAGGCCAGGCCCCAGACACACACCAGGGTGTTGGAGACTGCATTCTGTGAGGGCAGACACAGCCCTTTCAGGTGTAAGTGACCACTCCTTGCCTCCCTCCTATCACAGATGGCTCATCAGGATATGCGGGCTATACCCCAGCTCCCTTTGTCTCACTGTCTAGAGAGAGGTGCAAACAGCCCAACTGTCAAATTAACACAGACAGGGAATCCACAAACAGGCAGAGTCACAGAAAGGTTTAAGCAAGAAAATGCCTACTTTCTAAAAGTGGCATTTTCAAACACACAATCTCAAAACCAACTTTACTAAAAGATGTATTTTGAAATTGTGAGTTTAGAGACCCCAAACTCCAAATGTCCATCTGCTCCCAAAGGGAATCTACACTTTAATCACATTTAAAGGTAGCCCCCATGTTAACCTATGAGAGAGAAAGGCCTTGCAACAGTGAAAAATGAATTTGGCAGTATTTCACTGTCAGGACATATAAAACACATTAGTATATGTCCTACCTTAAACATACACTGCACCCTACCCCTGGGGCTGCCTAGGGCCTACCTTAGGGGTGTCTTACTTGTAAGAAAAGGGAAGGTTTAGGCCTGGCAAGTGGGTACACTTGGCAGATCGAATTGGCAGTTTAAAACTGCTCTCACAGACACTGCAGCCATGTTTACAGGGCTACTAATGTGGGTGGCACAACCAGTGCTGTAGGTCACTAGTAGCATTTGATTTACAGGCCCTGGCACCTCTAGTGCACTGCACTAGGGACTTACCAGTAAATCAAATATGCCAATCACAGAAATCCAATTACATACACATTTTAGCACTTGCACTTTAGCACTGGATAGCAATGGTAAAGTGCAAAGAGTAACAAAAACAGTAAAAACGGAGTCCAGCACACATCAACAACCTGGGAAACAGAGGCAAAAAGTTAGGGGAGACCACGCCAAGGATGCCAAGTCAAACAGTGTTTTACCCACACATGTTGCATCCCTGGGTTTGATTTAATATAAATATTATGTATTTTATGATCCAATTCTGAATTAAATTAAAAGCATGCATAAGGTCATGACAGTATACTATGGCACAAGATGTTTTGATGAAGGTGGCACAAATAATTGGAGATATTCTAAAACAAGGAGGTTTAAGAGAAGTGTTGGGTAGCCCATGTAATTCACGATAATGGGTTTGAAAAAGCCATGTGGGAAAGTACGAGTCGTGCAGAAGTTGAGAAAAGTGAACGACATGGTGGTTAAATGCTGTCCGATTGTGCCCAGTCCAGCAGTGAAAATGTTTCAGATTCCTTGAGATGCAGAGTGTTTCACAGTAGTTGATCTGTCACATGCTTTCTTTTCTGTGCCACTTCATGAGGATAGTCAGTTTCTTTTCAGTTTCAAATTCCTAGATAGAGTCTACAGCTGGTGCAGACTTCCACAAGGGTATACGGAGTCACCATCCCTGTTTAGTCAGATCTTGAAAAATAATCTGGAGTCATTGGAATTGCCCTGCCAATCGACTCTTGTACAGTACATTGATGATTTGCTGATTGCGTACAAAACAAGGGACGAGTGTAAGCATGACTCAGTTGCCCTGTTGAACCATTTGGGAGAATTCGGACATAAGGTTTCACCTGTGAAATTACAGTATTGTCAGAAGTCAGTAAAATATCTGGGATATCAGATTGAGAAAGGGTTGAGAAGGATTTCCCGAGAAAGAATCACTACGATTCTGCAGAGTGTCCCCCGACTTCTCAGAGAGATGTTAGAATGTTTCTGGGAATGGTGGGGTACTGTAGGCAGTGGATTCCAAATTTTGCAGAAATAGCCAAACCGTTACAACAGTTATCACATAAAGGACCTTATTATCCTAGATGAGGAACAGATTAAAGCATTTACCGAATTGAGAGGGATTCTGTGCAGAGATCCAGCGTTGAGAATGCCTGATTACACAAAACCTTTCACATTGTTTTGTCATGGTGCTTGTTCTTTGTCTGTCTTGACACAGGTCCATGGAGGTGCTTATTGCCCATTAGCTTATGTTGCAGCTACCTTGGACCTGGGTACAGCAGCTTTACCAGGTTGTCTGCATGCAATAGCCGCTGTTGGTCAAAGACTTTCCCACAATGGCCCTGGCGGTAGTAATCCGCCAGGGCAGCGCTGCTAGCAGTGCTGCCCAGGGGATTACGAGTCCCCCTACCGCCAGCCTTTTCCTGGCGGTTTGAACCACCAGGAAAAGGCTGGTGGTACGGGGAGCGCGGGGCACCTGGGGGCCCCTGCACTGCCCATGCCAATGGAATGGGCAGTGCAGGGGTCCCCTGACAGGGCCCTATGCGGCTTTTCACGTCTGCTCTGCAGACAGTGAAAATCGTGACGGGTGCAACGGCACCCGTCGCAAGGCTGCAACACCGCCGGCTCCATTTGGAGCAGGCTCCCATGTTGCGGCCCACATCCCCGCTGGGCCGGCGGGCGGAAACTCTGTTGCCGCCCGCCGGCCCAGCGGGGATGTCATAATGGGCACCGCGGGAGTGCGGCCACATTGGCGGCCGCACGGCGGTTACAACTTGGCGGGCGGCGGTTGCCACCCGCCAATGTTGTAATGAGGGCCAGAGACTGTTAAAATAAACCCGAAAAAGACATTGATAATCTGATATGAAATTTGAAAACCTGAATATGACAAGCTACTAACCGATTTTGACAAAGGAAGAAAAAGGGTCCTTATGTATGAAACCAAATTGTGAGAAAGATGCACATTAGGTATTGTAGATATTGTTTAGTTTAGTCAAATTTGAGATGGGGTATTATGGAAAATTGTCCAGGGAGTATTAATTGTGATTGTTTCTATATTAGGATTATGGGACACATGTAAAATATGGCAAAAAGTGAAATTAAAAAGGGGTAAGAATGATCAGAGGAGGGAAGAACAACCTAGGAGAAGAATTTAAAGAGAAAATGGAAGAAGAAACAAAAATACATCTGAAACTAATCTATGAAATGTGAACAAGGAAAGGAGTAATGACATATTTAGTCATCAGAGGAGGGACTGATGGAGCAGATATGTTTTGAGAAATTTCTAATGACAAATGCGTGATTATTAATGAGAAAATTTCATAGTGAAACGGATATTAGAAAATAACGTGTTTAAGCTAAATGTGCCTATGGGGGGGGGGTGGTCACCATGTGTATTAACAAGATGCTAAATAATGAGAATAATTCATGGAAAATGCATTAATGTATCATAACTGGATGTATAACCTATGTTTTATGTTAATTTGCATTCTTACCTCAGCTGAACCAAAGGCCTAGTTTCGCTGGGCCTTGCCTGCTTATAACGTGAAGACTCGACAAGGCTTGTGAGGACTGGTAACTGGAGTGAAGGACCTTGAACTGGGAAGAGTTCAGATGGCTCTGCTAGAACATTCTGCAAATGTACCAGCGAACATGAGATGATGAAGACAATTTGATACATTTATGTGTAGTGTAGGCTAAATGTACTTTCCCAGGACTTGAACAATAGAAGCACTGACTAAAGACTTGTGTAAAACAATTTAGTTACCTGAAGAGCCGGATGATGTTCTCATCACCAGAAGGACCAATCAAATTAATGGAACTTGAAGCCTAAGCAGAAAATTAGATTCGGCAAACAAAAACTATAGGTTAGAGTCATAAATTCTGATAAGCTGACCAATTAGCAATTAGTGGGACGGACTGAGAGACCCAAATAAAAAGTCATGACAAGGGGAGCGAAACCAGAGCGGAGAGGAGAAAGTTGATGACGTCAGGAGACGCTGCCCGAAGTGCTAATAATTGGGCTTACACTCTGTGAGCCTGATACTTTGCTGATTACTGATGACCTGCGGACGAAGACTGACTCGTTGCTGATCCATCCTGGATAGGTAGCTATGAAAATGTGGCTGATTAATTTTGTGCCTTTTCTTTTAGGTACCAAAGAGCTCTCCAACCCCGACGCCGGAAACAATGACATCACTCCCTCGCAAGACCTCTGCGACTCCCTCGCAGCCTTCTTCCACGACAAGATCGCCAACATTCACAACAGCTTCGGCCCACCAACCACAAACCCCACCACCGAGCCGATGCCCCCCACCGCCACCCTCCGCACCTGGACCCCAGTCAGCACCGAAGACACAACACGCACAATGAACACCATCCACTCCGGATCCCCTACGGACCCCTGCCCACCCCACATCTTCAACACGGCCGACCACATCATCGCACCCCACCTCCGTGACATCGTCAACGCCTCCTTCAACACCGCCACCTTCCCGGAGTGCTGGAAACACGCCGAGATCAGTGCCCTGCTGAAGAAACCAACTGCAGACCCCTCCGACCTCAAGAACTACCGCCCCATCTCGCTCCTCCCGTTTCCTGCCAAAGTCATCGAGAAGACCGTCAACAGACAGCTAGCCGCCTTCCTCGAGACCAACGGATCCCTCGACCACTCGCAATCCGGCTTCCGAGCCAACCACAGCACGGAGACCGCCCTCATCGCAGCCACAGACGACATCAGATCCCTAATGGACAATGGGGAAACTGCGGCCCTCATCCTCCTGGACCTCTCCGCAGCGTTCGACACTGTCTGCCACCGCACCCTGGTACAGCGCCTGAACAACACCGGCATCCAGGAGAAGGCCCTGGAGTGGATCACCTCATTCCTCGCCGGAAGAACCCAGAGAGTCCGCCTCCCCCCGTTCCGGTCAGCGGCCACCGAAGTCATCTGCGGAGTTCCACAAGGGTCATCGCTCAGCCCCACCCTCTTCAACGTCTATATGAGCCCCCTCGCAACCATCGCACGTCAACACAACCTCAAGATCATCACCTACGCCGACGACACCCAGCTGATCCTCTCCCTCACCAGCGACCCGGACGCCGCCAGAGCCAGCCTACACGAAGGGATGAAAGACGTCGCCGAATGGATGAAGAACAGCCGCCTGAAACTGAACTCAGACAAGACGGAGGTCCTCATCCTGGGATCATCACCATCCGCCTGGGACGACTCCTGGTGGCCCCCCGCCCTGGGAGCCACCCCCAAGCCAACGGACCACGCTCGCAACCTAGGCTTCATCCTGGACTCCTCCCTCTCGATGACCAGACAAGTCAACGCCGTCTCATCTTCATGCTTCAACACCCTGCGCATGCTTCGAAAGATCTTCCGGTGGATCCCCACCGAGACCAGGAAGACGGTCACCCAGGCCCTCGTCACCAGTCGGCTGGACTACGGGAACGCCCTCTACGCCGGCACCGCCGCCAAACTCCAGAAGAAACTCCAACGGATCCAGAACGCCTCAGCACGACTCATCCTGGACATCCCCCGACACAGCCACATTTCCGAACACCTGAGAGACCTGCACTGGCTCCCAGTCAACAAAAGAATCACGTTCCGACTCCTCACCCACGCACACAAGGCCCTCCACGACCTGGGCCCCAAGTTCCTCAACAGCCGCCTGACCTTCCACAAGCCCACCCGCCAGCTCCGCTCCGCCAGCCTCGCTCTCGCCACCGTCCCCCGCATCCGCAGAGCCACCGCCGGAGGAAGATCCTTCTCCTACCTGGCAGCCAAGACATGGAACTCCCTCCCCATCCACCTCCGGACAACGCAAGACCATCTCGCCTTCAGGAAGCAACTCAAGACCTGGCTGTTCGAGCAGTAGCGTTCCCCCCCCCCCCCCAGCGCCTTGAGACCCTCCGGGTGAGCAGTGCGCTATACAAATGCCTTTGATTGATTGATTGATTGCTGTTTTATACAATTTCTCTCTTAGGTAGATTTTCCCAAATTAATGTTTATCTAAATTGTTTTCGCATGAAGACCCACATGCTGATGCTAATCTTGTTAGGTAGACGGACAGGGGAAGACGTTGACAATGACAATTTACTGACGAATTTGCATTGCTGAATTACTCCATTAATGTTGCTAATTGTTGATTTAGGATTTGCTTTGATTGTCTGTGTTTCTTTTGGTGATTAATGTTTTCGTTGATGATTAATAGAGCTTTGATTAATAAAAAGGCAAAGAAAGATTTTGACTAGAATTGTAATCAATATGGAATAAAAACTATTCACCTTTTCCAGTGAGTGATGGTTATTCTTGTTAATCAGTGTTTTCCATTATTGGTTATTCGAATGTTGACATTGATTTATTAATGTTAGTAATCAATGCATGACTAGGATACTCCATGCGATTCAAAAGGTTCATCGACCTATATGCGTCCCCTTGTAAGTTTACTTACTAAGGACCACGCTCGCTAGCAGTCACAAGTCTTAATCCTTTAATAGCAGAACTGTTTCTGGAAGGAGAAAATGACTTTCACAATTAAATTTGATTTCAATATCATGTACACATGTAGAACTTCTGTTGTAATAGATTCCAGGAATTTAAAATGTATGTTACCTGAAAGAGTCAATACAACACCCTGCGACTTTTGTTTTGGGGAGATGGGTAAATTCTATGTTGGTTCTGATAATACCTTAGCTTTACCCCCTCAAACAATTCTTTGATTCTACAAAGTGCCAAAGGATCGTGAAAATATCTACTCAGCTATTCGTATAAATGCACATCAATATTGCAATCTGTTGCTGACTTTTCAGATTATGTTTCCCTATGATGAGCCAAAGAGAGAAAAAATACTTTAAGTAAAGTCAGGAGATTACTGGCACATGGAATTGACCCTACCTCTTAATCAGTGTGCATATCTCTATCGGGCTTCCACTACTGAGAAATGGGTAAAACACCACATGTCCTGAAATAGCTCTTATTTGAAAGTCATTATGGATAATTTCTTTAATAGGCTCACCTCTACTTTTTTCAAAGCTAGAGCAGAGGTCAGATACAAAAAGTTCTGAGAAGGTAACATTCAGAGGGACAAGGCTGCAGGTGGTGTCCTAGGAGGAAGCGCCTGTGGATGATGGAGGCCCTGGTTTGGTCTTAGCCTCTTATTTAGAAGCTGTAAATCTCCAGTGAGACAAGGCTGAATGCTTTAGCCAACAAAAGTTCCATAATACTGTGTACACCTTTTGAAAGGGGCAGCTGAACAGGATTTGCTGCAGTGGAGAAGAACATAGTAGGAGTGTCTGTGAAGTCTGGACAGCTGGTGAGTCACCTTGAGCGAGTAGATAAGCAGCTCGGTCTGTGCCCCCTCTTGGTTCTCAGAGTAGTTTTTAGCCAAAAGTTCTCTATGTCCCAAGTTTCAGATGTTGGGCTGGACACCTTTAACGCCCCAGCCATGGGTAGAACTGGAGGGGCCCCACTTGGGGGGCTTAGGACTCAGTCAGCCAAGGTCCAGGTTCAGATTCAAGATGGTTGGAGTCTCTTCTGCCTCTGGGGCTCTGACCAGGAGGTCAGCTAAGTAGCCCTTGGAGTACATCTGATAGTCCTATGTTCAAGCAGTGGACCTGGGCTCAAGCGGCAGGGCAGACCTCTGAGGGTTCAATGTAGGCTTCAGACAACAAAGCAGTCCTTCCTTTCAGGTGCCACAAAGCAGTCTTGTATAGTACACAGCAGGGTGCAACAGCAGGCAGTCCTCTGAGAGTCCATCCACAGGTCCAGAAAGTGAACTGAAGAGTGGATCTTGAAGTCCCATTTTTATACCTGGTGCCTTCTCTGAAGTAAAAGATGTTTCTAGAGAATTCCTCTGAAGTGATTGAAGTTTTCTGCTTTTCCCTTCCTCGCACCAATAAAGGCTGCATGAACAATGGACTGGTGACAAGTCCCTTGTGTGAAGGTAGGGCATAGCCTATTCAGTTGCCAGTGGGATGATGCCCTGCTCCACCACCTCATCCAACCAGGGGTTGCCAAGTCAGATAAACCTACTCCCTCTATTGTGTGGCTTTCTGGGATGAATAAACAAAGTTGGACTGCCAACTATACTCAGTCATGTGACCCAGGAACAGGCTTCAGGCAGTAAATATTTAGGACAGGAAAATGCCAACTTTATAAAAGTGGCATTTTCTAAATTGTAACTTAGAATGTGACTTTACCATTAAAGAAGATTTCATCAGACATCAAACATGAAATCTTCACCTGTTTCTAATGAGAAATCAGCATTTATTATGTGTAATGAGACAACCCATTGTTATCCTTTGGAAAATATCGGTCTCACAGTAGGGAAACATGTTTTCTATGTCCCTACTGTTTTTCACAACCAGTACATGTCAAACCTTTAAATACAATGCACCCCACCGTATAGGCTACCCAGGACATACCTTAGGTGTAATTGATGAGTAATAAAAGAGGATTTTAATGCTTAGCAATGGAGTATATTGCCATGTCAAACTGGCAATTTAAAACTGAAGTCGGGCGGCAGTGGAAGACGTGGGGCATGTTTTAAGGGTCTCCTTAAGTGGGTGGCACAGTAAGGCATGCATGACCGAAAGTAACATTTAATTTACAGACCCTAGGGATATGGTATACAACCGTACAAGGGACTTTTAAGTACATTTGTCATGCCAATCAGGTGTAAGCCTATTTTACTGTGTTGAAAGGAGAGAGCACTAGCACTTTAGCCCTGCTTAGCAGTGGTAAAGTGTGCAGAGTCATGGAGGCAACAAAAATTTACATCAGCAAAAAGTGAAGGGTAGAAGCAAAAGGTCTGTGGGCAACCCTTCAGAGAGGTTCCAGTCTAATGCATATGGCATGAGGAAGGTGCAGCTTTTCTAGACCTCACCAATCAGACTTCTCAAAGATTATAGTTGTGATCAAGAATTGAGTTATTTCTGCTCATAAACATCAATTTGCCAAAATTCAGGGAGTACAACATTCTCAACAGGAATATTTTGGCTCCAAATGACATCTCTGGTTTGATCCCCTATCTTACACTTAAACCCTTAATATCCTTCTGAGAGACACGGAAATTGACTAGAAGTGAGAATAGTAGCAGTCGAAAGGGCTCTTGAAATAAATCCTGATTACATTTCTGTCCCTGTCCCAGCCTTAACGAATCTGGAGGCCTATGGTAACAAGAGCACTGGCACACATAGCAAAAGTCATGTCTGGTTCCCCTGCTACCCCTTGGACCCCTTACTCGTGTGTATCTTTTAAGTTCTCGGTGTAATCTATGTAAATATACAAACACATACGTACCAGTACAAGTCGTCCACACCTGCATCCATGGTGCAGCTTAAATCCAGGAAGTAAATAATTCAATATATCTTGAAGGAAAATATTAAACTGAAACTTTACCGATTATAGCACGTGCGTGCAAATCATTTTACAGTATACATTTATTGTGTGGCGTTTTAGTTTTAACTTATTTACCTCGTTGGAACTACTTATAGCAATTAATGCAAGAGTTATTATTTGATAAAAATATCATTATTTTTTTGTGGCGGATATAGGTCAATTCAAATCAATTAAATTTGCAGAGTTCTCCTTGTTTTGAATAACATGTTCTACTGGATGCATGTGGCTTATTTTTTTATAGTGTGATTGAAAATTAAACAATTAAATTTTCAATAAACTCTCCCTGTGAGTACAAATAGAAAATATCTTAAGCCCTAATTAAAAAAGTAATACTCGTTTAGAGCCTTTTTTGAAGCCATGCATAGTTTATCTCTTGCTATCATCGCTATTTAACTTTCTAGTATAAAGAGAGCTTGGGAGAGATGTGCTAAAAACCTTTGTTGGCGCAAACTAACGCATAGTGGCTATTTTTTTCTGCGAAAAAATCGTATTGCTCTGGAAAGGTGTTCTTTTCTTAGCACAAAAATGCATGTATCGCTTTGATTCAGGTGCGCGTTAGTCGGGAAGATCAGTGCAAACACGCTTAGGTTTTGACTCAAAGCCCAATCTTTGTATGATAGACAAGTAAGGCTTTGCGTCAAAATAAAAACGAATTGCTGCTTTACCAGGTGTAAACAAGGAGACATGTATTCCCGCATTTACAAAAGGTCTGAGCTAGCAAGAAGCGAGGCAAACTGATGCAAATCTATGCATGGTTTTACTTTGCAGTATAAAGGGTGTTTGGTAGCAAAGGTGCCCTTTTGTGCTGCTATGCATCGCTTTGCTGGGTGGTACTGGGGTGGATTAGCGAGCACTTCCATACTTTTCATGCAAATCCCATTGCATTAAATTGTCTAGAACAATGGTTCCCAACCTTTTGATTACTGTGGACCCCCACTTTAACATTAATGGAAACCAGAGACCCCAACTAAATCATCATTGGAATACGGGGACCCCCGCCTGAGTCATTACTGGAAGCTGGGGAGCTAATTTGTCAATATTTGCTAATAATTTTTAATGTTCTAAGCAGTCGCGGACCCCCTGAGAAAGCTTTGCGGACCCCCAGGGGTCCCCGGACCACAGGTTGGGAACCACTGGTCTAGACTGGGCTTTGCATCAAAAACTAATGTCTACTCAAAGCAGGTGTATCTAAGGGACATGGATTGAGTCTCAGAAAAAAGGTGCAGGGTCTCTGTGCTGTTTGTTCTGCACACATCCAGTGTTTGGGATCCTTAAGAGTTTGTCCAGGCATAAGAATTAGTACTGGAAGACTACGCTTCCAGTACAATTCCTATGTCTAACAGTGCACATTAGCTTCTGCCTCATGGTGTGAGGCTGAGCGCTACCAATGCAGCATTTCAAAGCATCAGCACAGGGGATGACTGCAGTAGCATGTCAATCTTAATAGACATGGCTTTACATCATGTTTTTCTTATTGCGCCAGGCAGAATTATGTGAGGGAAAAAGTGCACACTTCTGTACATTATAAAGTTATTGCAAGCCAGCAAGGAGTTCCATAACCATATAGAGGAATGAGGCTCAAGGCAGAGTTCCTTTATAAGAAAACAGAACACTGAGGTTTCCATACAAGTAGGAACAGCATAGGACATAGGCATAGATCCGGACACACTGCACCCTTACCCATCCCAGAGCATAACATAGGAGAAGCAGACAATGAGTGATCTTGTGGAATCCTACAATGAACGTTAGTCATAGGCTTGAGTTGTTCAAAAGAAATCAAAGATTCATATTCCATGTTCTAAATACAAGACTTATCTATAACATAGAGGATTCATACTCATATTAAAAACAAGCATTTGTAATGCAATGGGTCTTGCATTTGCTCGACTTAGAGCTAGGAGCATTGTAAAGTCCTAACTGGACTTTTATTGCCACATAAAATGAAAATGAAAAGTAATACAGTTTTACATAAGCAAGCCTATTTAAAGTGCCAGGCCATCAACATGAGGGAGCACACAAAATGAAACATAAGTTTGCTTGCAGCCAAACGTATCGGCAAATGTGCAGCAAGATCGTGCTGTATACGAAATAGAAAGAAAAAGTAGTCCAGAAACCATGCTGAAAACATAGAGCCTGGTATGTTTTCAGTAGTTGGCAGGTGCAATCAAGTAGGGCTATTCATCAGAAAAGGCTTGACGTAGGCATGCCTTTCACAAATAAAATCAAGCGATTTTCAAAAGGCAAGTGCACAAACTAACAAAACTGATGGGTGTGGTTAAAAGCCCACAGAGAGAATACAGAAGGCTATAGTGCTTGCGCGCTGGACCCTAAAAAGGAACACGTAGGTCCTGTAGGAATTCTATGATGTCAACCAGTAAAGAAGATGTAAATCTTGAATAAATTTCAGCATGGCCTCTACTGTGCTTTTGTGTCTTTGGCTTGTTCAAGGTGGGTTAAAAGGTGTGCTCCTGTCAGAGCAAGGTGTACCCAAAAAACTAAACACCCATAATTTTACCTCAATCAGTGTTCCCACTTTTCACTTAATCAAAGACGGTGTTAAACCTCCATTTCATGAAGCAATATGTCTCAGGATAAAGGCACCTCCCAAAGCATCAAAAATCAGAAGTACAAATTATTAAGTGAAAGGACCAACTCAATAAATGAGATCTAGATCAATTGTAAAGTTAAAAAGGGTTTTTTACAATATTCAAAAATAAAATGGTACAGAGTCAATGCCATGATGACTCGATAAAAAGAGAATGCAAAATCAGAAATTATTCTGAGTCCCAAGTGGACATAAAAACATGAAAGTAACGAACAGCATCCCTAGTAATGAGAAGGTATTGTGGCTCACCCTCAAAATCAAGAGTTTTCATACATTACTTTTGCACACTAAATTACAATATCTGCAGACTCACTGTGCTATAAACAAATGTAGCATGTCATCAGCAAATCAGAGCACATGAAAAATAAATGGCATATTGCCTTAACACCAAAGCTCCATACCATTACATGAAAAAAAGATTATTCAACACCTTCTATGCTAATGTTTGTAGGAGGCTAGCCTGGCTTATAGTGGGTACCTTGTGGTACTTACACCCTGTGCCAGGTCCAGTTATCCCTTATTAGTAGAATAGAGGTGTTTCTAGCAGGTTAGGCTGATAGAAGGTAGCTATGCAATTCAGCTTAGGCTGAACTAGGAGATATGCAAAGCTCCTACTTTACCACATATCATATAGCACAATATCATAGGAAAACACAATACTCAGAGCTACTAAAAAAAAGGTACTTTATTTTAGTGACAATATGCCAAAAGTATCTCAGAGAATACCCTCACTTAGGAGGTAATTAATATACACAAGTTATATGTACACAAACCCAAAACAGGTAAGTAACAGTAAGAAAAGTAGTGCAAACAATGTAGAATCACAATAGGATGCAATAGGCAAACATAGGTCTAGGGGCAACACAAACCATATACTCCAAAAGTGGAATGCGAATCACAAATGGACCTCAGACCTATGGGAGATTGTAAAGGGTCGCTGGGACTGTGAGAAAACAGTAAGGGTGTCCAAAATACCCCACCCCAAGGAGCCCAGGAATCCCCGGATGAAGGTGCAAAAGGGCTGCCTCCGGGTGGAAGAAGCCAAAGATTCTGCAATAACGAAAAGGGCTAAGAACTTCTCCTTTGGATGAAAGACGTTCCACGGCGTGCTGGATGTTGCAGAAGTGTTTCCACGCAGAAATACTGCAAACAAGCCTTGCTAGCTGCAAGGGTCGCGGTAGAGGTTTTTGTGTGCTGCTGGGGACCAGGAAGGACCAAGATGTCACCCCTTGGAGGAGGAGACAGGGGGGGGTTTCCTCAATAACTCAGAGAGCCCCTGCAGAAGCAGGCAACACCTGCAGAAGTACCAGAGCAGGCACTTGAAAGTTCTGTGAACTCAGAGTCACAAAAGGAGGGTCCCACAACGTCGGAGTCCAACTCAGCGGGTTGAGCACTGCAGGACGAAGTGCTGAGGAACCCGGCTAGGCTGTGCACAAAGGAATCCTTGGAGAAGTGCACATTAGCCGGAGCATCTGCAAATCTCGCAGTGCATAGCTTTGCTGTCTGGCGTGGAGAGGCAAGGACTTACCTCCACCAAATTTGGACAGAAGGGCCACTGGACTGTGGGAGACACTTGGACCCAGCTCCTGTGTTCCAGGGACCACACTCGTCAGGATGAGAGGGGACCCAGAGGACCGGTGATGCAGTCTTTTGGTGCCTGCGTTAGCAGGAGGAAGATTCTGTCGACTCAAAGGAGATTTCTTCTTGGCTTCCAGTGCAGGGTGAAGGCAGACAGCCCTCAGAGCATGCACCACCAGGAAACAGTCGAGAAAGCCAGCAGGTGCTACAATGTTGCTGGTAGTCGTCTTGCCACTTTGTTGTGGTTTTGCAGGTGTCCTGGAGCAGTCAGCGGTCAATCCTTGGCAGAAGTCGAAGAGGGAAGTGCAGAGGAACTCTGGTGAGCTCTTGCATTCGTTATCTGAGGAATAGCCCAGAGGAGATACCCTAAATAGCCAGAAAAGGAGGTTTGGCTACCAAGAAAGGAGGTTTGGCTACCAAGAGAGGTAAGAACCTATCAGGAGGGGTCTCTGATGTCACCTGCTGGCCCTGGCCACTCAGAGCAGTCCAGTGTGCCCCCAACACCTCTGAATCCAAGATAGCAGAGGTCTGGGACACACTTGAGGAGCTCTGGGCACCTCCCCTGGGAGGTACTGGTCAGGGGAATGGTCACTCCCCTTTCCTTTGTCCAGTTTTGCACCAGAGCAGGGCTGGGGAATCCCTGAACTGGTGTAGACTGGCTTATGCAGAGATGGGCACCATCTGTGCCCATCAAAGCATTTCCAGAGGCTGGGGGAGGCTACTCCTCCCCATCCCTTCACACCTATTTCCAAAGGGAGAGGGTGTAACAGCCTCTCTCAGAGGCAATCCTTTGTTCTGCCTTCCTGGGACTGGGCTGCCCAGACCCCAGGGGGGCAGAAACCTGTCTGAGGGGTTGGCAGCAGAAGCAGCTTCAGTGGAAACCCCGGAAAGGCAGTTTTGCAGTACCCGGGTTCTGTGCTAGAGACCCAGGGGATCATGTAATTGTCCCCCCCAATACCAGAATGGTATTGGGGTGACAATTCCATGATCTTAGACATGTTACATGGCCATGTTCGGAGTTACCATTGGGACACCAAACATAGGTAGTGACCTATGTGTAGTGCACGCGTGTAATGGTGTCCCCGCACTCACAAAGTCTGGGGAATTTGCTCTGAACAATGTGGGGGCACCTTGGCTAGTGCCAGGGTGCCCACACACTAAGTAACTTGGCATCTTACCTTCACCAAGTGAGGGTTAGACATATAGGGGACTTATAAGTTACTTAAGTGCAATGAAAAATGGCTGTGAAATAGCGTGGATGTTATTTCACTCAGGCTGCAGTGGCTGTCCTGTGTAACAATTATCTGGGCTCCCTATGGGTGGCAAAAGAAATGCTGCAGCCCATAGGGATCTCCTGGAACCTCAATACCCTTTGTACCTCAGTACCACGTGCAAGGGAATTATATGGGTGTACCAGTGTGCCAAGGAGAATTGGTAAAATTAGTCACTAGCCTGCAGTGTCAATTTTAGAAAGCAGAGAGAGCATAAACACTGAGGTTCTGGTTAGCAGAGACTCAGTGATCCAGTTAGGCACCACACAGGGAACACATACAGAGCATACACTATGTGCACTGGGGTCCTGCCTAGCAGCATCCCGGTGACACAAGGGCAAAAACAAACATACATACAGTGAAAATGGGGGTAACATGCCAGGCAAGATGGTACTTTCCTACAATGTTGTCTGGAGATGATAGAACAAAACTAGATATATGGACATTAAAATGTTATATGAATTAATAACCACAGTGAACTAGCAGTAGAATTTTGGTAAATGTGTCAAGTTGTGATTGAAAGTTCATCAAGAATAGAAAAACTATTCCAGCAGAAATAATCCAGTACATTTCATCTTGACTGTGCTTCAGAGCTTGTCGGGAGGAGGGATTGGGGTAGGGGGAGCTTGAGTGGCAAATTATGACTGCCATCTTGGGAAAGATGATGTGTTTAATCTAAGCTGTGGCCTTGTTACCACATATCGGGAAAACACACTTCTAAATATCAATATTCATTTCAAATGCAACAGTACTATAACAATGTATGAAATGAAGTGTGAAAATACATTGTACACATTGTTAATGATACACAAAAATATAAACCCACAAGAATCTTCTGCTCTCCAAATCTTCTATATGGAAATTGAACCCACACCATGTAAAATAATGGGATTATTACAGTTTGTAGGAAAACCTGATGTGATAATTAAATGAAATCCAGTGGTGTCATAATTTTAGCTGCCACCTGCATTATAGACAATTGAATTGCCCTGATAAGTTTATCTGTTAACATAGTGCAATGATTGCCACTAATCAGGTTTGTGATGATTATTCTGAGATAGTGCATCTCAACAGAAGCAATACAGGCTTCCAACATATGATTTTAAGAATAATTTGTCTATCCATTATAATTCCAATTTTATATTACTAGCTGACGTTTACTAACTCAGGAAGCCACATTTACCTCTGTGTTTATTCATCCTTATACAAGGTACTAACTACCCCATTACCACTTGAGGTGACAAAACTAGAGAGCAGGTGGCATAGTGCTGCAATTGGGCAGCTTTACTTGTCAATTTACCAACAGATCCTTTTGAAAATCAGTTGTAGCCCCGCGCCTACAGCCTCAAATTGACTGTACAACAGAACATAAATTATAGTAAGATGATGAGATATAACGGCCAGAACTTCCGTCTTTGGAACTGGGGAGCCAGGATCGAGTCTCGGCATTGGCTCAACATCCCGTGATTCTGGGCAAATCCCTTAACCTCCTACAAACAAATGAGTGCATCCTTGTGTAATGTAACTGTTGCTCATATAAAGCACTCCAACACCTGCTCATGTAAAGTGATCCAATACCTGTGGTTTGAGTTTCCGCTATAAAAAAAAACTCCAAAAAAAGAAGCAGTCACCATCATTTTTTACCTACCCGGTCAGTCTCTTATAGTTTCTTGCTATCACACTGATTAGATTGCTGTTTGATCTGTTTAACTCAATCTGCCAATTTGTCCACGCTGGGAGATGTCCTTCTGTCTTGCCAAGCTTTGTCATAGTTTTGAGTTTAGCCTCCACCAGTGAATGAATTATATACCCCAAGATATTTCAGTTGAATATCTGATGTTTGAATGCACACTATTTTCACACTTTTTGGGTAATTGTATCTTGCCCAAGGAATCAAGGGCTCTATCTTTCTTAGGTGATTTCTCATTAATTTAATGTGAAAGCTGAGAACAAATCTTCCAGGTTTAACCTATTTGTGTCACACCCATCAGGGATTTCTCAGTATCCAATTTGGCTCTATGCTCATGTTATGGGGCTACAAGTGAATAGAAATCCTCATTCTTCATTTCAGGCTTTAATGAGCCACTGCTTTCAAATAACTTGGGAATGCTTATAAAAATGAAACTGCTTAATTGGGCATTCGTCTCCTGCTCTTCAAGTCTGCAGTAATGCATGCTTTGTTTACTTTTTGAAGTTTTGTTTGTGAACCCCCAAAATAAAGGAAAGGAGACAAAAGGGCTCAGGATGCAACCCCAACAATACCAAGATAGTGAAGCATAAGATCCAGATGAAAGGACAACTGATATGGATGTTGTAAAACAAGGACTCATTGGACTGAGTGGTGGCCTATTGGTAACTGGCAAGGCACACCTTAAAGGAAAACTAACACTGAGGCAAAAATTGGGCATTACTGAAGCCCATTGATATACAAATAAAATAAGTTTTGACCTAACAAATTCCAGATTCCAAAATCCGGTTGTAGCCAAATATAAGATCAATGCACCGATCATGAAGCAAACATACATTTTATCATTGTGAATGAATGTACCACAATATGAGAGCTTCAAAGTATGTATATTGTTCTCATTCCAGCTGTAATAACAGGAATCCTGGGTGCATGGGGCAGAAGAAATATGCTCACATGCCCCCTTCCTGATCAAACTCCATTGGCTCCGCTTACCAGCCTGCACCTTCCTTTAAACCAGCTGCATCATTTACAAAGCCATCAGTACATTCATCCCTGCTTATCTTGCAGACAAGCTCAACATCTCTGGTGACTCTTGGTGCACTCACAAGCAAGATGCTAAATTGTGTAAAAATGTAAAATCAAGGCAGTAGGCCTTTTTCATCTATGCACCCAAGATCTGCATCAATATTTCTGCATCCATCAGGACTTCCCCAACAGTGCTACAATATAAGAAAAAAATGAATACACACTTCTTTAAAATAGTACTTCACAATACATGAACTGTCTTCAAACCAGCTACCTCACCTACCATGCATTGATTTTATGTTTTCCTTTGATGCTGTACAGTACTCCACTGCCTTTAGGCTAGGTTTGCAGCACAGAAATACCACAGCGAAGCCTAAATTGGAATAGCCGATTTCATGAAATACGATACCTTCATGATATTTTCCACTGTAAAACAACACAAGTTTTATAGTTCTACATAGAACTATGCAGCCCAGTGAAAGGGAAGTGTACAGCATTACCAATATACCACTGTCATGACTAGATTCAGAAAGTGAAGTCTTCCCAAACAGCCCAAACACAGAAAAGGAAATAATAGATACAATAGAAAAAATCACTACTGGTAAAGCCTTGGAAGATGAGAGGCTACCAGTAGTTTTGATAAATCTTTTGAAGACCATGTCATACATGATAGGATACACAAGAAGCCAGCGTACATGGACAGTCTCATAAATTACCTTTTTGGTTTCTACCAGACAAAACATTTTCTAGTAATCTGAAACTACTTGTGTGTATTATATTCCACTGAAGGTATGGACAGAGCATGGGCTAATAGACCATTTAAATAATTAGAAAGATTTATTTTGAAATATTGGCATAGTTACATTTTTGACATAACATTACAATAGAGTGCAGGTTACTGTTAAATATTTTCAGATATTATGCAGAAGGTATTAAAAAGAGTAGTAGCTTTTTCAAAGTTAGCAAGGATTACTGCACACAATAACCATCCACTGCTACTCCACTGCGGCTGCTACTGGCTAAGTCCATGTTACAGATTTCATCAAAGAAAGGAGCCGCATTACAGTCACTCTATATACAAGGGTTGCACATTGGGACCAGTTTTACTTCAAAGTAATACAACAAATGACTGCTTCACCTGCTATGCCAGCACATGGGTGAAGAACTCTTCCAATGGTTACCTAGTGTAAACAGTTTCTGTCTACTACTCTGCACGTGGTAATCCTCATGACTGGGTTTTCTGTTTTTTAATCACAAATCTATGTAACCTTTATCCTTAGACACAGGTTCCAGATCTGCATAGCAGCACACTATTTTATTATTGCCATCCTTATCCATAGCTAGACAATATCATCAATGAAGACTTTTGATCATGTTTGACAGGGGGATATCTATTCAAATCCACTGGTAAATTTTAGACTAGATAAAGGGGGTAATTTTGACCCTGGCGGTACGGGACCGCCAGGGCTAAAACGACGGAAGCACCGCCAACAGGCTGGCGGTGCTTCCAGGCGTATTACGACCGCGGCGGAAGCGCCGCGGTCGCACAGCCGGGGCCGGCGGTATTCCGCCACTTTTGCCCCAGCGGTGTTAATCCGCCTGGGCAGC
Source organism: Pleurodeles waltl (assembly GCF_031143425.1). Classification (NCBI taxonomy): domain Eukaryota; kingdom Metazoa; phylum Chordata; class Amphibia; order Caudata; family Salamandridae; genus Pleurodeles; species Pleurodeles waltl. The sequence goes on from NC_090439.1 coordinate 51,556,653, forward strand.
GCTGCCCAGGGGATTACGAGTCCCCGACCGCCAGCCTTTTTCTGGCGATTTGCACCGCCAGGAAAAGGCTAGCGGAACGGGTAGTCGTGGGGCCCCTGGGGACCCCTGCACTGCCCATGCCACTGGCATGGGCAGTGCAGGGGCCCCCTGACAGGGCCCCATGCAGCTTTTCACTGTCTGCTATGCAGACAGTGAAAAGCGCGACTGGTGCAACTGCACCCGTCGCACGGCCGCAACACTGCCGGCTCCATTTGGAGCCGGCTCCTATGTTGCGGCCGTGATCCCCGCTGGTCCGGCGGGTGGAAACCAAATGGCTGCGGCAGGGGTGCGGCCGCATTGGCGGCCACATGGCGGTCAGATCTTGGCGGGCGGAAGGTCGTAATGATCCCCAAAGTCCCAAAGTGCCATAGGAAAGGTTGAATTACTATTTAAGTCTATGGAGAAAGTCAAATATGGAGGAATAAAGACAGGGTATCACCCAACTATGGGGCACCCAAGTGGGCCCCACAGTAAATGCTTGACTACATTTACACATTGAATCATCAATTTTTGGGTAATTTGGATAGGCCTAATGCTAGAGACTATGGTCTGCTTGCCTTTACTAGTTATCTCCTAGAATTACCATTCACATATATCTACATTAATCCAGGAGGCTTTTCATAAATACATTTTTGATGAAACACTGATAAAACATGTTTTGAAGTGATACTTCTACTTTTTATTGTTATTATTTATTTGATTTGTGAAGTTCCAGAATAAGAAAAAAGCAGACATCCCAATTAAATGTAAGTCTCTATAACAGGATCCATTCAATGTTTTTCAGTTCTTATCCATCCTTAGGTGTCATCAATTTCAATTGTCAAAGTTCATTGGGGAAAGGGTGTGCCCCAACATGGGCCCTGAACACACTAGGCCACTGGAACAAATCTATACCTGACTGATGAGAGCAGATAAAGACAGAACTGGTCTTGGGTTGTTTGAGATCCAGTTCAGAGAGTACCTGGCCAAGCATTGGACCTATTTGTTTCTATTAAAGCAGAATCAAGGCTGATTTGCAAATGGGGTGGTTCACACTGAGATGACATGGTATGCGAAATAACAATGGACTGTGATGCAGCCTCAAGTAATTACTAGTGACTGAGATTGATTCAGGTATTCCATCCATCATTTTATTTTATACTTCAATGTGATGCTGTAAGTGGGACAGGTATACCCATACGTTGGTTCAATGTACACTGTGCCACTGGACCCAAGCTATGCCCGAATGATGAGCTCCAATAAGGGCAAAAGGAGTCCTAGGTCGCTTAAGTTTCGGTTTGGGAAGGACATAGTCTGGCAGTTTGGGCAGGCTGCTATCACTGGAGCATGGTCAAGACTGATTTGCATATGGCTAGGTCCAAACATAGGTACCATGGTGTGCAAAATAACAATGAACTGGGATGTGGCACAAGTAGTTACAAGTGGCAGGGATTAATTCAAACATTTCCCCATCACCTTTTTGTATACTTCAGTGTGACGCATTAAATGTAATGGGATACCCTGACTTGGGCCCTTTGCACTCTATGCCACTGAAATAAAGATATACCAGACTGATGAGTCCTAATAAGGGTGAAACCAGTCCTGGTTTACTAGAGTTCGGGTTTAGGGTTGACCGGGCCTGAGGTTCCGCTGTACTGTTCCCAATGGAGTAGGGTCTAGACTGATTTGTATTTGGAAGATGGGCCCTAATAAGTGTGAAACCAGTCTTAGGGTGCTTGAGTTTGGGTTTAGGGAGGATCTCACCTGGGAGTTCAGACTTGACTGTTCCCATTAGGGCAGGGTCAAGACTGATTTGCATATGGCTGGGTCTATACTGAAGTGGAAAGATTTGGAAGATGACAATGAACTGGGAGGCACCCCAATAATTTTTCCAGTAACTGGAATTAATTAAAGAATTCCATCCATCACATTTTTCCATAAATCAGTGTGATACCTTGAGTCGCACAGGTATGGCAAGACGTCGGCCCCATAAACACTAGTCCATTTGGCCCAAGCTATTCCCGACTACAGAGCTCTAATGAGGCACAACTGGACTTGGGTTGCTTGAGTGCCGGTTCAGGGAGGACCTGGCCTGATTTATATATGGCTGGTTCCAAACTGGGTTGGCATAGTGTGTAAAATAACAATGGACTGTGATGTGACCCCGAGTAGTTAGCAGTGGCTGAGATTAATTTAAGCCATCAATCACTTTTTGAATAATTCAATACCACAAAACCATTCATCTCATTCTGGAACATGGCCTTTTATTCTACCGGGCATTTACCTAGTGGGCTGGAGCCCTTGGAAGCCGGTTGTGAAAGCACAGGACAGCTTTAGGTGCCTCTGTTTCTTTCCCCAGCTCCCTTAGGTTAATTTCAGCAGGCCCCAAGAGGCTTCAAGAGAGCGATAAAGAGAGGGAGCTAAGGGGATGTTATAGAGAATGCAATCAGGTTGGGAGATGAGAGAGGAGAGCGGGAGAATGAGAGAGAGAGAGAATGGATGGAATGAGAGACACTTTGTGAGGAAACAAAGGGAGGGGTGGTTTGAGCATTTCTGCCAGGGCTACTTTTGGCTCCCCAGTCCGGCCCAGACCGCATTCATCAATGTTTGACATATATAACAGTTTTTTCCTCCCCCTACCACTATGCAATAGACTACCTTGTTTGTTTTGGATGTGGGGTTATTGTATGATTTTCAAGTTCCAGTGGAAATATACATTTAAAAAATGTAAAGACAGAAATAAACAGAAAGGTATTGATAAAGGAAGAGTGTGTGTTCTTTTTATTCAAAACCTACTAACCAATTAAAAGGAAATGCAATAGAATAGAATGCAATGTAAAACTCAATAAAGAATTAAAACACTTAAAACGAAATATAGCCCTAAAGCTGAGGAATTAATCTTCAAGACTAAACCTTATTTAATATAGAAATAAAAACGTTATGTTGTACATATGACGCTTATCTCAAGAAGCATGTTAGGACAACTAGGTTTAGCGCCAGTCCTTTTCACTGAAACAGTACCTTATAAATCAAGGACTTCATTGAAGATCACTATCATTATCATTCTCTTAATGTCCATATGTTTTAAGAACACTGTTTTACACCCCACAAATCCACGACGATTTCTTTTCAAAACAGCAGGAAATAAACTTGCAAGTCAGATTTCTTCAGGAGAGAATGCTCTTTGGCCAGTGAGGTCATGGCTGCGATATTGATTCTTGTGGATCATTTAACTTAAAGTTGGGATACTCTTAAATGGCCATTGGGGTCCTGGGGCAATCTTTCTCAAGGCAAACATGTCATTGTCGTTGGTTGAAGGAAACATGTTTTTCTCTTTCATGGCGGGCAATAAACATTTTTTTGATCATAAACAATATAGGGCCAGATGTGTCAAGAATCCACTTTGCGATTCTCTAAACGGGGTCGCAATTTTAAGGAATTGCTATTTTAGCGATTCCTTAAAAGTGCATAGCGAATGCCTTTCATACATAATGAAAGGCATTTTTTCATTCTCAAACGGCCATTCGCACCGTTTGCGAACGCAAAAACGCTTGATACAACTGGCCCATAAACGTATAAAATGTACTTGACCTATTTCTGTATTAACGAATTACTCTGTTAAACCATACCACGTACACAGTTCTGCACTGCAGCTAACGCGTTAACACATCACATATAGGGGCGCAGCGACAGTTCATAATAAGCAACGCTCTTGCGACTACTAACATTGAATTGTTTAGTTGTTCCAGGTACAATACAGCACAACAATTTCTTTCGAAAATCAAACTAATACACTCCATTAAAAAGTATTGAAAAAATGTGCATAGTGCAGAAATTTCATTTTATCGATGTGACATTGAACATCGCAGTTCATCAAACATTACTTGGTCCATGTTCGACATTCAAAGCATACTTCCAGATGTTCATGTCTAACTTATGTTCAACAGTGGTGCGATATTTTCTCTTGCATTGGCTCTTGGGATGTTCAATTAGCATTTCATCTCCCCAAATCCTGCTGTATTCTTGCGGAAAGGACATTTGACTTGGGGCTGAGGGGTGGGGTTGTAACTTGGCAGTTCATTTGCCGTTTATCGTGCTTTTGTGTGAGGCCGCTGATTGCACAGAACAGAGATGATTTGCTTTGCCAAGGTGATTATCTTTGGAGAGTCAGTGTAAGACAGACTTTTTTTTATTGAAACCAGCAATCATTTTACTTGCTTGAGATGCAGCTAGAAGTAAAAAAAAATTCGCACCCATTGGCTAAGTTTTGATCAAGGCGAACATGAACGTTTAGGCCCATAGTTAAAGTATTTGCGCCGCATTTGCGTCATTTTTTTACACAAAAGCGGCGCAAACTAACAAAATATAATGGTCTTTTGTGAGTTTTCACCGCTTTTGCGTCACAAAATGAAGCAAATGCGACGCAAAAATAGTATAAATATGGTTCTTAGTTGTCATTGCATATCGATTGCTGATGCACCCTTGTAGACGGTCATGAAATAATTCTGGGTGTAACAAGACATTCTGCTTAGTATTGAAAAGTCTGCATATGAAGACTTGAATCATGGGGCATGTTGTACAGTGCAGTAGATACAATATGCTATTCTCTCAGTGTTATGAGATGTAATGTAACATATGTATTAATAGGCTGGGGTTGCAAACAACCTGCCTGATGAATGTTATTCAGGCAGGTCACATTTTGGGGCTGTCTGGGAATAGATGCAAATGGAAGGATGATGGCCTCTATCCTTGTATTTTCTTTCCCAAATGAATGTCAAGTCCTCTGGATTCATCAGGGTCAGCTCAATAGTCAAGAAAGCCCACCTTTAGGCACCATCACCTCTAATTGCTGGTGACAGTATAGTGTTTCCGAATGGTAAGACAATAGGAAGGAAGGGGATAAGAAACAGAAGAGATGGAGTTCTGAAAGAATTAAAGGGAAAATATTAGTGGAGTCATCACTTCTCCTCTGCCAGTCTCTGGAGGGGTGTGGTTCTTAATTTATGGTCTGGGACCCTCAAGGGTCCACGAGGCCCAAGATTGGGGCCTGTGAATGCTTGGAAAATCAAGTCATGTTAACCGATTAATAAATTGCATATAAATAAAAAAAGCAAAATTTGAAACTGAAAATGGTAAAATATTCCATAAATGTGAATGAAATTAAATTGGAGACTTAAAATTAAGTTAGTATCCTCAAGTTGGTTTGTGTGAGCAGTGAAAGTCAAGTCCATCAACCAGAGAATAATATAAATGGCATCAACTGAATTTTAAAAAGCTCCAACATTCCCATTAAAGTTTAAAAAAATGGTTTGTGTGTAAATAAAATAAAATATCTAAGCATCTGTGCATTTCTTAGATGAATGCTTGTTGCTGTATTTTTGCGTATTGTTTTATGGTTCACATGATCAAAAATGATTAGAACATGGTCTTTTGGCTTCCGGTAATGATTCATTGGGGGTCCACAGGTTCCAGTGTTTATTAATGGAGGGTCCACAGAAGTCAAAGGGTTAAGAAATATTGCTCAAGGTTACTGTCAGAAACAAAATCACCTCAATACTTGACTCTCCTAGTTTCCCCTACCATGGACAAAAGTGGGGAGTTGTCAGAAAATGATGAGGATTTTTATAATAACAAACTGAAAAATAATCGAGAATATTTGCATTACCAAGTTCATTATTGATTCACTATTTACACTAAATGAGTAAAGATTATATTTTAATTAACTGTGGCATACTGAGAAACTGCTCAAAACAAAAATGGGACAGACTCTCAGTGTACCCTCGGTGTGCATTCTTCAATTCAGTAAGTGATGTATATTTGTCACTATGGTAACACACATATTGATTGTCTTCAGAGAATTAAAACATGATCAATACACGTTGCCTAAGTCACTAGCTTCAAGTTATGTGCTCAAGGCCATTTTCTGAAGTTGGAAGTCCTTTGAATTCCACAGAGAACCTGGAGCTACTCCTCACATATCCATGTGATACTTCTGATTCAAAATATAGATATCTGTGGTTTGAGAGCAACTCCTTAAATAGTGGGACCCACCCAACGTGGTCAATGCTCTTCAAAAGTCGAGTCATGTAATTCTGTCAGTGTTCCAGTGTTGTTGAATAAAGTGTAATGCTCCAGCACCATTTTTAGCAGTGGCACAAAAGTCTAGGTATACCTTGACTGCAGTCACATACCAATACAATTTCACCCTAAATTTGAGGTCCTTGAGTTATGTGGTGGCAGGGAAGACCCTGTGAGGATGATGAGGGAAGCATGAACAAATCCCTTTCAATACTCCCTCATTCCTATCAACTCACTAAACCTGGATGAAAAGAACAATAGTGATCAAAAACTGATACAATTTAAGGAGTATGCACTGATGTTACTAATCCCAAGGAAACTGGTGGTGGTCTTTATTGACTGCACACAATGGGTGGTATAGGCCAGAGCCTATGGAATACAGGATGGATTTTGGATTATGTCATTATCTGTAATTTATATGACACCAGATTGACATGTTTCTTGGGGGTAAATTGATGAGAAATTAGGATGGAATTTCATTCTATAGAAAAATGGTAAATTTCAGAAAGAGAGCAATGGACGATATGGCAATGGCCTACTTGTTGGTAAGTACAGAAACCTAGTTATTTACACACGGCACAGCAACCCTGTAGAACACCCAATATATACACCACTACATTGACATGTGGCCTGGAAGACACTGAGGTGTGACACTGCTAGTCATGTTTGATAACCTGACCCAATGGGATACACACCTATGGACAAACAACAGATGCAAATAACAAGAGATGCCACTCTAGAGCACACTGGACCAATTTAAGACTACACAGTGACAATGACATGGCTTTAACTGGCAGTACAACTTGGAAGATGAACCTTTCAATATCACATCAATAACACTCAATCCCACACCCTTCCAAGCAATACATCCTGTGTAAGGGGTGTGTTGCTGCAGGTCAAACACCATGAGACACATAGCATGATGACGCTGACTCTAATGAAGGTGACATGGAATCAGTGAGGCAGTATCAACATCACACAACACTCCTGAGGTGAGATTGTCAGCTAGCAATAAGGAGGTGGACTTTGCTATGAAAACTTGTGGATGTGACACTAACGCAAAGTGCACACTGCTACACATACGAATTGAGACAATTCCCCATATACAGAAGAGATGTACAGGCAGATGGACCTTCCGACACTAAAACCTACACCCCCACAACCAAGTTAGCCAACTTACCTGGAGCAAGTTCATTAGTGTGGGCACACGTTTGCACATGAGCCAACTTGGTGAGGGCACAAAAATAGGTTTGCATAGAACTTTTCACACATGGCATAATTATGCATTGTCAATTGTGAACACTTCAGTGCTGCCAACTTATGGAGATGTGTTGTGCATTGCCACCTAGCCAAATCTAAGGGCCTCACTGTTGAGTTTCACCTGCAATTAAATGTGTCGAATTGGATGGGATGTTCAGGCCATATAGTGCAACCATGTTACCACTACAGTGGAATTGATTGTGTATGTGGAAGTATCATGTCACTTCCAGTGAAGGCACACGGACACTTCTTTCACATTACATAACGCATGGGAGATATACACTGAACTGCACATTTCTAAATACACCACTGATATCATGTCAATCAGCCAAACACCAGTTTTGATAGTTAATCAAGCCAATATAGAAATAACATCACAGAAGCCTAGGATCCTACACAATACCACAAACACAGATGAGACACAGACGACACAAGATAACAACTGCCATGCAAAGTGACAATCACGGTGCAACCAACTCGGGTTACCGGATCCAGCCATGGATCATGACCCCAATTGCCAACCCAAGCACAGCAGACAGCGTGCCTATAATGAGGCACATCGTAGGACACGCAAAATAGTTGAGAGGACTTTTGGCATCCTGAAGTCCAGATTCAGGTGCCTGGACATCACCGGAGGCAGCCTCCTATATTCCCCTGAAATGGTTTGCAAGATCATTTTGACCTGTGCCATCCCGCCCAACATTTGTGTGAGGAGGAACATTCCCTTCTATGAACCGGATCAGCAAATGCCTGAAGAGGAGGAAGAGGATGATGCTGTCCGTGAAAATGAGGGGGAACATCAAAACACAGATGCAGGATTGCATCGGAGACAACACATCGTACAAAACTTCTTCTAACTATAGTCACCATCACCACTTTGTTATCATATGTAATTAAACTCCTCACTTCATCACTCAGTCATGCTCTGGGTAATTATTTATGCATCACATGATCTCTAGGAATCATAATCAGAGTTTTGCCTCATGGAGCATTGCAGAAATACACATTTGCATACTGAAAAAGCCACATCACATTTGATGGGTATGAATGTACAACAAACATCACACACAGTCTTAATGACATATATGCTCTCTATTTCACATTTGAAGGGCAATATCAGAGGACCACAGCTATGAGACACATCCATGTTGCCAACATGGTCATTTGCAGCATATGACACACAACTAAGACACCATCAATCATAAGGAAAAAAGTGCTTCATACATGAGGCAGTGGATGTGCTATTGTATTGGTAACAGGAAGGTATGACCAGACCCTTGACAGCAGTAAGTGTGACATCAGCTATCTCTGCAAGGAGCATGTGTGACAAGAAGTGCATCAAACCTGAAAATGGATAGCACGAGTGCCCCAGGTATGACAAGCATTGCTCACAAGACATACCCTGTGCAGTCCATCCCAGGTAATAAGTCCTGCCACTGCCAGGTTTTAAGTCTCTGCTCACCCTTCCCTAGGGGACCCTGTAAATGGACTATCTGTACCCTGAGAATCTTCATCTACACACACCCAGACTCCCATTCTGATTCCTGTGTGCTTCCCTCTTCAGTATGGCATGCCATAGTCATAGTTCATTAGTCTGCATAGACTTCAGGTCTGATAATGCACTGCCTGGTAGTCAGTATGACCTGTAATCAGCTGTCCTTTGCTTCCCATGTGAAAGGTCCAGTTGGCCCTTTGAACATTATTCTCAACTCCAGGACTTGTGAGAGACTAAAGGCGCACACACCTGTGAGCACTTTCATGCAGACCAGCTATTTGAACCTGCCCTACCCTTGTTGCTGCCCGGAACTGCTTAGAAGCTGCCATTTTCTGAATCGCCTTGTTGTGCTGTGGCGTACAAATCACTTGTGTACCAGACCCCTTGGGGGATTGTGTAACATTGCTGACCACAGCACAAACAACTGTTTTTAGTTCCCACAGTGTTGTTCCTGGATGTCCCAGTCAGAGTCTGCTCACTGTGTATTTGCCTTGTTCATGTTTGTTCCTGACAGAGCCTGCATCCTGTTAGCCAGACTGGTTCCAGTCTCTGCATTAATGATAGAGGTTCCCCGTGGCTACATTTGTCTCAGAGTTGCTTTCCATGCACTTTGTTTCCTCCTGGGGTATTGTGTCTGGTAGGTCTACGATGAATCCTCAAATGTATAGTATAGTTTTATCGGTTTACTTATCGTATTCTGTTCTGGAACATGTATTTGAATGGCCTAATCCAGCCCCATCCCTTGTCTGGTTTTGCATGCATTCATTAGTGCCAAACAGTCACAGTGTGCTATGGCTGTATGCATGAATTCGGTATGGTGCCTACAGCACAACAAACAAGAGTTGCTAAGGTGTATGTAAGGACAAAAGATGTTTGTGCCCTGACGATCCACACACAGATTCACTTCTGCTGCTACCTTTTGATGGGGCTTGTGTGGAGACTAGCTGTGAGATTAATCTACACAGAGGCACTGATGTTCCCTGTTGCAGTGGGGATTTTAGAGCCCATCCTGTGTACAAATGTTGTGATGAAACCTGCCTGTTTCCTATTACTGATCCATAACGTATTTGAGCACACCAAGTTTGCTCTGTCGTTAGCCTTATAAATGTTTTGCAGTGCCATAGCTGGACTATCCCCATGTATGTCGTTAATTGATCTTTGGCTTTTGGTCAATTCTGCTTTGAAGGATACTCTGTTAAATCAAGGATTGGCTCCACAGACTCATGACTAGACCTGCACGTAACTGTGACAACATGGAGGCCAATACTGACACAGGGTACACATGGCCACACACTTGAACTGGACACCTTTGTGCAGTGAACCCCTCGAAATATGTGAACACATGCAGCATGGTCTGCTGGTCCTTCACAGCCACAGGAGAAACATAGGTCATTTACATGACTCAAACTGTGGTGTACAGAATACTTTTAGGATTGGATTTGAGGCTCTGTGTCACAAACACTATACCTACTTAGCATGTTCAAATGATGGACTCATGGGTAGTATACACACAAGTGACCATGAAGTGGAATTCCACATTTAATTACATGTGATGGGTAACATATCTGACATAGCCATTATCAACCGTCCTCTATCTATCCTGTGTATAGTTCGTCATGGGAAATGTTTTGTCCTCAAAGTCAAGGAAGTGCACACAGCATAAGACGCAACAGATATAGCAAACACATAGTATGACTGATGTACCTCAATGAATGGCATCTGATGGTTATACACAATTATAACACATTCATACATGCACATTATGCCAAAAGTTTCTCGTGATGTTCCCAGAGAGGCACAACAACAATTTGAAGAGCCAATTCACAGACATAAACACACAGGCCATGAGACTATTTGTTTAGTTGTGTAGCCTTGAGGTCCTCTATTGATGCAACACCTGCTCAAACTAGGAACTACCAATTTTATTCCAAAAGTTTATGTTGCTGTTGCATCAGTTAAGAGAGCTAATCCAGCACAACAACATGAGTATTATGGACTGTAGTAGTATGGTCTGCCACATGTGCCCAAACACTAGAACACACCCTGCAGGTCATACCATCCTATCTTTGTATACTTATAGGCTGCATGCATGTAAAAAAATGAAAAATCACACAAACACAATTTAAGACATATTTTTTTACACAAACGCGTCAAAAAGATGCATATGCGTCAAACTATAACACATATGCGTTACAAAATGACACTCACACACATAATACGTCAATTGGTCCCTAGCATTAATTCCAACACCGCACCACAGAAAATCGGTTATCCATTTAAAATGCATTGATCCTTGAATGCGGGGGAATTTTCATGCATATGCATCAAAAAATATTGACGCAAACCCCGTAAGCGTCATAAAATTACACACAATATCAAAAAAATTCCCCCAATTGAGACAGGAAGTGATGTAATAGGATATCCTGTTTACAGAAGTGGTACAGTGGGTGTACTTTCACTTTCACTTTGCAGTCTGTGATTATTCTAGACTGTGTGGCTGTATCTTGAGTTGTCTGTGAATATCGTGCTTTTGTCTCCTGTGTGCTATTGCTATTGTATTCTGGTGTTTTTTAAGTGTCTGTATTAATCTGTGTAAGTGTTTTTCTGTCATTTATTGTGATTAGATTTGTCTTTGTACTGTTGGGAGTGTGTTTGTGGGTATTGTTAGTTGGGGTGTTGTTGGGCTGTTTGTGGGTTAGTTAAGTTTCCTTTCCCTGTTTTTCCCTCTTTACCCTTTCCTATCCTATTTTGTTTGAGATGTTGGGAAGGCTACGTCTGGGGCGAATGGGTGAAGAGGAGCTAGGGGCTTTTGTGTGGCTGGTGTGCCACCTCCTCACCCTGATGTTGGAGGCTGGGGGCCCAGTGATACAGGGGTATCACACCAAGACAAGGAGGCTCATTTGGGCAAAGGTGCTGTTGCATCTAAGAAGAATCTTCAACAGCCAGCAAAATGACCACCAGTTGAAGCATCGCTGGGCTGTCCTGCTGGCCCGAGAGCAGGACCTGCTGGACCACCTGGGTGTGGTGATTGGTGGCCCTGTTGGTGAGTACAAATTAGACTAATGTGTACAGTACAATGCTCTGGAGTGACAGTAGCAGATTTTGTGACATGCTGCATGCAATGTTTGTGGACATGTGGAATGCAAGTTGAACAAACTGTGGCCCTGATCTATACACATTTTGCAAAGCATAACCGTCATTTGCTGACGCAAAAGTGGCACAAACTTACAAAAGACAACTTAGTCCTGCAAATTAGTGCCGCTTTGGTGTCAATAGATGATGGTAATGTGACAAAAACAAAATTATGATTCAGGGTCTGTGAGTGTACCAGGAATGAGTTGTATTTCACATGCTAATACAAGGAACCAATGTAGTGCCCAGTTTGTTTAAACCATGTCTCAACAGTACTCATGGCCATACATACAAAGCTCTTCCAAACCTCTGCTAATATCTTAGGCCGATATTTCTACTTCGTTTGTGCAGTATTTGCATTATTTCTGCCCACATATATTTGACTACATTCACATTCCAAAATGTAGACAGTAAATTTGGTATTGCAATTAATGAAAGTAGTGATTTTATATGCCTCACTTCCATTATAGCTGAATTCAGAAGTTTTGTGTACTGATAGATTGCAATTGTTTCAATGATCGCATCTATGAAAACCCTTGATTTTTTCAGATAGCCATGTTGATTTGCTATCCTTTAGAGGAGGCAAAAAACTTTTGCATACAACATTTTAATAGTTTTGCCCCTGTTGTGAATCATTTTCGTTTTTTGGGGTAATATCTTCACAAGTGTGCCGTCAGTTTGTAATATATTCCAATGTTTATGTAAAATACAATATATATTTTGAGTATTTTGACTGTACGTCATACAAAAGTGAATGTTAGTACCCAGAGAACTATCACGAGATTTAATATGTTTATTTAACAAGGTTGTTCTACATGTTCGATTGATCTTATTTCTTGCTGCCCCTATGGTACTTTTGGAGTAGCCTCTTTGTAGAAATCTTTTTTCCAAAGCATCTAATTCGGTGTCACATGTAGTGGGTTCACTGCAATTTCTTTTGAGTCTGGTCATTTCCCCAAAGGGGATAGCTGAAATTTCATTCTTCGAATGGGCACTATCAGCATGTAATATTGCATTACAGGCTGTTGGTTTCCGATAGATTCTAGTATGGACCATATTGTCTTTGATGAATATATTGAGGTCAAGAAAACAAATACTTTTTCTACTATATTCATAGGTCATTTGTATGTTATACATGTTCAAATTTATATGGTTGTAAAAATCCACTAGAAGTTGTTCCGACCCAGTCCAAATCATAATCACATCATCGAGGTGCAAAATAGATTGGGCACAATTTGGGGTACTTCGGTTTCTTATAAACAGTTGTTGACATTACATTAATACAATGAGGGAATTGTAGGCGCCATATGGACTACGCTCCAAGATGGCTGCCTTAGGATTTTACATACCGTATGAAGGCACCATACGGAACACTTTCCAAGATGGCTGCCATGGATCATGCGATGTTCGGAGGCCTCTTTCTTGGTCCATGTTGACACGATCCCCGCCCACAAACGGATGACGGGTAACGTCCAATGTTGGCCTTAAAGAATATAAGGCGGTCTGTTTATGTGACAGATTCAGATACATTGGGATGGAGTAAGACGCAACGCGGATGTACGGCGTTTTAAATGCTATCATACTGGTAACTTCAAACGCCGTTTCTGTGTGTATGCATTATTAATGCTGGCATAATTCGGGTACTCGTATCACTTTTTTATTTACAAGTATTGATTAGTGACAATTAGGCAATATTTGCATTGGTCTTACCTGACGCTGTGCCTGAAGCTATTCTATTTTCCTATCAATACATATATAAGAGCATGTAAAAACTTCTAATTAAGAGTACACGTATATAATGAATTACTAGCATGGCAATACACATAATTGGTTATATCCTTTAGATATTCTAAACCTAACTTATTGGGGATCATGTGATAACAATATACATATTTATGTTGTTGAGGAATTGGTTACATATGGTTACAATTTAAACATGGGATGTTGGAATTGAGAAATGATCTGTCTACAATAGCAAACTACTTGATTTTTATGTTTTAGGTAGAGGAATAGTCAGCTGTGACGTTCTGCTCTACCCACGGGACTTATGCAAATACTCTAGGCTGTTGGGACCGGCTGAGAATTTCTGAGTCGAATTGGCATTTCCAATAAGAAGGAACATTTTTCTATTTTTTGTGGCCCATTACAATAAATGTATATAAGTGATAATCATATCTAGGTTAGTATTACATTGGAGCATTCTCATATTTTATACACATACTTGGTTTTGATTTGGCTGTTTATAACCTGGTTTCTGTTCTTCGATTTATAGTTTGGATACCGCTTTGAGGTTTAGGATCCTGTGGAGAGAATTAGGTATCTTTACCTTTTAGATTAGCAATTATGGTCACTCTGGGTGTATCTGCCACATAAGGTCTTTTTCACATTGGAAAATCTTGGAACCTTTCTAAATTTACATATATTTAATATTTCCACCTACTTGATTACTCAGCCATAGATATGGCATAATAATATCTATCCATTCATTCTTTCTGACAATTAGATTGCCCTGACATTGGGTGTCAGTTCTCTTTTCACAAATTTCTTACTATTACCACAAACTCTTGTAACAAAATGGGTGTATTTTTCTATTCATTTATTTATAATGTATAATTATTGTTGTATGTGTTGTATTTTGTAGTGTTGATATTAATGTAATGTTTTTGGATTATAATTCACCAGCCTTGAAGAAGTGCAGTCTTGGACGAAACATGTGTCGGCTGATGCTACTTGTGGGCCCAGCACATGCCTGCTAGGCCCAATAACTTCAAGTTTATGTTTTTATATGAAAAATCTATTTGGATATTTGTAAACATTGAATGTTAGGGTGTTTTCAATGTATTAGTTTGTCATAGATTATGTTTTGTTTTGTTTTGTATGTTATGTGTATTTGGTAATAAATCAATAGTTTTTCTTAGATGTATAAATGTTTTAGTATTTACATTTAAATAAGAGAACCTACACCAGGGATGTCAATGTGAAACAATAATGTGAGAACGTATTTGAACTCTTGCTTCTAATTCTGAGTCACCATTGACTATTGACTCTTTATAATTTTATATTAAGAACAATAGGTGTGCTCCACTATATTTTTCTGACTTGCCCACAACTGCCACCACCACCGCAGGTCAGCCCACAGTGGCCCCAGGGATGACAGCCACTGTAGCAGGTCCTTTGACTTTGTCAGCCCAGGGCCCATAAGCAGCACCTCTTGCACCTCCACCTCCAACCACGGCACCAGCACCTTCTACAAGTGGTACCAAGACAACCCCAGCTGCTGTAGTGGACAATCAAGATTTACAGACACTAAAACGTGAGATGCAACGAATGTTGTGCAGTATGGACAGGCTGCAGCAGGAGGTGTCCCGCAATAGCAGGAGACTGCAAACTATTAAGAAGATCCTGCGGAGTGCCAATTTGTGACTTTTGGATCCTCACCATGATTCTCTTCCCTCCCTCCTCTTTCCTCATTCTTTTCTTTAGTGGGTTTAGTGGGCTTAGTGGGCTTAGTGTTAGGTTAGAGTAGGTTGTTAGTTTAGTTGGTATAAGTGGGTTGTGGGGTGGAGGGTGTTATATTATTACATGTTTTTTTGTGGGTGGGTGGGGGAGGATGTTGGGGTTTATGTGTATAAAAAAAGAAAAAAAAAATAATAATACAAAAAAAGATATATTTGTTTAGGATAAGTTAGTATGTGTTTACGTTAGAATAGAATATGTTGTCCTACATGTGTCCCGTCATATAAGGGGGGTGGGGGTTTGATGTTTAGAGTATTTAGTTAAATGTGGTAAGTAAGTTTAACTTAGGGTAGTTAGGGCCAGTTGTGGGTAATGTATAGTTAGGAATAGGTTAGGTTTGTTAAGGTGTTTACCCTAGTTTAAATTTACTTTATTAGTGTAAAATAAAGTTTTAGGCACTCCTTTACAGTATGTGTCATATGCTTGGGGATCAGGGCCTTTCCATGGGTGTACAGTGTCAATTTAGTATTTGCATTTGTGTTCCATCCTGCATCAGAATCCCATTATTGACCTGGTTCTTCCCAATTCCAAATGAGCTTTCACATTGGCAGCTACAACAAAGCTACTTCTCTATGCGTCTGCCATCCATTGCACCCACCACTCAAGGTAACTATGGTTCCTAATGTGTTGTAAAGGTTGGTGTGTTTTTAAATCTGTCATCGTTTGAGTCCTGTATTGGATTCTTGGCCACTGCGGGATGTCTGCCTGCAGCCTGATGTACATGTGAACCCTGATAAGCTGAGTGATGTTACAATCTTATGAAGTTCTGTATACATAACTTACACCTATCATTTATTACATTGTACTCCCAGGTTACATAATTGTCCATACACGCGTACACATCCATTCCTGCTGTATGGTGTGTGTGTGTGTGAATAAAGTTTATAGTCAGATGTCACATACATACATATTGTCTTGAAGGGAATGTTGGACACATTGAGCTTCATCTTATACATAATTTGGAGCTGACATTTTCAGTTCTACACAGCATTATACTGTTTGCTATCTTTTAACTTCAGAAATAAGCCCAAGGAAGCACAGATGATGATAAAATCCAGACCCCAGGGCATAGTTATCAACCCACATTCTTTCTGCACTTCTGTATTGACATTCTATGGCCATTGACATTTTACATACATCACAAATCTCCCACACAGTTGATGTGTCACATTACACAGAGACAAAGTGGTTGTGTAAATGCTATTTATTTTAAAGTGCTGTAGTGCAATATTTACATAGTCCAGGATTGTAAGTCCATTAGTGTGACGCCTTCTATTGTGATGCAACACTAGTGCAATGGTGAGGGACATGTCATTGGACATGCTGTGGTGAAGTGTAATTCAGTGCAGAGGAACATGAATTGCCAATGATTTAGTAAGAGACAATTGCAGTGCATAGTGGTAAGGTAAACAGTGTGCTGGAGAACAGTGCATGTTACCAACTGTAGCATGACTGGCTTTGTAGTGAATCCTAGTTTGTTTTAATGGGATAACAGGAGTTAGCTTAGCCATCGGCTTGCAGACTCATGCCCCCGTCACCTAGTGACTTTTAACCTACTTAGCTTGCTCTGTCTTAGCCCATTTGATTATTTAATTCCTCTAAGATGGCTGCCTTGTTTATAATTAGGCCACCGCGTTAAGGCATCAAGATCAAGTGACAAAGACAAACTAACAGTAGGTGTTCACACTTAGGGACTTTCCCTCTGTATGCTTTACAGAGAATTGTTTTTATTAATTGCTGCCCCAAGCATGCCTGTTATCTACTGGTTGGGAATACACCTATGTCAGGGGTCCAAGTAGATCTATATAAACACATCACACTTTAGACAGATAATCAGAGGGATTCCGACCAGAGGTCATCGCCACCATCACTTATATCGATGCTGTACGTCGTCTTGACGCTGACCCAGTCTTCGTGTCCTTACGGAGTCTGAGATAGAGACCTCATTCCAAGGTAACGAGGGTTGGGGGCTCCTCTCATGGACATGGCATTGGCAGATTAGGTTCAACGTACCCAGCTCTCCTTTAGGTAGGAGGTTAGGCCTATTATGATAGGGTATTAGGACATATTATACACCTTATGTCTTTTCATGTCATTGCAAGATGGTGGGGGTCTTTGTAATAATGACTCTTGTCTTTACAATTCTGTTTCTTGCACTATTCATTATCCTAATCATTGCAGCCCATGCAACTTATTGCAGATTGCAGTTGTGTTAAATAAAAACCATTGAAACTTTCCAGCATCTTCGTTATTGCCTGTGTTTAGTTGAGACATGATGTATCTGTGAGAAACAGGTAATCTCCATTTAACTACGACACTCCCTGAGATGTCATACTCTCAAGTCCATGCGTAAAGGCTGCCAAAAATCACCTTTTACTATTTGGATTTTTGGTGAGGTGCTGCTAGTGAGCCGGAAGGGTTGGGACGACAGCTACGACTTGTTGTAGGATAGGAATAGTCGCCTACAAACATAAGCACTGCCATACTTGAACCAGCAGTCTTGACTAGAGCAAGAGTCCAAACTATGACAGCATGTTAACAAGCACAGGACCTAGGAAATCAGGGCCCATGTGGCATGGACTTGTGCTACCGGGTACTCCTACGGGTGAAGGTGATCTGTTCCACGTCTTCATCTTCTGATGTGTGTGTCGTCTCCTCTGCCCTTGGTGGTGGTGGGCTTGAAGGGGCAACACACACTTCAGAGTTTGAAGACATGGAGTCAGAATTCCCGGTAGGTGCCAACTGTGGGGCTATTAAGGGCATTACTGCAGCAAGGAGGAGCTGCTGGTTCTTGAGTATAGCAGCTACATCACTGTGGTAGGCAGCCAGGTCTGCCCTGAGGGGGTCATGATTACATTTGTGCACGCAGTGAAAGGTTTGGGATGCCAGGTGTTGTGGCAAGTACCTAACTGCTGTGGTGAAATCCCTCACACATTGTTGTAGTCCTTGCAGGAGGGATTGTAGTGCTTGCATGGCTGCTGACTGTTCTGCAGATGACATCATGCACATGCGCATCCCCTCAAGGCTGGCTGCCATATTTTGCATCCCTTCCCACACCTCCTTGGCCAGCTCCCGCTGTACTCCCACTACCGTCCTCTCAAAGGTGGTACCAGTGTTCTCAGAGTCCTCAGCTGGGTTGGAGCTGGCAGGTCGCACTATTGTGGTGGTGGGTGGGTCCTCTGTGCTGGCTGCTGCATCTGTACTCCTCCTTGTGACTGAAGGTGGGGTCTGGAAGGTTCCAAGGACATCTTGGAGGGTCTGGTGGCTAATGTTTGTCAGCTCATCATCTATGTCATCAGAGAAGTCCAGGACAGGAATATCCACAGACGATCCATCATCCTATGCAGTGAGATATTGTACAATTAGTGTGTCTGTGTTGTGGCAGTTGTAATGTGACGTCACTGACTTCCTATTAGTGAGATATTGTAATCTTGGTTCCTGTTCATTGTTCCTGTCATTAATATTAGCATGTTCATGTCACATGTAGTGTGGGCAGTTGCAGAATTGTCTGCGTCACATCCTCTAGGTGTAGGTTCTGTCCAAATTGTATGTTGCCACCTTCTTGTCCTACTTAACCCTCCCTCTACTTCCATTAGCATTGTGAGGCCTTGCAATGGCTGTGGGTGTTCTGATGCCACTTGCACCACACTTAACAATATGGGACTGACCCAGTCTCTGATATTTCTCATACACCTATATGTTGCTGAGACCAAGCACATACTATGTATAGCATTGGCATGGAACGATACAGGTGTCAGCATTGGTAGTTTCTCATGTTGATGTTGGCGAATGTGTGCTACATTGGATTGCACTGATGGGCCTGGCAGTGTTCCATTTCCTCTTATGACTGTGCGGGTGTGTTTAACTAGCCAGACCCATATGTTCTCCCCTTCAATGCTGTTGTCTTAGCAGTATGACAGTTGGACTGTTGCAAGGTGGCATTGCAGCTATTGTAACACAGGCACGGGGTAGACCCTGAAATGTGCTGCATGGGTATGACATTACTGATGTGTACTTCATAATGTAAGTAACAATACCTGATGTTTATTGTGCCTATAGACATGAGCATTTGACATGATTTACACTTTGTTAGGAATTACAGGTGATTGATAACGTTGTCATCCTGAACCCTATATTTTGGGTGTGTTTGATCAATGGGCACCTAACTGCCATTTGCTACTTGACCAGCACACACAGCACAGGTGGTAGTGGCGACTGTTGTCAATGGTACATGCCACTTGCGGATATGGCCTGAGACTGGAAATTCAGACCTAGTTCATGTTGTGACAATACCAGCTGTCCTGTGACAGCAGGCCATTTTTACGTTCTACCCTACCGTCCTGGACTGGGTTTGTCTTTTCAACAGCCTTGGCATGGCAGAGTACCCCCATGCAAAGGTTGTTGGTGTAGTGTTGTGCTGTGCCCCTGGTTTCCCCTGCACAGCCCATGCACCCGTGCCGTGCCCCTTTGCCCTTTCCACTGCCTGATTTCCATGGCTGACATGCATTGTGTAGTAGGTATGTACCTCCCCCTGCTTGCAGTTAACATTTAGGCATTTTTTCCCCCATGCCACTTACCCTGCATCTGTGTGGTTTCCTGGTAGTCTGCACTGTCCTGTCCTTGAATTCCTGTGACGATCTCCTCTGGGATGACAGCTGCCACCATCTCCTCCATCTGGTCCAGGGCCTCCTGCTGTGCTGGACTCCCACCTCCAGTCTGCAGTGCTGCCTTTCTGTTCCTTGCCATTTTTTCCTTGGTCCTGCGCCTGCAGTCATGCCAGCGTTTCTTGCACTCAGTGACTGTTCTCCGTACTTCTGCCACACTGTTTATTTTGTCCACAGTTTTTTGCCAAATTGCCTCTCTCCTCCCCAATTGGCTATTTTGAGGTGACAAAAAGTTGATGCTGGTGTTCTGTCACCTCTTTCACCAGTATTTCCTGCTCCTCTGCACTGCAACAACACTTCCTTTTCTTCTTCTCCCTCTCCTGGGTCTTGTCTGGGTCCGCCTGGCTGGTTCCTGGTTGATTGGGGTCTTCCTGGGGTCTCTCCTGCCTTCTGGGATCCATTTTGGGGCTCCTAAGCACATTTTGCTGTGTTTGCACCACTTTTTGATGCTATTGCAGGGAAAAATGGCACGTGTCTGGTTTGCGACGTCGTAACCCGGATTAAAGTAATTTTTTCCGTGTTAAGGTCGTTTTGCTTTATGACGTGGCGCAATGGTTAGAGTAGAAAAAAATTACTCTAACCTGTAGTTTGCGCCATGGAGTGCCAAAGTCTAAATTTGATGCGCGGGTGGCCCAAAGAAATGGCGTTAGCCGGCGTTAACATTTTTGACGCAAATCTGCGTTGGCGCAGTTTTGCATCAAAAAGTATAAATATGGCCCTAAGTGTGCACACTTAAATGTGTCTCAGATGACTAGCATTTTTTTTCATCTATGGTGTGCTTTTGTTCAGCCGTGCTGAACTTTCTAGATGTATGCAACTGGAAGCATCTGAATGTTTTTATCACTTGTTGAGACAAAATCACACTTATTTGTACTTCACTTCAGGGTCATCTACAGTAAATAATAATTTCGGATTCTATGTCCCAAAGTAAGTGCTGTTGTGAAAGCACTTTTCAAATAGAAGATCTGCAAATGGAAATAGTTTTGCAGAATAGTTGTGTGATGGGTAATATAAGTGATGGTTACACAAAGTTAGTAGAACTGTGGGCCATGTTGTATGTGACTAGTTCCATTAGTGGAATACATCACAACACTGTTGATGTAAACTAGCACAAACATGTCTAGAGAATTTCGTAGGACATTATTAATGAACTACTGGAAGGTTGCACTTCATATCCTGAATGGGTTTAAGCAATATTTTATGAAGTTATCGTGTGTTTTAAAGTCTGCCTGTGATTCAACTCCTTTTCCCCACCCTAAGAAAGTGATAGAAACCAAGCATATCAAGCTGACTGTAAATGTCTGTACTCTTTAATAGATCTAATAGAACTGGTGTGTGTGTGTGTGTGTGTGTGGCATGGGGTATATATACTTCACCATGATTTGTTAAGGGCGCAATAGTGTATGCAGGCATGTAATTCTCAGCATTGGAGACAACGAAAAGCTGAGAAGTTTCGGGAGAACATGAAGGACTGGTAAACTCATTGGCCAAATACCAGTCAAGAAAGGCTCACAGATAAGAGTATTTTTAACTTTTTATACTGGAGTATATCGTACCACAAAAAAGATCTGAAACTGGAATCAGATTGATATGCTTTTTCTTCACTAAACACATGAATAAATTAAGATTTTTAACAGGTAAAGTGATATCTTTTTCTGCAGCCATTGTCACCGAATGTACACTAGTGACAGTATAGGATACTCAAACTGTCACCAAAGTGCTGAAAGACAGGACCTCAATCAAAACTATATTGACGGAAGGGTTGTGCGTTACTAACCACGGCATACTTAGTATGAATGCATACCAGGGTGCATCTCTGATACTATCCTGAATACATTTACAATGACAACCCTGTTTACATTGTATTGTGATGACACACGGGGAATATGTGCAATGAATGGCCAAGAAGTTAGGAATGAGCGATGTACCGCTCTCACTGTTCTGCATGTGCCTTTCTTATTCCTGATATTTGTAAAGCCGAAAGTACTTGTTCATCTATAAAGTAACCAGTGGATCATGAGTATACCATAATAGAAATGTGAAACTTACTTTGTTGTGGAAACATGAGTAACATATAAAGTTTCAAATGAGCTACCAACCCTCATGAAGCTTGATCTGAGCAAAGTGAAGGGATTATTCAATCTGTGCACGTGGAGTCTTTAGCTGTTTTTAGCTGCCTAGCTTTGATCTGAATAGATTTACAACGTTATTGCTATTGCAGCCTTTGGTTTCATTTGATCACCAAGAACAATATTATAAGACAATACTTGACAAAATATCCTTTTTTTCTGCAAAACAAATATTGGTGTGCCACCATCTTCAATTTTTTTCTACCTTTGGCTGTGGCACGCAGACACTGCCTATATACATTGGGTCAGGGGTTGCCTCTGATCTATGTGAAGGATGTTCAGAATTGGGTATGCTTTGATCCTTTTTCCTGCGATCTTCATTTCTCTTTGCCAGTGACGCAATTGAAAGGTAGGATTGATTAGGTCTATGCAGCTGGCGGGTTGTAGTTCAATTTATTCTAATAGATCTTCTTACCTTATGAACCTCTCTCAAGTAGTAAAAATAAGGCATGCAATTATGAAGATAGCCTACATCAGCCCCCCCCAACAGTTTGATTATTTCTCCAACCCTCTTCAACCTCTATATGGAACATCTCAATATGATCCTCAGGAACTCTGGATTACTTTTTCATAAGTATGCTGGTGGCACCTAAATGTACCTGAAAGTCTCTTCCTCTGATTACCTTACTCTCTTATCAAACACCCTGAAAAGAATTCAATCTTGGATGACCATACAAAACACCTCAAACTAAACCTAGTAAAAATTGAATTTTTGCTTATCCTCCCAAAGACTCCCACACCATTGCATCAATACTGAATGCCACCCCTCCCTGACTTGGAAGGCTGCCTATCCATCATTCAGAATGCTAAATCACTGGGTTTAACACTCAACAGATATCTCAAATGTTGATATCATTCTTGGTCAGGGGTGCTTGAGTGCAGCAAAGGGAGCTTAGGGAATAAGGCACCTCATCCCAGAAAAGTACCTTAAATTAGTTGTCTAGGCTCTTGTCCTCCCCAGACTGGGCTCACATATTGCTCTCCTATTAGGCATCCCAAAATCCATTTAGGACTGCTCAGAGCAATCCTACATACAGCAGCAAGCTTTCTGTCAGAGTACAAGAGATTTGAACATATCACTTCTACTATATCCTCCATTCAGCGGCTTCTTGGAGAGACAAGAGCTCAATTTAAAATGGCCGGCATCACGCATAAAGCACTTCAGTTCTCTTCACCAGCATACCTGAGAAACTGAAAATTTCAGATTGTAATCAGAAATCTAGAAGTGCTCTGTCCCTTCTCATTGAAACCCCCACCTTCAATAGGGAGCGTTACATGTTGCAATCATTATCTGCAAGTGCCACAGGCATTTGGAACTCCCTTCCTCGGAGCCTCTGCATGAACACCTGGCATGTCATTTTCGAAAAGGACCTCAAAGCACTCTTATTTGAACAACACTTGGCTTAATTATGCATATTTCAATGCAACCTTAAGATGACCCTCAGCCTTTCCCTGCAATGTTTACTGATGAACCATTCATGATAGGGTGTCCACCACACTGGTTGATTTTACCTGTTCACTGTGCTTAATTTGTAAAGGAAAGAGTAGCAGTGTCTGAAGCTATACTCGGGATCCAGTGGCTGATGCATCTAAATGATGGTGCACTGGAATACCAAGGTCAGTGGTGTTTAATCCACTATAGGACACTCGGTGTCCACTTTCATCCCCCATCTTGATGATATGTGTGTTTTATTCCCTCTCTTGCACTCAGTAGATCTCTGATATAGAAAAAAAAGTGCTGGTCCCCCAACTGCAACTATTGGCTCAAATGAAGCACTGCCTATTCCTCCTTCAATGTTTGTGTTAAGAGTATGCACGTTTTCAACTCATGAGCGGTACCCTCTCCCTCACTCTTCCAAGAGTAATACTTTTTTATCCCTTTATTACTGATCTGTGTTGACACTTTTGTTAAGTGCTTTGATGGTCTCAGGCCTAATCAGTGCTATATAAAATCACAAAAAAAAGCAGTAATAAGGTCATCTTTAAGTCCCTTATAAAATAACACAGCTTTCTTCTCTTTTGAAGAAAAGAAAACTGTGGTGAGTGGAATGACTAAATTAATCTGAGTCACTGTATTTACTTTGGAATGCATTCTTGTCCATCATTGTTTTGCCCATCATATCATCTTAGGTAGTAAACATCCATATGCAAATTAGCCTTGGTCCCAGCCCATTAGGTACCGGTGTCCCTGAGCTGACAGACCAAGTACATTCTGAAGGGGGACACAAGCATCCCCAGGCAGATTTCAGTCTACTACGGCTTGTCAATAATGTTCAACTTGACTATTACACCACAGTGAGCAAGGGTCCCTCATTTGGGCATACATGGTATACTTAAGATGTTGCTGTGAGAACACCAAAACATGGATGAGTTGAAGGCTTGAATCCATTAGAGCCTCTAGTATCATCACCATCATCATATTTAATTATTGGTTTGGTTATTTTTAACCAAAACAATCTATACAAGCAAACAACGTTAGTTACATTGTAACCACAGAAAATGATTTCCATCCTGCTAACGTATAAAAATAACAAGGGACTGTGATTGTAAAATACCTGTGATCCAACCACTACCAGCATTCATTAGGTAGGGATAAAGGAAGAGATAAATCATTTAGGAGGTGTTATACTAATCAGTTGATAAATACTGCATAGATCACAAATTTAATAATAAAATAGATACAATCTTAGCACACTCATTAAGAAGAGAGAGATAGATCATCTGAATAGCATTATTATAATCAATTTGTGAATACAGCATAAATCATGGAGTTAAAAAATAAAGTCAGTTAAAATCTCTAACTGCATTCAGCAATTTTATAGCAAAGGTTTGGTAATGAATCTCGCTAATTTTCAGTTTAACTGTGGATCCTGAGGGTTTAAACATGCTATGATTGCTACTCTGCAAGTTTGAATAGCACGCTCTTTGAGACTCGCTCTCAGACGTTTCTGATGGAGTTCTTGGAGAGCAGTGCAAATACAAACAATGTGAATCAAGTCTCCTTTATGGCAGCCACAATGTCTACAGGTCTGTGAGACGTGATTTCTCCACAATGGGATGTTGGCCCTTGATGGAATGTTGCCTAGGCACAAATGCATTAGAATGTGTTTCAATTGTGTCAGAAATGGGATAGAGAGATAAGATGCCAGAGACCAGATAGTATATTGATTTATTAGCATCCAGGCATGTGAACGAGAACTAAATTTGAACTTATCCTCTAAAAATGATAAGCATGTCATTGCTTAAAGAAGCAAAACTCTGAGTCGACTTCACATAGTTCTTGCAGGCCAGTTGGTTAATGGTTATCTGCAATTATTTACTAAAGGGATATTTTTTATCAACCTCAAGCGCTTTCCATAGAGCCATATTTAGTTCACCTTGACTTATCTTGTACCATGTTTTGATCGCAGCAGCTTTTATTGCTAAATCTTGCCATGTTGGTCTGAATTCTAATCGGAGTTGGGCTGGTGAAGTGGAGCGTGACGGATGAAAAACACACCTAAGACCCCCTCAGCTGAATTTTGTCTATGAAAGCAGCATATGAGCCATTCGTTACTTGAACAGCGTAAGTACGTGTGGACAACAGGTTTGATGAAATAACAGTTAGCAATGTTTGAAATGAAGGACCATCTAGCTGCCTGGCCAACAGTGAGAAGGCGTAAATTAATGATGCTGCTTTATTTTCGATATGACATTTTTGCTGGACAAAAGTGCCCCGATCATTTAGGTATGTATCCAAGGTACTTATAGTATGGGACCGTATCTGATGGTAAGTTTGTCTGAACCTGGTTAAGTTAGAATGACCAACAAGGGTTGATTTGCATTACTTTAGATTTAGCCACATTGATCTCCTCTTGGTTCAAGGTCAAATGAGCAGACAATTAATTTAGAGACCGTTGTGGTCCTACCTTGGTATGACTAAAAAATACTAAACCGTCTGCTTAAAATAAATGAGTGGATCCCAAATGTGGCAGATGTGACTTTCCATTGTTCATAATTGGGGAAAGATCTGCCATAAAACAATTAAATAGATCTGGTGCAAGCACACACCCTCATTTTAAACAGGGGTTTGTGGGTATTTTCCTGGCAAGTTTTGTACCATCACCTATTTTAACCTGGACTCACGTATCTGAATATAGTAATGTTATTGCTTTCAACAAGGACTCTAGTAGATCCCATTGTTTTAGCTTGCTCCAAAGTAATTGTCCATTAACACTGTCAAATGTGGCTTTAAATTCTATAAATGCTAGATAAAGATTCTTCTTCAATCATCAACATTGCTCTCCAAGAAAGGATGTCACTAGTCGGTTAGTTATTGTCCCCACTCCTTTCCTGAATCCCATCTGATTAAATCGTATAATGTTATTCCTTTCAGGCCAGGTTTGCAGAACAACCCAGGCAAAATACTTGGCCTCCACCTCAAGGAGGGCTATAAGCCTGTAGTTGGCTGGATTGGCCTTGTCCTCCCCCTTGTAAATCAGACTTATTATAGAGCAATGCCAGGACTCTGGAGTAATGCTAAATGATCTTATTTCCTGATATAAAGATCTTAGGACACCAGACCAAAATTCACCATCTTCTTGTGGTAAGCCATTCGAGCCTATGGCCCCATCCTGACGAGCCTTCATCAAAACCAGGTCAATTTCTGCATTAGTGAAATCCTCCTCAGCGACAGATGAAGCCGCACGCCTAGCGCAGAGCTCCCGCCGGCTGTCGACCAGCCCTAAGGATCATGTTGGCCCAGCGACCCACGGAGTCGCCCTGGGCAGTATCGGGGGAACCAGAGCGGAGAAGGCACTGACAGCCGTGCTTCCCAGTTCCTGGGAAGTCGTGGCAGCGCGGTGTAAGACAAACAGCCCTCGGCCCGTTCCGGGCCAAGATGGCGGCCGCAACGAGATGAAGCCAGGAGAGCGCAATGCGAGGAGAGGCACAGACTGAAGCTGGATGCAAGCTTTGGATCTCATCGCCCACAAATTCTTAAGGACAGGAGCAGCGAAGATGATCGCACCCTCCAACGAGTGTTCCTGAGCACCACCGGCGGCCATGGGGGTGAGTGGGGACTGCCACTGGCCTTCTGGAATGTGGAGACATTGCCAGTGTGGTGAAACAGCCCCCGGCAGATTGGAAACGGTGACAGGGGGAGAAAATACATGCCCCACTGTGTCCCCCCTTCCTTTCCCCTCTCTCACCCCTCAGTGGAAAGTAACCAAGGGGATGTGGCTGCGCACCAACGGACTGGGATTGCAGTTCGGAGCATAGTCCATTAAAGCAAGGCGTGGCGGGAGACATACATGGTCAGGATCTCGGAGGCCCAGGAGTGAAGGGCCGAAGGAGGCAGGAAAATACACTGCCCCATGAGACAATGGAATTATTGGTCTGCATTTCACCAAGAGGTGCGGCGAAAGGTCTAGGAAGGAGAGACTTGATCCATTGAGTTGATTTACCTCCCACGGTTGCTGGAGTTGTGAGAGGGCCGAAGCGAGGACTGAACGGCCTATCTCCTGGAATAAAAAAGTAAATCCATCCTGGTGTGGGTGGCAGCACCTTCCCCCACCACCTCCCCAAAAAGAGTTGGGGAGAAAACATCTAATACGATGGGCAAATCAAAAAGACGAGAGGGTCAAGAA
Source organism: Pleurodeles waltl (assembly GCF_031143425.1). Classification (NCBI taxonomy): domain Eukaryota; kingdom Metazoa; phylum Chordata; class Amphibia; order Caudata; family Salamandridae; genus Pleurodeles; species Pleurodeles waltl. The sequence goes on from NC_090439.1 coordinate 51,584,572, forward strand.
CCGGAGGGAGTGGGAAATGGTGTGCAACCTGGGAAGACCATGAACATAGAAACGGGCGGCGAAGCGCCTTCCCTGAGACAATGTTGGTCACTATCCTTCAAGTGATCCAGGCCTCCCGAGAGGCCCTTGAACACAAGATAGACACTCTAACAGTAGATCTCTCCCTTCTTAGAGACGACCATTGCAGACTAACCAACAGAGTGGTCTCCAATGAAAAAACCCTTGAACAACTGGCTCCAGGTCATAGGGCTCTCTTTGCAGACCTGACAGATCTTACCTTCAGAGTGAAAACACTGGAAACCAGAGTAGAAGATGCCGAAAACCGTTTTCGTAGGAGCAATATCCAGCTGGTGGGTCTTCCAGAAAAGGCGGAACAAGGGGTGGGGAATATGGAGACTTTCCTGGAGAAATGGATAAGAGACGAAGTAGCTTCAGAAGGCTTGTCCCCTTTCTTCGCTATTGAGAGAGCCCACAGGGTGCTGAGTAGACCTTCCCCCCCCCCGGGATGAGACCTCATCGAATAGTAGCCAAACTGCTCCATTTCAAAGACAGAGATTTTATTCTGGTGCAAGCAAGGCTGAAGGGTGAAATAAAACTGGAGAACCAACGAATAATGATCTTCCCGGACTTCTCGAGGGAAACGCAAAAACAAAGAGCATCCTTCCAGGACTCCAAAAGAAAACTCGGAGACCGTGGAATTCAATTTGCTATGCTCTTCCCGGCTAAGCTGAGAGTGTCATATAATGATAAAACCCACTTCTTCACTTCGCCCCAGATGGTATGGGACTGGTTGGAAACACTGGACCCATTGTCCTCCGATGCACAGCAGGGAACGACTTGTTTGACCAGTAAGAGGTGCAACAAGTCCAACAGGTGAGGAACAATTGTGGCGTCACCACGACACCAAACACTACAGGAGATGCGAGAAGCAGTGGACGTTGCAACAGTTTTGAGTGGGAGAACTCATACTTTGATTCAGTTTTCAGGGGCTCTCTCAGATCATGATTCCAATTTTAGTAGTGCATCTGTTTCATCCCAGGAGACATCCGTCAGTATGCCTAAAGTGACCTTGAGATCTTCAGAGGACTTAATCTGAGCTCCGTATGCACTGGCAATGTTGGTCTTGGAGAGTAACCACACAGTCACAAGATAGAAGTCTGTTCTGTAGCGCGGTGACAGTTGCTTGGCAGGCAAATTGTGGGCCCTGATAGAAGGGGGGCGGTGATTGATTCTAGGGGGCTCATTGTGAGCTATCAGGGAATATAGACAGGGAAGGGAGATATGTCTTAGTGGCTGGGAGGCTGGAAGGTACAGATATCACGCTTGGAGGCATACTTGCTCCAAACCAGGACCAGGGAGCTTTTCTTTACTGCACTCTCCCTAGAGCTAGGACCTTATTTCAAACAGACAACTCTGCTAGGAGGGGACTTTAACTGTATCGCAGACCCTGAGATGGATAGATCACACCCCCCCTGCCACGTTCCCCCACCACCAAAATAGCTAGATTGTTCTCTGAATGGCAGAAACGATGGAGGTTTATTGATAGTTGAAGGCACCTCCATCCAAAAGCCAGAGACTGTTCTTTTTATTCCACGCTACATGGCCTAGATGTACGATTGGATGCATTTCTGGCCTCCCCTGAGATAATGAGTGTAGTGGAAACAGCGAAGTATCTGTGCCGCACAATCTCAGATCATAATCCCCTGTTGCTATCGTTGACATGGCTCAGGGAGAAGCCAGGCATACCAAATTGGCGTCTTAGGGCAGATATGCTTGAAGACGAAGCATTTAAACTCTCTATATCAGCTGCCATTAAAGAGTTCTTTGATTATAACACTGGAATGGCATCCTCCAGAGCGATTGAATGGGAGACGCTCAAAACGGTCATTAGGGGTAAATGTATAGCCAAAAACATATGCGCTTGCGGGTCCCTAGGACAAGAGATTCACAAATGTGAAGACTCCCTTAGAGACCTGGAATGTCGCAGACCTAATAACCCAGGCTTGGCCCCCCTTCTTGTGGATAACAAAGAAAATATTGCAAGGGCACAGAGCCATTTTGATTACAAAAAATACACATCTAGGCAACATGCAGGAGATAAGGCAGGATCACTGTTGGCATGGCTTACAACTCCTCAGAGATCTCAGACCTTGATACTGGAGATTGCAGACGATGCAGGTTGCCGATTTTATGGGCAAAAGGACATAAACACCAGGTTTACTAGCTATTACTCTCAACTATATGCCCCACCGAGGGAGGCTTTGAGTCCCGCCCAATTAAAAGATTTGGATGACCTCCATATTCCACAATTGGGGTAGGAAGACAGACTGGCCTTGGCAGAACCCATTAGGATTTCAGAAATTAAAGCCACAGTGAAAAATATGGCAAGAGGTAAGGTACCGGGAGCCGATGGACTCCCTGTGGTGTTTTATAGTGTGTACAGAGAGCGGCTGTCCCCACTTTTATGCACCCTTTATGCCAAAGCAGTAGAAAGGGGTCACTGCCTCAATCCACAAATGAGGCTGTAATGATTCCACTCCTGAAACCTGACAGATCATCAGAGGATGTGCACTCATATCGCCCCTTATCCATGCTTAACATGGACTATAAATTATTAAGCCGAATAAAAGCTGCCCGACTCCTGCCCCATATGGTGTCACTAATCCACAGGGACCAGTCTGGGTTTGTCCCCCAGCGTAGTACTGCACAAAACATACGGCGACTGGTCTCAATCCTACACTCTACTTCCCCAGCATTGCAAAAGGCGGCAATTATAGCAGTCGATATTGAAAAAGCCTTTGATAGTCTCAGATGGGGTTTCCTGGAGCAGGTAATGTTGAAATTGGGACTGGGGCAAGACTTTATCCGTTGGACGAAGTTGTTATATATGAATCATATGGCACAAGTACATACAGGCAGGACTATTTCAGAATCATACCAAATTGGAAGGGGCACTAGACAGGGCTGCCCCCTCTCACCCTTACTTTTTGCAATTGCGGTGGAACCGCTTGCCCAAATGGCAAGATCGGGAATTTATTTTGAGGGGCTTCGGATGGGAACGTAGGAACATCACATAGCGTTATATGCAGATGACATGCTGATTTTCCTGGGGACGTAGACTCTGGCCTTCCGGGAGCAATGACTATGTTACAGCTCTTTGGAGGAGCATCAGGCTCACAGGTAAATTGGCAGAAATCCTCCATTTTCACCCTGATGGAGGGAGTCCCGAGAATTGATGACACTCGAAGACTTAACTGGACCCCTACTACATTCTGCTATCTAGGGGTCAACATCTACCATAAATCTGAAGACTTACTGGAGGTGAATATACATTGGGCAATAAGAAAACTGAGAAGCGACATGCAGTTCTGGGGAACGCTTCCACTATCAGTCACGGAAAGAGTAGCACTGAAAAAAATGGTAATGGTGCCCAGATTGTTATACTATTTTTCCACTCTCCCACTGGTTGTCCCTAGGTCAGTGTTTGAAGATATTAACACATTGATAACTAGTTTTGTGTGGGGATCAGGGAGGCACAGACTAGCTCTAGGCACTCTTCAGAAACCTACAACAGAATGGGTACTAGCTGCACCTAATATGGAGATCTACTATTGGGCAGGTCAGCTACAGTGGTTAGCAAGATCTTTACATGAAGAACAATTAGAACAGGATACACATCATAGCCCAAGTAGATCAATGCACGCCCTCCTGAATGTGGTAATGAACCCGAGAGGGAGAAAGGTACAAATCCCTCTAGTATTACACACTGTGCGGTTATGTTGGGAACGTAGCCTACGGCACACACAAACAACATTCCCTTATGCCCCAGAAATACCAATAGAAGGACTGTTGCCGCTCCCGGGGGGGCAGGCACTAACACGGATCAAGAGATTAGCTACATATAATATTACATTGATTGGAGACCTTTTTCACAATGGAGAATCGTGCAATTTCGCAGAGTTGAGGGAGCAATTTGGTGTCCCCCCAGGAATGTTCCTGTTACACAATGCACTGGTTAGGATCATACAGAAAGCATGGAAATTAGGTTCTCACAAGCCGATTACGCATGAGGGCTGCCAAGTTATCTGTTCACACGGAGGGGAGAGAGGTATAATCCTTTTGATAAACTCCGACAGACATGGCAGACGGAACTGGAGACAACTATAGACGAACAAAGATGGGTCAGAATCACTACACACATTCCATCAGTGTCAAGGAAAGCTCTCTTCAAATTGCTTAATCTCTACGTTTATCAAAGAGCATATCTTACCCCCCATAAAATAGCACTAATGTACGCTACAGGAAATGGAGGCTTCTCACCGCTGTTCAGAACCAGAAGCAGGTCTGGAAAACATGCTATGGAACTATCCGATAATTGTGCCCTACTGGGAAGAGGTGTTCAGACACTAAACCACTACTACCTAAACAACTACTACTTAAACAATGACTTCCCAACACCGAAAAAACCTATAAAACGAATTGTTTTACAACGAAGTCTAAACAATGAAAAAAAACATTAACTAAATTATTTCTGAACAACGAACACCTATTTAACGACTACGAAAAGCACTAAATCACGAATATTCCACTAAACCACTACTATGTAAACCACGACTACCTAAAAAACAACTCCCCAAATAACTACTACCTAAACAACGACTACCCAATTTTTTTTTACCTAAATGACGACTCCCCAAATAACTAATACCCAAACAAACTACTACCCAAACAAGGAATACTTAAACAACGAATCCTAAAATAACTACTACCCAAACAAACGACTAGCCAAACAACGAATACCCAAACAAATACTACCGAACACCGAAAACGCCTAAACACCTAATATATTTAAAACGAACTCCAAACAACCAAAAATATTAATAATTAATATCACAACTAAACAATAACTATTAATAAATAAAATATTAAAACCACTACAGTACTACGTAAAAAATAAATCAAAAATAACAATATATTTCCTACATACAAAAAACAAAACATCACAAAAATCCAAAACATATAAACACCGTTTTCAATCAAAATAAATAATACTTAAATAATTATCAAACAAACACAACACTAAAAAAAAACCTACATACAACGATAGTCCTACAACACTTTCTACATGACCCAGGAAGTACTTCCTCTACTGAACAAACATTAACAAACATTACTACTAATAATTTTACCACAAATGCCTTAACAACAATATTTCATTGTAAAAGCATTCTTGATAAAAGCATTACTAATAAGCACCATTCACCCTACATCCCTCACCCCACCCCCCCAACCGCACCCCAAAACCTAAAATCCCCTGACCCCCCACCCCCTTCCCAAAACCAAAAACGCCCCACCCCCCCAACCCCACCCCAAAACCTAAAACCCCCTAACCCCCACCTCCTCCCCAAAACCAAAAACGCCCCACCCCCCAAACCCACCCAAAAACCTAAAACCCCCTGACCCCGCACCCCCTCCCCAAAACCAAAAACACCCCACCCCCCCAACCCCACCCCAAAACCTAAAACCCCCTAGCCCCCCACCCCCTCCCCAAAACCAAAAACGCCTCACCCCCAACCCCACCCCAAAACCGAAAACCCACTACCCCACCACCCCCTCCCCTCCCCAAAACCAAAAACGCCCCACCCCCCAACCCCACCCCAAAACCTAAAACCCCCTGACCCCACACCCACTCCCCAAAACCAAAAACGCCCCACCCCCCAACCCCACCCCAAAACCTAAAACCCCTTCACCCTCCACCACTTCCCCAAAACCATAAACGCCCCACCCCCCCAACCCCACCCCAAAACCTAAAACCCCCTCTCCCTCCACCACTTCCCCAAAACCAAAAACGCCCCACCCCTCAACCCCATCCCAAAACCTAAAACCCCCTGACCCTCCACCCCCTCCCCAAAACCAAAAACACCCCACGCCCAAACCCACCCCATAACCTAAAACCCCCTCACCACAACCCCCTCCCCAAAACCAAAAACGCCCCCCCCAACCCCACCCCAAAACCTCAAACCCCCTAACCCCCCACCCCCTCCCCAAAACCTAAAACCCCCCATTAACCTAATTACCTCAATAAATAACACACAATCACCAAATATAAAAGATAACAAACCACCTACACCAAACACTTACAAATAGGACACATTATATATTAATTAACTTACTAAGTGGTAAACTAACTCCACCATTAATTTGATAATAAAAACTGCAAACTTCTTTTAACCTATTTCTTTTATATTATTTACAGATATTTCACAAATGGCATCGCAAGGAGAAGCAAGTTACATAACCTCAAGAACCGGAAACCAGCTACTAAAGTATGAAGGTTATCTTTATTGCAGAGACAAGGTTGTCAACCTCAGGAGCCATTGGAGGTGTGTACAATTCTACTCTTCACATTGTAGAGGCAGAGCTGTAACTCTAGAAAACACAGCTGTTAAGACAACAGATCACAACCACTCTGCCTCTGCAATAGAAATTGAGATAAGAGAAAACATGCAAAAAATAAAAAACATTGCACACACCTCCAATGACTCCTGCGGACAGGTTATAAGGGAGGTAGTACAAAATATTCCAATACAGATTTCCGGTAGCATGCCTTCTGTACCAAAACTTAGAAGAATATTTCAACGAGAAAGACTGGCAAGTAATCCCCAACATATAACACCACAAACCTATGAAGACATTAACATCCCCCCTGAAATAACAATTACCTTCTCCAAAGAAACTTTCCTCATTCACGACAACAAAAACCCTCAAAAAAGATTTTTTATATTCAGCACAACATCCAACTTACTAATCCTACAAAATAGTGAAATTTGGATGATGGATGGAACCTTTAAATCTACACCCCATCCATTCACTCAAATTTACACCATACATGCCACAAAAAATAACACTACAGTCCCCCTAGTGTATGCATTACTGCCTGATAAACATTCCTCTACTTACAGTGAATTTTTATCAACAATCAAAAACAAAACATTAAATAAAACACCTAGAAAAGTAATACTAGATTTCGAATTATCAATGATAAATACAATACTAAAAATATATCCACAAACCCAAATTCAAGGATGCTTTTTCCACTTTTCACAAGCATATTGGCGTAGAATACAAAAATCATCCCTAAGTAGAGAATATTTCTCTGATTGCATACTACAATTTGAATTAAAAAAACTCACAGCATTATGCTTTGTACCACCTACAAAAGTAGATGAGTATTACACCGCAATAACAGAGTCTAACTATTATACACAAAATGAAGACAAATTAGAACCCTTACTAAAATACTTCGAAGAAACCTGGATTGGACACCTAAACAGATCTGGTCGCAGACAAAAGCCAAGATTTCCAATAGAATGGTGGAACTGCTACCAAACCTGTTTAGAAGGTGGTGCAAAGACTAATAATGCCATAGAAGGATGACACAACGCCTTCAATAAAGTAATAGGTAAACCCCACCCAAACCTGTATCATTTCATGGAAATTTTGAAAAAGGAACAAAGTTTCCAAGAAATGAGACTTGCTCAATCACTGTCAAGTAGCCTGAACCCACGCACAAGTAAAAAAAAGCAAAGAAATGTCCGAAATAATTTTGGCAAAAATACAACAATTTGATACAATAACACCATCAGACTACCTCAACAGTCTAGCATATATTCTACATTACTAACAACCACTAACCTACTGAAAAACTACTTGCCAGTTCTAAAAAAAAAAAAACACCATCGATTAAATTTGCATTTTTCCAAATTTATTTACACTAAATGTACACAACAAAAATTGTTCCTACCTTTCAAGTTTTCATGTCTTTATCCAAACACGTGATGCTGAATAAATCTTCTTCATTAATATAGAAAGAAGCATCTCATACTTTGAAAAGAAAAAAAAACATTAATCATCCAAAAACAATTAACAAATATTCATATTAAATGGATGATAAAAAAAAACAACTCTATATACTATAAAAACAATCAAAGAAATAAAATATAATACTTTACCAAACCAGAAATTTGAAAAATATCTAAAAAACGTAAAATACCAAATATACTTTTTTTTACCAAAAAAAAGTTAAAAAATTCATCACATACTAACCAAAGCCACATCATTAATTAAAACATTAACTATCAAGAAAAAGACATGAAAACGATATAAAGGATACTACTAACACAAAAGAAAAAATTAATCACAAAACCTATTACAATGAACTAATTTTTTTTTTCATAAACCGAACAACTGACTCCCTCAAAAATCCCAAAACTACATTTATCAAAAAAATATACAATTCTTTCCAATTACTACAAAAGCAGTGTAATCATTTGTAAGATAAAACACTGCTAAACAAATTTGTTTACTTTTACGAAACCACTATTGTATACAAAGATATACGAAAACAAATAATTAAACATAAGAAACATAACAAACACGGAAAATCTACTACCTACCTTATAACTACCTCCGACAACTATTTCTGTAATAAAAATACCCTACTACATACTGTAAAAAAAATATTAATCCCACTTACCTGAACGAGGTCTCCGCTTCCATCCTATCTTGACCGCGACGCTCCTCCGACTGAATACAGAAGACGTCAAACAATGTAAACATGGAAGAGCACTAAAAATAGAAAATGGACTATTTCACTCATAGACTATAATGGGGAAAGTAAAAAAATACCACAGAAAATAGATAAAGAAATATAAATAAATAAGTAAAATTTTTCTATAAATCTGTAAATATCAAATAATAATAACAAAAATGTTTTTGCATTTTTTAAACTTGATTATGTTCAAAATAAAAAATATTTAAAAAAATGAATAGTATTTTTATTTTTAAAAAATTACATTTGCATGAAAAAAACATTATTGCAAATGCAAAAATTTCTAACAAAAAAAAAAAAATCTATATATAATCTACAAATAATTATTTAATTAATTACTTTTTGGAAATCATATTAAGACAAATTAATTTATATATAAAATTATACATCCCAAAAAATAATTAAATAATATGAATAATATTAATTACATCAGATCAAAAAAACAAAATCACAATAAAAAATAAAAAACATTTTAACAAATTTTACAAATCAGAAAAAAAAATTCAAATCTAATAAATATTTAAAATAAAAAAATGTAACATTATTATATATTTTTTTTTTAGTACAAAGACTTTATTCGACTTTCAGCAAGTCATAAAAGTAACAATATTTTACATTTTAATATACAATAAATACAATAAATAGGCTAAAATCTTAATGATTTACAATAATAAAAGATCTAAAATAGTTCAAGTTATGTTGCTACCCCCATGCGCTTTCTTGTGGTTAATACGGAGCATAAAAAATTGGCCAAGGTTCCGCACATCTCAATGGATGATAGTACCTGGAGGCTGGCGTACGCAGTACGACACTGAGGGAGATTGATTAGCCTTAAGAGAGGGACTACTAGGCGCTTTCTTTGCTTGGCGTACAGTTTGCAAAATAAAACCACATGAATTGTGGTTTGTAGTGCCTTTGCGTCACATGGGCAGGCCTTCAAGGTGGTGCTCCAATCATTCATGGTTGGGAAGGTCACTAAACGGTGGAATGTATTATATTCCAAAATCTACTATACTGACTACTATACTATTAAAAAATCTAATATAAATTTTTAAACAAAATTATTTTTACACCTTCAATAACAAACAAAAAATACAAAACCTAAAAATATAGCACAAAAAAATAATGCACCCATAATAAAAAATTATAAACTATCAATACATGTCCAAACCATGATCCACCAATAAACCAAATTGCATCCCCCCCAAAAAAAATAACATAAATAAAAAAAAAACTCAAACATAGAAAAAAAAATAATCATAAAAACAATACCCCAACCATAAACCCTACGTCCCCTATATCCACCCCTAATTCTAAATATACTTTCAATTAAAAACAAAACAATTAACCAAATACAATAAATAATACCAGACTACTAATATACTTCCCACCCATAACTCCTAGATCCCATATATCCCACCCCTAAACCCACAACTTAAATGCCAAATTTTAATAAAATACAATAACTTAAATTAATACCCAAGTATTAATACACTTCCCTACCCATAACGCCTACATCCCATATATCCCACACCAAAACCCACAACATAAATTGCAAAATTTTATAAAATACAAGAACTTAAATTAATTCCCAAGGATTAATACACTTCCCCACACTGATTTCACAAAATAAACTAAAAATACCCAACTATATAAAATAATACCCAATTACTAATACACTTCACCACCCATAACCCCTACATCCCATATATCCCACCCCTAAACCCACAACATAAATGATAAAATGTAATAAAATACAATGACTTAAATTAATACCCAAGTATTAACACAATTCCCCACCCATAACAACCACAACCCATACATTCCAAAAATGAATCCACAATCTACCCTTAATAAAAGATAAAAAAATACTCAAAGTCCTAATAAAATACTCAAATATGAATATACTACCCCACACCAATTTCACAAAACAAAATAAAAATACTCAACTATGTAAATTAACACCCAATTACTAATACACTTTGCCACCCATAAGCCCTACATCCCATATATCCCACACCAAAAACCACAACATAATCTACAATATTAATAAAATACAAGTACTTACATTAATACCTGAGTATTAATACACTTCCCCACCCATAACCCCTACATCCCATATATCCCGCCCCTAAACCCACAACATAAATTACAACATATAAAAAAACACAAGTACTTAAATTAATACCTGAGTATTAATACACTTCCCCGCCCATAACCCCTACATCCCATATATCCCGCCCCTAAACCCACAACATAAATTACAACATATAAAAAAACACAAGTACTTAAATTAATACCTGAGTATTAATACACTTCCCCACCCATAACCCCTACATCCCATATATCCCGCCCCTAAACCCACAACATAAATTACAACATATAAAAAAACAAAAATACTTAAAATAATACCTGAGTATTAATACAATACCCCACCCATAACACCCACAACCCATAGAATCCATTACTTAGTCCACACAATACACTTTAAAAAAATAAACATATAATAATTAAACCCTAAACAAATAAAAAACAAAACACAAAACTCACCTTAAAATTCATCAAAAAATAATTCACTTACCTTAAAATTTGTTGTTCTGGCATTAGTTGTTAAGGTAAAATCGTTGTAGTTGTTCAAAACTTCGTTGTTAAGACCCAGTAGTTCTTCAAGATTCGTTGTTAAAGCAAGTAGTAATTCAAACCTAGTTGTTCAGGTTGTTTCCCGTTCAGACATATATCTGCAGTAACAGACAGGGAACTGAGACTATCCCCCATGGCAGCACTCTTAGGAGATTTCCCCCGCCCACAGGCTGCAAATAAATATATTGATGTGGCATTAATCTTGCCAAAAAGAGAAATTACAATACATTGGAAAGATGCAGGGGGCCCACACATACAAAGGTGGCAGAATACAGTGATAAAATTATCCAGAGGCAGAGGGGACTATACTACATCAGGAAGCTGCGCGGGGTGTGGATCACGAGACATGGCGAGACAATGGGACACGCTGCTGGACTGCCTCAAATGTACAGGTGAAACAACCTCAGATGGCTCACATGCAACTTCTGATTTAGATATTGACGAAGACCCTAGTACAGAGACACACTAATAACTAAGTCAGATCAGGATTCCTATTTGAAAAGTCTGTGATGTCCAAGGAAAGATAGTAGATATGCTGGGAGCGAACAAGTGGGGAGGGAATGGGGATAGTATAATGTTTGTTTAAATTGAGAGATGTAACTTCTTTGATGCCTTTATTTGCAAAATTAATAAAATATATCTAAAAAAAAATACAAAATAGTGAAATCCTCCTCAGCTACAAATTCACCATAGGCATGTTGTGTTTGAGTATTTGCTTCTTCCCATACCTCTTCTGATGAGTTATTTATTTGTGATTCTATTGAGAATACTTCAGCAAGGTGTTTCACTAAGGCTGTCTCAGCTGGTTTTGAGTTGTTAACTGGGTTTCCTACAAGGTCTAAACGGTTAACCACTTCCCAGAATTTGCTGGGATTTTACTGTTTTGCAGCATTTATTAATTTTGAGCAGAAAAGGTATTTATGTTTGTTTTTCTCTTTCCGAACTAAAGGACATATTTATACTTGTTTGCGCCAAATTTGCATAATTTCTTTGATACAAATATAGTGCAAAATGAACTCCATATTTATACTTTGGTGCTAGATCCGTCTAGCATCAAACTTATGGAGTTAAAGTCATTTTTTGGACGTGGAAACCTACTTTGGGTCAATGAGATGCAAAGTATGCATTCCTGTGCAAAAAATGACTCTATGGCCCTAGCGCTATATTTATCCCCCGTGCTAAAATCATGCACAGGAGGGAGGAGGGGTCAAAAAATGGTGCAAAGCTTGCTTTGCACTATTATTTAATACCTGGGTCAAGGCAGGCGTTAGGGGACCTGTGGGCCTATTTCCATGGTGGAACACCATGAAATAAGCCCACAGATGCCCTCCCCATGCCCCAGGGACACACCCACCCACACCAGAGGGACAGCGGAGGATGGGGGACCCCATCCCAGGTAAGTAGAGGTAAGTACAGGTAAGTATTTCATTTTATTTTTAAAGTGCCATAGGGAGCCCTAAATGGGCCCCCATTCATGGCACAGGGTGCAATGGCCATGCCCAGAGGACCCTGGTCCCCTGTGCTGGCCATCAGGATGGTGGCCATGACTCCTGTCTTTTCTAAGACAGGAGTCATGTGGTATGGATGGTTTTGCGTCAGAAAATGAAGGCAGATTAGAGTCATTTTATCTTTTTTACTCTAACCTGCCTAACGTCATTTTTTGATGCAAAACCCCCTTCGACCATACCACCATCCCCACCCGACTAATGTCTTTTTTTTACACTAGCCTACCCTTTGAACAGACTTGCACCATGCCATAAATATGATGCCCAGATGGTGGACAGAAATAGTGCAAGCCGGCACTAAACTTTATAAAAATATAAATCAGGGCCTTTATTTTTGTAAAACTTCTAGACCTTTTTTTAATGTTCCCAGAGAAAGAGGTTGCCTGGGGCGGACTTCAAACACCTTCCAACCTCTTTTGCTCTTTTTTTTACCAGTCTACATTGTTTCAAGAAATGTACCAGGCCAGTAGGGTCCTGTTTTATATTGGGGTGAGTAGTCATTTGCTTGGGATATCTTTCTAACAGATTCTTCTCAAAGTGCACCCATGCCTTGATTTTGTCCAGATAGTTATTGAAACTTTCTGTGAGAATCCTTTTGCCCGTTACACTAAATCTTCCAGTTTTTCCTGAAGCCCATTGCAGTTATTTTAAATTCATTGATCCGACTGTACCCAATTGAGGTGGAGCTTGAATGTGAGCTGGTAGAATGGATGCCAATTGCAGCATTTGAGAAGCATGATCGCTGGATGAACTATATTTTATTAGGGACTGTTTTACTAGGGGGATTAACGGTAAAGTTACTACTGTAAAGTTGATTATTGAATATGACATGGGACCATAATATGTATAGTTTGGGGGTGAGTCTCCAGTATATCTTCCACTTAGTACATAAAGTTTTAGGTATAGTAACGACGTTAGCAAGTGCATCCCTAGTTTATCACAACAATTTATTTTTTATTTTTTATTTCATCCGAATTGCCTCTAGTACTCAGGGCCACATTTTTTGTTCACTAGGACCCAGACATTTGCAAATCAGCCTTGGTCCTGTTACAAGGGAAGCAGTTCAGCTTGAAAAACCAAGCAAGGTTCAATTTGAACGACAGCACAAACACCTCCAGACTGGAACTAGATTACTTGTCCTTGGAAATAGGGTGCAATTTCAATCATATGACACAGTGAGTGCTGGACCCATGTCTGTGTATAACTGTCACACTTGTGGTGTCTCACAAAAGGAAAAAAAAAAGACGTACATGGATTTGCTTGAATTAATCTTTGTAGATGGTAATTACTCAGGCTACACTCAAGTCCTTCACTGGTTTGCTAACCATGCCACTTAAGACAGGAACCGCCTGTATGCAAATCAGCCATTATCCTGCTCCATTAGTGAGAGTCCATGCTGAACTGCCAGGACAGATGAGATCTGGACAGCAACACAAGCTATCCCAGACTAGTTTCAGCCTATTTAGGCCAAGACGTTTATGAGAATTAAATTATATTAGACAATAAATGAAGTGTGGATTCCCCTGTCGTAATACCTGTAAATCCCTCTAAGCCTAAAGTGGGATTGGCCATTTGTCAAAGATCCTCTGAAATTCCATTCAGAAGTCATTACAATGATATCACATGATCATATAGTCTAACCAAAAGATCCACCCCCAAATGCAGCATTTCATTCCAATTACATGATTAGAATTGCCACTCTGGACTGCGAGTCTGCTAAAGTGTTTGTCGTCTAAACATGGTAAATTTAGCTTACACCCAATTGGCACATTTAGGCCCATATTTACACCTGGTTTGCGCTGAATTAGCGTAATTGTTTTAACCCTAATTCAGCGTAAACCTAACTCCATATTTATACTTTGGGGCTAGACACGTCTAGTGCCAAAGTTATGGAGTTTACGTCATTTTCTGGAGGGGAAAACCTGCCTTGCATCAATGAGATGCAAGATAGGCATTCCCGCCCAGAAAAGGACTATATGGCCTTTGAGCCATATTTATCCCGCGGGCTAAAATCCAGCACAGGGGGATGGGGGCCTTAAATAATGGTGATAAGCTTGCTTAGCACCATTATTTCATGCCTGGGCATGGGCAGGTGTAAGGGGACCTGTAGGCAGATTTCCCTGGTCGGAGACCATGGAAATTGACCACAGGTGCTCTTCCCTGTTCCCAGGGACACACCCACCCCTACCCAAACCAGGAGGTCAACTAAGGATGGAGGACCCATCCAAGGTAAGTCCGGTGAGTATTATTATATTTGTTTTCCAAACACCGCTCAGGGGCCCTGACTTGGGGCCACCTGCACGACACTGGCCCCAATGGCCATGCCCAGGGAACATTTGTCCCATGGGCATGGGCATTGGGGTGGTGGGCATGGCTCCAGTATGTACTAAGACAGGAGCCCTTTCCATGGGGCTTGTGAGCCAGTAAATGGAGCTACACAGCCTAGAGGCATTTTATTTTTTTGCCTGTAAACAGTGTTGCGCCATAATATGGCAAACAAGCTCTGGTTCCCCCTATGCCTCCCCAGCCCTGTTAGCGTCCTTTCCCAGAATGCTAACAGGGCCTTAGCACCATTCTACAAATATGTTGCCGGCCAGCATCTAGGAATGGCGCTAGCTGACGCTATACTTTTTGGCGCAAACCTGCGCAGGTTTGCGCCAAAAAGTATGAATCTCAGCCTTAGATAATTTATAAGTCCCTAGTAAAGTGGAAAAGCATGTGCCCAGGACCTGTAAATTAAATGCCATTATTAGGCCTGCACCACTTATTATTCCACCCACTTTAATAGTCCTTTAAAGCATGTTTCAGTGCTCCAGTTGCAGCCTGTGTGCAGTTTTAAACTGCCTAATTCGACCTGGCAAAATAAACCATCTGCCAGGCCTAAAATATATAGGCCCTCATTACGACCCTGGCGGTCAGCTGTAATTTGGGGAAAGGTACTGCCAAGAGGCTGGCGGTACCTTTTCCCAAATTCAGACCGCCAATGTACCACTCCGTCCGCCAGGGTGGTAACGGCCGTGGGGCTGGAGACTTCGGTCTCCAGCCAGGCGGCCGTCACAATCCCACCCTCGGGATTATCACCCCACCTACCACCGTGGTTTCCGTGACAAGCGTACCGCCACAAAAAACATGGAGTAGGCACTATCAGTGCCAGGGAATTCCTTCCCTGACACTGATAGGGTCTCCCCCTCTCCTTCTCCAGAGTCCTCTCACATCCACCCATGCATGCACACATACATATCCACACACCGCAACACACACCAACATACATTGTCGCACACACGCATTCACAACACACAACATACACGTACACTCACATTCAGTCATTCACGCATTCAACGCGACTCACACCTGCATGCACACATACAAAAACAGACACCCCCCACACACACAACACCTCCACACACGCACAGACCACCCCCACTCCTGTCGGAGAACCCGTCTTGCCTGCTTGCAAGGGGTCCACCGGCAGCAGCGTCCACCAGCAAAACACCGCCAGGCCCTATCATTGCTCATGATACAGTCAGCAGTGTTTTCCTGGCAGCAGCGCCACCTTACCGCCGTCCGCTGTCATGACAGTTGACGGTATTCCGCCAGCCCTCTGACGGAACTCCGTCTACGGTCATAATGCGGATGGGTGGCTGGTAGCCACTGCAACGGTATGTTGGCGGCCATCACCGTGGCGGCAGGCGGAAGCTACCACCAAAGTTGTAATGAGGACCATAGTTACCCCTAATGTAAGCCATAAACAGCTCAATTGGCAGAGTACATTGTCATTAAAAAGTTGGCCATGTACATTTAGGTTTGACATGTCCTAGTAGTGAAAAACTAGTAAATTCCTTTTTCACCATTGTGAGGCCTGCCGCTCCCAAAAGATAACAGTGGGTAAATTATCACATTTACTAAGTGATGATATTCGATTGGGAGCAGATAGAACAGTCATGTTTGGTCTCAAAAGAATTGCAATTTAAAATCCTCTTTAAAAGTAAAGTCACAATTCTGATAATGCCACTTTTAGAAAGTTGTCATTTTCTTTTCTTCTCCTAACCATTTCATCCTGCAAAGTGTGTCCTAGGTCTCATGACTGCTATTAGGATGGCCTTTGTGTATTCCTCCCAGGCAGTGAGAGAAAGGGGGAACTTAGTGTTTGCAGGATGGGCCATCCTGCCTGGATGTGTGGGGTGGAGTTGTCCCCTGCCCCACTTACATTTCAAAGGAGCTGCCTCAGCAACACCCACAAGTTAGTTCACACTAGACATTCATCACTCCAGACCTCTTGAAGCCTGGGCAGGGAAGAAGGAAATTCTAGCATCATCTGTGAGGGAAAATTCTAGACGTTTCTTCCACTTCAAAGCTGAACCCACATATAAAATTAGGACCCTCAGCCCCACTCTTTAATTCACTCTTGGGCCTGCAGAGGACCCCCAGTAGGACTGCCTTGTACTTCGATGACTTGCACTACCGCGCCCTGAGGCCTCCCATGCTGGCTGAAGCCTGCCTTGTGCCATCAGAGGACTGCCCTACTGATTGAGGCCTGTCTTGCTGCTTGATCTCAGGACCACCAGAGTGACTCCAAGAGGCTAGTTGGATGATCACCTGTTCTGAGCTACAAGGACATAAAAAAGCACCAACAACCATGAACCTGCACCTGGACCCTGCCAGCAGTGAGTATTGCCTTCCATGTGGTGCCCACCCAAATGGTTAAAGAGTTGGATAAACTGCCAAAAAGAAAACCTTGGGACTCAAAACATTTTCAATCAAGCCTTGATCTGAGTACTGACGAAAGAACAGGAACTACCTGCTCGCCGATCCGCCCAAGGTGCATCACTGTTTGGCCTGACTTTGCTTTAGCTCCTACAATGCTCTTCTCTACAGCAGTAAATCCTGTTCAGAAGCTCCACTTTGGAAGGGTAACTGGACTCCAGGAGCCCTCACTGGCAACATGCTGCAGAAATAAGGAATCTTGACTGCACCTTCCTCCTGAGGCTCCCCAACAATGATGCCTCCTCCAAGGACACGACCAGCTGCCTTGCCTTGTTGATATTGTAGTTCCAAAATTGTTCTAAGTCGAAAGGTAAATGTAGACTGGCCCAATTCACGTCATGTATCCAAACGGTGCTCCTTTGCAGACAGTCATAACTTTTTACTTTGCCCTTGTCTTCCTTGTCTATGTAGCCATTGTTGGCACTTTGTTTTTTTAGGCACTAGTTTTTACAAAAAACATAAAAAAATCATAACTCCACTTCTGTTGATTGGATGTGTGTTATTTTAGTGTCAAATTATGTATTACAATATTCTCTATTTTTCTAAATGTGGGATTTTACTTGTGTTATGTTTTCACTTTAATATTGCTTTAGTGCAGCATAAGTACTTAACACATTGCCTCTAAATTAATCCTGAGTGCCAAAATACCAGAGGGTTAAGCACAGGATAATTTAGTGACTTTGGTGATAGATCATGGCAGGGATTACAGTTTGTGCTTGAGAAGGGTTAGCACCACCCTCAATTAAAAACCCAATTTTCTACAGAGTCAAAAAAGATTGCTGGATGGAACATAAGTGTAACTCATTTGTTGTTACAAATATCTTGAATTGGCAGGCACCTGAGAAGGATGGTCACCGAAATGTAGGGAACCATAGACAAGTGAGGGGGTGAGAGGGACGGAGTGCTTGTGACTCTGTATTTAAAGAACCAGGAAAACATGCTACTGGGTATCTGAACTGATTCCTCGATTGTCCAAAGGCAGAACAAGACAAATGTATAAACCAAGATTATGACTGAGCTAACCTATCAGTTAAGACTAATGTGTCTGCTCTGGAAGAAGCTAAATCTTGTTGGACAGCTGCCAAAGTTTTCAAGACACTGTGCAAGGTTTTAGATCACACTGGTAGAAAAAGCAATTTAAGGGCTCAATACCCTGACAAATCCCTCTCAAATTCTTGGAATGCGCATGATGCTCAAAAAGGCCCACCTTCAGGCACCACTGACTCTGAATGCTGCAACAGCACAAAGTTTTGGAATTGATAGAAAGAGAACAGAAAGGAGTTAGCAAATAACTGTGAAGTAGGTTTTAAGCAGTAAAGGACTAAATAATAGTAGAATCCTGGCTATTCTCCTAATATCTCTAAGGTACAGACAATAATAATCACTTTAATATTTGACTCTCCTAATTGTTTCTCTCATTGATGAAAGGAAGGATACTTTTCGGAAATGATGAGCGGGTTCTTAGTAGTGATTAGTAAAAGAATCAAAACCAAATACAGTTTTTATTCAACTGTGTAAACTCATCTTGAGCTACAATGATCTGTTTAACCCCTTCGCTGCCAGGCCTTTTCCCCCTCCTGTGCCAGGCCTTTTTTTGCCTATTTGGGGCAGTTCGCGCTTAGGCCATCATAACTTTTTGTCCACATAAGCTAACCAAGCCAAATTTGTGTCCTTTTTTTCCAACATCCTAGGGATTCTAGAGGTACCCAGACTTTGTGGGTTCCCTTGAAGGAGACCAAGAAATTGGCCAAAATACAGTGAAAATTTCGTTTTTTTTAAAAAAAAATGGAAAAAGTGTCTGCAGAAGAAGGCTTGTGGATTTCCCCCTGAAAATGGCATCAACAAAGGGTTTGTAGTGCTAAACTCAGCAGCTTCCTAGCTTTCAGGAACAGGCAGACTTGAATCAGAAAACCCAATTTTTCAACACAATTTTGGCATTTTACTGGGGCATACCCCATTTTTGGAATTTTTTGTGCTTTCAGCCTCCTTCCAGTCAGTGACAGGAATGGGCATGAAACCAATGCTGGATCCCAGAAACCTAACCATTTCTGAAAAGTAGACAAAATTCTGAATTCAGCAAGGGGTCATTTGTGTAGATCCTACAAGGGTTTCCTACAGAAAATAACAGCTGAAAAAGAAAAATAATGAAATTGAGGTGAAAAAAACACAAATGTTTCTCTACGTTTTACTCTGTAACTTTTCCCTGCAATGTCAGATTATGGAAAGCAATATACCGTTACGTCTGCTGGACTCCTCTGGTTGCGGGGATATATAGGGCTTGTAGGTTCATCAAGAACCCGAGGAACCCAGAGCCAATAAATGAGCTGGACCCTGCAGTGCGTTTTCATTCTATACCGGGTATACAGCAATTCATTTACTGAAATATAAAGAGTAAAAAATTGCTATCAAGAAAACCTTTGCATTTCCAAAAAGGGCACAAGATAAGGTGCTGAGGAGCAGTGGTTATTTGCACATCTCTGAATTCCGGGGTGACCGTACAAGCATGTGAATTATAGGGAATTTCTCAAATAGATGTCTTTTTTACACACTCTCCTATATTTGGAAGGAAAAAATGTAGAGAAAGACAAGGGGCTATAGCACTTGTTTTGCTAATCTATGTTTCCCCAAGTCTCCCGATAAAAATGATACCTCACTTTTGTGGGTAGGCATAGCGCCCGCGACAGGAAACGCCCCAAAGCGCAACGTGGACACATCCAAAATTTTGGGAGAAAACAGAGGTGTTTTTTTGCGAAGTGCCTACCTGTAGATTTTGGCCTCTAGCTCAGCCGGCACCTAGGGAAACCTACCAAACCTGTGCATTTCTGAAAACTAGAGACCTAGGGGAATCCAAGGAGGGCTGACTTGCGGGGCTCGGACCAGGTTCTGTTACCCAGAATCCTTTGCAAACCTCAAAATTTGGCTAAAAAAACACATGTCCCTCACATTTCTGTGGCAGAAAGTTCTGGAATCTGAGAGGAGCTACAAATTTCCTTCCACCCAGCGTTCCCCCAAGTCTCCCGATAAAAATGATACCTCACTTGCGTGGGTAGGCCTAGCGCCGGCGACAGGAAACACCCCAAAGCGCAACGTGGACACATCCTAAATTTTGGAAAAAAACAGAGGTGTTTTTTGCGAAGTGCCTACCTGTAGATTTTGGCCTCTAGCTCAGCCGGCACCTAGGGAAACCTACCAAACCTGTGCATTTCTGAAAACTAGAGACCTAGGGGAATACAAGGAGGGCTGACTTGCGGGGCTCGGACCAGGTTCTGTTACCCAGAATCCTTTGCAAACCTCAAAATTTGGCTAAAAAAACACATGTCCCTCACATTTCTGTGGCAGAAAGTTCTGGAATCTGAGAGGAGCTACAAATTTCCTTCCACCCAGCGTTCCCCCAAGTCTCCCGATAAAAATGATACCTCACTTGCATGGGTAGGCCTAGCGCCGGCGACAGGAAACACCCCAAAGCGCAACGTGGACACATCCTAAATTTTGGGAAAAAACAGAGGTGTTTTTTGAGAAGTGCCTACCTGTAGATTTTGGCCTCTAGCTCAGCCGGCACCTAGGGAAACCTACCAAACCTGTGCATTTCTGAAAACTAGAGACCTAGGGGAATCCAAGGAGGGCTGACTTGCGGGGCTCGGACCAGGTTCTGTTACCCAGAATCCTTTGCAAACCTCAAAATTTGGCTAAAATAACACGTTTTCCTCACATTTCGGTGGCAGAAAGTTCTGGAATCTGAGAGGAGCTACAAATTTCCTTCCACCCAGCGTTCCCCCAAGTCTCCCGATAAAAATGATACCTCACTTGCGTGGGTAGTCCTAGCGCCGGCGACAGGAAACACCCCAAAGCGCAACGTGGACACATCCTAAATTTTGGAAAAAAACAGAGGTGTTTTTTGCGAAGTGCCTACCTGTAGATTTTGGCCTCTAGCTCAGCCGGCACCAAGAGAAACCTACCAAACCTGTGCATTTCTGAAAACTAGAGACCGAGGGGAATCCAAGGAGGGCTGACTTGCGGGGCTCGGACCAGGTTCTGTTACCCAGAATCCTTTGCAAACCTCAAAATTTGGCTAAAAAAACACATGTCCCTCACATTTCTGTGGCAGAAAGTTCTGGAATGTGAGAGAAGCTACAAATTTCCTTCCACCCAGCGTTCCCCCAAGTCTCCCGATAAAAATGATACCTCACTTGCGTGGGTAGGCCTAGCGCCGGCGACAGGAAACACCCCAAAGCGCAACGTGGACACATCCTAAATTTTGGGAAAAAACAGAGGTGTTTTTTGCGAAGTGCCTACCTGTAGATTTTGGCCTCTAGCTCAGCCGACACCTAGGGAAACCTACCAAACCTGTGCATTTCTGAAAACTAGAGACCTAGGGGAATCCAAGGAGGGCTGACTTGCGGGGCTCGGACCAGGTTCTGTTACCCAGAATCCTTTGCAAACCTCAAAATGTGGCTAAAAAAACACATGTCCCTCACATTTCTGTGGCAGAAAGTTCTGGAATCTGAGAGGAGCTACAAATTTCCTTCCACCCAGCGTTCCCCCAAGTCTCCCGATAAAAATGATACCTCACTTGCGTGGGTAGGCCTAGCGCCGGCGACAGGACACACCCCAAAGCGCAACGTGGACACATCCTAAATTTTGGGAAAAAACAGAGGTGTTTTTTGCGAAGTGCCTACCTGTAGATTTTGGCCTCTAGCTCACCCGGCACCTAGGGAAACCTACCAAACCTGTGCATTTCTGAAAACTAGAGACCTAGGGGAATCCAAGGAGGGCTGACTTGCGGGGCTCGGACCAGGTTCTGTTACCCAGAATCCTTTGCAAACCTCAAAATTTGGCTAAAAAAACACATGTCCCTCATATTTCTGTGGCAGAAAGTTCTGGAATCTGAGAGGAGCTACAAATTTCCTTCCACCCAGCGTTCCCCCAAGTCTCCCGATAAAAATGATACCTCACTTGCGTGGGTAGGCCTAGCGCCGGCGACAGGAAACACCCCAAAGCGCAACGTGGACACATCCAAAATTTTGGGAAAAAACAGAGGTGTTTTTTGCGAAGTGCCTACCTGTAGATTTTGGCCTCTAGCTCAGCCGGCACCTAGGGAAACCTACCAAACCTGTGCATTTCTGAAAACTAGAGACCTAGGGGAATCCAAGGAGGGCTGACTTGCGGGGCTCGGACCAGGTTCTGTTACCCCGAATCCTTTGCAAACCTCAAAATTTGGCTAAAAAAACACATGTCCCTCACATTTCTGTGGCAGAAAGGTCTGGAATCTGAGAGAAGCTACAAATTTCCTTCCACCCAGCGTTCCCCCAAGTCTCCCGATAAAAATTATACCTCACTTGCGTGGGTAGGCCTAGCGCCGGCGACAGGAAACACCCCAAAGCGCAACGTGGACACATCCTAAATTTTGGGAAAAAACAGAGGTGTTTTTTGCGAAGTGCCTACCTGTAGATTTTGGCCTCTAGCTCAGCCAGCACCTAGGGAAACCTACCAAACCTGTGCATTTCTGAAAACTAGAGACCTAGGGGAAACCAAGGCGGGCTGACTTGCGGGGCTCGGACCAGGTTCTGTTACCCAGAATCCTTTGCAAACCTCAAAATTTGGCTAAAATAACAAGTTTTCCTCACATTTCGGTGGCAGAAAGTTCTGGAATCTGAGAGGAGCTACAAATTTCCTTCCACCCAGCGTTCCCCCAAGTCTCCCGATAAAAATGATACCTCACTTGCGTGGGTAGGCCTAGCGCCGGCGACAGGAAACACCCCAAAGCGCAACGTGGACACATCCTAAATTTTTGAAAAAAACAGAGGTGTTTTTTGCGAAGTGCCTACCTGTAGATTTTGGCATCTATCTCAGCCCGCACCTAGGGAAACCTACCAAACCTGTGCATTTCTGAAAACTAGAGACCTAGGGAAATCCAAGGAGGGGTGACTTGCGGGGCTCGGACCAGGTTCTGTTACCCAGAATCCTTTGCAAACCTCAAAATTTGGCTAAAATAACAAGTTTTCCTCACATTTCGGTGACAGAAAGTTCTGGAATCTGAGAGGAGCCACAAATTTCCTTCCACCCAGCGTTCCCCCAAGTCTCCAGATAAAAATGATACCTCACTTGCGTGGGTAGGCCTAGCGCCCGCGACAGGAAACGCCCCAAAACGCAACGTGGACACATCCCATTTTTTGAAAGAATACAGTGCCTACCTGTGGATTTTGGCCTCTAGCTCAGCCGGCACCTAGGGAAACCTACCAAACCTGTGCATTTCTGAAAACTAGAGACCTAGGGGAATCCAAGGAGGGGTGACTTCCGGGGCTCGGACCAGGTTCTGTTACCCAGAATCCTTTGCAAACCTCAAAATTTGGCTAAAAAAACACATGTCCCTCACATTTCTGTGGCAGAAAGGTCTGGAATCTGAGAGAAGCTACAAATTTCCTTCCACCCAGCGTTCCCCCAAGTCTCCCGATAAAAATTATACCTCACTTGCGTGGGTAGGCCTAGCGCCGGCGACAGGAAACACCCCAAAGCGCAACGTGGACACATCCTAAATTTTGGGAAAAAACAGAGGTGTTTTTTGCGAAGTGCCTACCTGTAGATTTTGGCCTCTAGCTCAGCCAGCACCTAGGGAAACCTACCAAACCTGTGCATTTCTGAAAACTAGAGACCTAGGGGAAACCAAGGCGGGCTGACTTGCGGGGCTCGGACCAGGTTCTGTTACCCAGAATCCTTTGCAAACCTCAAAATTTGGCTAAAATAACAAGTTTTCCTCACATTTCGGTGGCAGAAAGTTCTGGAATCTGAGAGGAGCTACAAATTTCCTTCCACCCAGCGTTCCCCCAAGTCTCCCGATAAAAATGATACCTCACTTGCGTGGGTAGGCCTAGCGCCGGCGACAGGAAACACCCCAAAGCGCAACGTGGACACATCCTAAATTTTTGAAAAAAACAGAGGTGTTTTTTGCGAAGTGCCTACCTGTAGATTTTGGCATCTATCTCAGCCGGCACCTAGGGAAACCTACCAAACCTGTGCATTTCTGAAAACTAGAGACCTAGGGAAATCCAAGGAGGGGTGACTTGCGGGGCTCGGACCAGGTTCTGTTACCCAGAATCCTTTGCAAACCTCAAAATTTGGCTAAAATAACAAGTTTTCCTCACATTTCGGTGACAGAAAGTTCTGGAATCTGAGAGGAGCCACAAATTTCCTTCCACCCAGCGTTCCCCCAAGTCTCCAGATAAAAATGATACCTCACTTGCGTGGGTAGGCCTAGCGCCCGCGACAGGAAACGCCCCAAAACGCAACGTGGACACATCCCATTTTTTGAAAGAATACAGTGCCTACCTGTGGATTTTGGCCTCTAGCTCAGCCGGCACCTAGGGAAACCTACCAAACCTGTGCATTTCTGAAAACTAGAGACCTAGGGGAATCCAAGGAGGGGTGACTTCCGGGGCTCGGACCAGGTTCTGTTACCCAGAATCCTTTGCAAACCTCAAAATTTGGCTAAAATAACAAGTTTTCCTCACATTTCGGTGACAGAAAGTTCTGGAATCTGAGAGGAGCCACAAATTTCCTTCCACCCAGCGTTCCCCCAAGTCTCCAGATAAAAATGATACCTCACTTGCGTGGGTAGGCCTAGCGCCCGCGACAGGAAACGCCCCAAAACGCAACGTGGACACATCCCATTTTTTGAAAGAAAACAGTGCCTACGTGTGGATTTTGGCCTGTAGCTCACCTGGCACCTAGGGAAACCTACCAAACCTGTGCATTTCTGAAAACTAGAGACCTAGGGGAATCCATGATGGGGTGACTTGCGGGGCTCAGACCAGGTTCTGTTACCCAGAATCCTTTTCAAACCTCAAAATGTGGCTAAAAAAAACACATGTTCCTCACATTTCTGTGGCAGAAAGTTCTGGAATCTGAGAGGAGCCACAAATTTCCTTCCACCCAGCGTTCCCCCAAGTCTCCCGATAAAAATGGTACCTCACTTGTGTGGGTGGGCCAGGTGCCTGGAACAGAATAAGGCCCAAAACCTGAAGGGATAGAAGGGATAGTTGGGGGAGCCACGCAAGCCACACCTCCCTGGACTCCTTGGGGTGCCTATTTTGAAAACATTTCTGGGTTTTGTAGGTTTCCCTACATGACAGCCGCACCCTGGACCAAAAACATAGGTGGGCCCTCCCCCCCCAAACACAGGCATTTTTGGAATATATCACTTTGATGTGTGCACATACGTCCGTGATGTGCCAAACACTAAAATTGTGAAAAGAAACACACTTAGGTTATGTGAAGAAGACCCCTCACCCACCAACCAAGTTGGTGGCATGCTTCATCATCGGGGTCCCACCCGAGGCACCTAGCGTGTCACAGGTGTGCTGTGACGCCTGATTACAGCGGAGCAGGTTTTGTCTTTTTTTACAACACATACTGGTTGGATTTGGCACGAGGGTGAGTGATGGTTCAGTGAATCAAATTTTATTAACAAGAGATTTCACAAAAATGAAATGCACTGCTAATAACTGAAAGGCAAAAAAGTGAACCAATGACTCACAGCTCGTGAGCTGTAAAGCCGCGACAAGGCACCAACCGCTTTACAGGCCATTCACACACCTTTCATACATGACACGCACAAGACCATTCACACCGCCAGCCACGGGCCCAGCACATTACAACACTCACATCGACAGACCGCGCCACTCAAGGGCCCATCACTTACATACGCCCACATGCCTGATACAAGAATCACACCAGCTGATGGGAGTGTGGACTGCCGTTCGGCTGGCACCGCCAGCCAAGCGCCACCCCACGCACACCGCCAGCCAAGCGCCACCCCACGCACACCGCCAGCCAAGCGCCACCCCACGCACACCGCCAGCCAAGCGCCACCCCACGCACACCGCCAGCCAAGCGCCACCCCACGCACACCGCCAGCCAAGCGCCACCCCACGCACACCACCAGCCAAGCGCCACCCCACGCACACCGCCAGCCAAGCGCCACCCCACGCACACCGCAATCACTTTTTTTTATTTATAAACAACAAAGAAACTACTAATTATAAAATAAGCACAAAACTACAAACACAAAAGCTCTAACTAAATACACAACAGATGCCAACCGTGAAACATATGAAAATATAAAACAGACAGCTTACGCTCAAGGTATTTCCCAGAAATTCTTTTGGGTATGGTAACTTCTGTAACAGCGGGAACACACAGCCCAGGCTTTGAAGGGCATTCGGGGCAGTACATCCGGCTCTCCCTCCGGATTAATCTCCGGGCACATACTCTACATTTCTTTGTGGGCATGTCTTTTTTGGGAGTGGGAGGAATGTGATCTGGAAAGTGCCGATCTTTCAATCTAGCCACATCCTCCACCACTTCTGCTCTAGGAACTCTTGCCGGTTCCACCACAATAAGGCTTTCTATCACCGACTCCTGAAATTTAACAAATGTCATCCTTGACTCGGGTGAACAATCCTTGTATACAATAAAGGCATTAAAAGTTGCCAAATGAAATAAATGTAGGGCCAACTTTTTATACCACACATATGACTTACGAAGAGCAGTGTAAGGTTCTATCCTCTGATCTACTCTATCAACACCACCCATGTGCCTATTGTAGTCCAAAATGCACGCAGGTTTGCGCACTTCCGCAACCTGACCCCAAACAGCCACAGGGGAAGTACTCTCATCATGGATGGTCGATAGCATGTACACATCCCTCCTGTCTGAAAATTTCAGAGCTAGCAGCTCATTATTCCGCAAGGCACTGCACTGTCCCCTCTCAAGTTTTTTACAGACAAGCTCCCTTGGATAGCCTTTCCGGTTAGAACGGATTGTGCCACAAGCAACAGTGTCCACCCTAAACAACTCCTTGAACAACTGCACTCCAGTGTAGAAATTATCTACGTACAAATGGTGACCTTTGTTAAACAGCCGTCTAGCAAGTTCCCACACAATTTTTTCGCTAACTCCAAAAGTGGCTGGACAACCAGGAGGGTCAATACTGGAATCCCTACCAGTGTAGACCCGGAAATTATACACATATCCTGTACTGCTTTCTGACAGCAGATACAATTTAATCCCATACCGTGCCCTCTTACTAGGAATGTACTGCTTAAAAACTAAACGCCCCTTGAAAAGGACCAAAGACTCGTCCACACTTATCTCTTTGCCTGGGACATAGACCTCTGAAAACCGATCCACAAAATGATCAAGGACAGGCCTAATCTTAAAAAGGCGGTCACAATCAGGGTGATCTCGTGGCAAGGCTAAAGCATTGTCTACAAAATGCAGCATACGAAGAAGAAGCAAATACCGATTACGTGTCATAGTTGCAGGAAATATAGCAGTTGCCATCAAGGGACTAGTAGACCAATAAGAAGCCAGTGACGGCTTCCTGATCAACCCCATCAAAAAAGACAAACCTAAAAACCTTTTCATCTCTTCCAGATATGTGGGAACCCAATGAGTAGCTCTAGACTGAGGTTTAAGTCTGGCAGCGTTGTCCCGCAAATATTGTTCTGCATACACATTTGTCTGCTCCACAATCTCTTCCAAAAATACATCGTCCATAAACAAGTGAAAGAAATGGACAGGCAGAAAGTTTTCCGTATTAACTCTACACCCTGGGAGACCAGTAAATGCAGGTAACTGTGGCTGCTCCATGTTTGGGGCAATCCAGGTGTCAGGTCTTCCAATGGGAAACCCTGCAGCCCCAGGCTGCTGCACTCTTGGCACATCAATGTCCTCCTCTAACACATGCCCTTCATCTGCACTGAGAGTAGCTTCCTCATCAGAAGAATACTCTCGGACAGAAAACTCACTTCCAGAATCTCCTGCTTCCTCCTCTGCCTCAGATGCAGAGTCAGTGTCGTAATCATGGTCTGAAGACGACTCAAAGAGCATGCGAACAACCTGTTGAGCGGTCACTTTGCGGCTAGCCATGATCCTAACAACAAATGGATTGCCAACAACAACTAGCACTAAAATAAGTAATAAACAAAGTGTAGCTTTATCACAAAGAGTTATGTACTACAAAAAACAATACCACACAGTTGCCTGAAATAGCTACTCACCAAGCAACTACTCTGCAATCACCAATGATATCCCACTAAAAAGAAAAAAGAAAAAAGCAATTTAGACATATGACAACACAAACACCACTGTGCTCAAATCTAAGGACAATGTCAAACACACAATACTGCATTTAGTACACAACCTACAAACATGTCAACAATACTCCTTTGGAGTAAATTGCGTTCACTTACCTAAAACATGCAACTATGCAAACCGCAGGACAACTACTGCCAAAACCGCAAAGATCCACAGCAAAGGAAGCAAAAGCGTTGAACTAGAAGAAAAAGAAGAAATAAATTGTTATAATCACAAATACAAATACTTTGCCAGTTGACAAACACCCCACCACCAAGAACTTAGCAGTTGTCCCTGGTACCTAAGTGGATCCTGCCCCCCTCGGGGTAGATGGGCGTAAAAGATTTGGCCAATCTGACCCCAAGGGGGGCAGAAATGGGCAACACCTCTGTGCCCCCTTTCAGGTGGCGACCCTTCCCCAAGGGGGAACCCCCAGCACAACACAAAACAAAAAAAATCCCTGCCCTCCTTGGGGGCAGATGGCCCTACAAAATTACGGGCAGAGATGGGCAATACAAATTTTCCCCACCTTAGGGGGGCGACCGTTGCCCAAGGGGTGCCCCCAAACACACACCAAACACAATCCCTGGCACCTAGTGTGCTTCCACCCCCCCCCCGGGCCGGATCGTCCAAAAAATCGGCTGATCTGCCCCCGGGGGGGGCAAAATACAAATAGAAATTGCCCCCGGGGGGAGGGCGACCCTTGCCCAAGGGGTCGCCCCCAAAAACACACATAAACAAAGATATCCCTGGTGTCTAGTGGTTTTCGCCCCCCCCCCCCCCCCGGGGGCAGATCCACCAAAAAAACGGCGGATCTGCCCCCAGGGGGGGCCAAATACAAATAAAAATTGCCCCCGGGGAGGGGCGACCCTTGCCCAAGGGGTCGCCCCCAAAAACAAACATAAAAAAAGATATCCCTGGTGTCTAGTGGTTTTCGCCCCACCCCTGGGGGCAGATCTGCCAAAAAATCGGCGGATCTGCCCCCAGGGGGGGGCGAAATACAAATAAAAATTGCCCCCGGGGGGGCGACCCTTGCCCAAGGGGTCGCCCCCAAAGACACACATAAAAAAGGTTATCCCTGGTGTCCAGTGGTTTTCGCCCCCCCCTGGGGGCAGATCTGCCGAAAAAACGGCGGATCTGCCCCCAGGGGGGGGCGAAATACAAATAAAAATTGCCCCCGGGAAGGGGCGTCCCTTGCCCAAGGGGTCGCCCCCAAAAACAAACAAAAAAAATATCCCTGGTGTCTAGTGGTTTTCGCCCCCCCCTGGGGGCAGATCCGCCGAAAAATCGGCGGATCTGCCCCCAGGGGGGGGGCCAAATACAAATAAAAATTGCCCCCGGGGGGGGGCAACCCTTGCCCAAGGGGTCGCCCCCAAATTTAGCCACAAAGAAAATCCCTGGTGGCTAGTGGAGATTCCTGCTCCACGATCGCGGGCCCTGCCCGCGATCGTGGAGCAGGAATCTTGAGAAAACAGACACAGGGGGAAAGGAAAGACCCTTTCCTTTCCCACCGTGTCTGTTTTCTCAACCCCCCTACCTCCCAAAAACGGAGAGGACTCACCTTTGAGCTCCTGCTCCGAAGACGCGCTGGAAGCAAATGGCTTCCAGCGCGCCGGCAACACTAGATGACGTCAGCGCGCTGTGCGCGCGCTGACATCATTGGATTGCCGTGGGGGGGGCGGGGGTGGAAGTGGAAGGTCTTCCCCTTCCATCCCCGCCTGGGGGGGGAAGGTGGGTGCACGGGGGGCGCGCTAGCGCGCCCCCATGTTCCCCTGTGCCTAGGACGAGATGATCTCGTCCAAGGCACAGGGGAACTGTAGCCTTGGACGAGATCATCTCGTCCAAGGCACAGAAGGAGTTAAGTAACTGTGGAATACCAAAAATAGCTTGAAATAAAATGTGATGA
Source organism: Pleurodeles waltl (assembly GCF_031143425.1). Lineage (NCBI taxonomy): Eukaryota > Metazoa > Chordata > Amphibia > Caudata > Salamandridae > Pleurodeles > Pleurodeles waltl. The sequence continues at coordinate 51,615,131 of NC_090439.1, forward strand.
ACATTTTCTTCCTTCGCAGGAATCAATGCCCTTCGATGTAGACGAACCTGTGGACTCATTAAGTGGTGTGGTAGAACCACTAACACAATTTAAGTACAAACCACGAAAGAAAAACTCCAATTGAAAATAAAATTAAGGGATTTATTACAAGCTCAAAGTCATGTAAACAATTCACAAAACCAAATTATAAAGACACGTAATCACCAAGGGTTGCCCATGGTGACAAAATAAATTCACGTAAACTAACATTATTAAAACTAAACATTCAAGAAGAATATTACATATCATCAAAAGAAATATCGAGGTACAGAAATTTAGCACTGCTCAGGATTAGCAATCATCAATGAATTCAATGTAGCAGAGTCATAAGTTTAGTTGAGCACAGGAAAAACCTTACAACTAAACATATCAGGTAAATACATGTGAAGGGCGGACCACATGCAAAGCATATCAGAAGTTCGGTCAAGAGTCTTCTGAAGTGGATTGAAAAAGGTTTCTAAGCCTCAAATGGACATTTCAAAGGGTCAAACAAAGAGTCTCTAAGAGTCTCAGCATACAGGATACTTCATCAGCAAAGGTATGAACACAGGGTATCTAGACATTTGCAAGCATCAGGGGAATCTGAAGAACTGCTCAAAGGACCTAGAAAAAAATGTTCTATTCACATTGACAGAGTCCCCTTGAAGGAAGTTAGCTCTATAGACTACCTGGGAGTCAGGCTAACTAGTAAACTATCATGGGAAGAGCAGATCATAAAAAGTGCAGGGCTTCTACAACACAGAGCCTCATCCATACTGCGTTTTCATCAAAGCACCTCTACAAAAATTGTTTCTCCAGCAATAAATATCTATATAGCTAAGGCACAAGGTGCAGCCCTGTACGGAGCGGAAGTATGGGGTTTCTCTAATTGTAATAAGATCACTGTGGGGGAAAACAATTTCGCAAGGGCTTTAATTGCATGTCCACGCACCACACCCCTGCTTCCATTATTTCTAGATTTGGGGTTAAGTCGAGTAGCAGATTTAGCTATTTTAAGACCCCTCCTTTATTGGATCAGGTTATGGATTACCCCTGAACTAGATATATATAAGACCTCATTACTCGACCTATTAAAATGTCAAAATGCTAATACTCTTCCCTGGATTTGTCATGTGGCCCATTGGCTTCGGCTGTTGGGTCTGGGTGACTATTGGGAAAATCCCCATAAACTAGAGAGACGGCATAAAAAAGTTTTAAAGCTAACTTATTGGTCTTATGTTAGGGACAACAATATAACCTGCAAATCTCACAGTCGCTTAACTAATTCTTTTATTGATCTTAAATGGTCTCCAAAGTTTGAATCTTATCTGGACATTATACCGGATTCGCAGGGTAAGAGCTTATATGCAAGGTTTCGTTTTGGCTCTTTGCCCTTGATGTCATTGACTCATAGGTGGGGGCCGATCAATCTTCCCGATATATGCCCTGCTTGTGGCAGCACTTTCGAAACCATTGAGCATTTTATGTTCTTTTGTCCAGCCTATGCGATTCCGCAATCAAAATGGATTCACAATACTTGCAGGGCTATGGGATTTAAGAACTGTTCCCTGGCTCTACGGGTTCTAAAAAGCCATAATTCAGCCGATGTAATTCTTTCAGTAAGCAAGTATTTATCAACAGCTTGGCGTATACGATGCCATCTCCAAAAAGCAACCTAAGGTTTCATTTTTCCTATAGATAAGTTTTAGAGTCTCATGTGCAATTCAAGTTTATTATTGTTTTAATGTTTTTAAACCAATTTATAGATGTGTATTTATTTATTCATGTACTATTTATTATCTTTGTTTTTATGTTGCTTTTATGGTCATTGATCAAATAAAGCTGATGATGATGAAAAAATACAATGAAAAAAACTGCTCAAAATCCAACTGACCAATGGTAAATTAAAGTTCATAAAGCTATTTGATTTGTTCCAAATGGCAGTCCACATTATATTGAAGGGACATCATCTAATAAAAACTGATCACATGACTCAAATCTGCAGCATCCACATATTTTCCTAAGTCTGTCATGGGAGCATCTTCCTTCTGTTTGACTCCAGACAAGTTTGAAACAATTGTATACAACGGTAGTCCATGTTCCACTATGTTCCATTCTCAAGGTCGATAAAAAACATTCTCTCTATGTCTAACCAATAGACCCTATTACCAAACTCGAGTCTTCTCATGTGAATATAGACTCACACACAAACGTTAACAGATCGCTTAATATAAACAATCAATAGGAAGAGCTTACAGGAACTCTTACCAGAGGGGAAAGACTCCTGAAGTTGGTCTAGATCATAGAACTGCTTTTTGTTTTTTGGGACCCCTCTTTTTCTCATCCCCAACTTGAAGGATCATCCTAAAACTTTACAGGCACAAACTAGTCACAACATGGCACATTTTTAAAAAGTTTTGTTATTCATCAAACATTGCCATAGTTATTATCAACACAAAAAAAACTTTTACTGTAGAACAGCTGACCTAGCTATAACTTCTCAGTGGGGACCTCCACTTGCTAATATATATATATATATATATATGAGAAGGTGGTTCTGAACATCTAATTCAGGAGCCTCATAAACTGTGACTCACCCACAGTAAACTCATGGTAAAATGGACTGCACGGATAAGAGGCACCTGGTTGGTTACACGTGGACATGTGTGCACACATGTGAGGGTTGCAAGTCATGCACAGCCCATCACGAACTGCGCACATGTAGCCTGGGGCAGATAAGATTATGCAGAGTGAGTGACGGCCTTAAAATGTGGGTGTACACATGTATAGAAATGTAGTGTGCTTTATTGTCTTGACTGTAGTGACACTCCATTATACGCCTATGGAAAGGCTGCCCTAGGACAAAACTCAAGTTCCCTATGGTCAACAGATTCGAAAGTCACACCAATTTACACTGTAACCCGTACAAAAAACACTGCTGTGAAGTCCAAAAGCATATCTCTATAGCTTATGGGTCATCCAGAAATGTCTTATTTCTCTGTCTAAGCTCAGGATCAGAGTCCAGGCCTTTTGTGACCCTGCTGGGTGAATTACTTTCCAATCCAGCTGCAAGACAAAGGTCTCACCCATCAAAGGAAGCAATTAACAGTGTTTAAGTCAGCTGTGAAGGAAGAAGGAATTAGGCGAATTGCTCTGCATCAATCAGCCAGCTGCCATTCTGTGCCAGGAAAAGGGCCAGGCCATGCAGCCAGCACCCGCCGCGCAATGGTAAAATCTATGTCAGATATTCAATAAAATATTTAGCAGAAAACTGTGCATGGTGAGGGAGCGAGTTACAGTTACCTTAGGGCATGAGTTGTAGTTACTTGAGCTAACCATAACTATAGCTGCTAAATTTCTATGGTTTTGTGCTAGTAAATTCAGATCTAACTGAAACATCCCTGTAACCTTTGTTTTTTTGAGTGAATATATACATATACATTAGCAAAACAAAAAACACTTTATCTATAGAAACTGGGGGCTAACTATAACTTTCTAGTGGCAACCGCCACTAGGGTATAAATCACTGATCCTCCTCGACCTCTCTGCTGCAGTTGACACCGTCTCCCACTACACTCTCTGTAATAGACTGCACGATGCAGGCATTTGAGACAAAGCCCTGAACTGGATCAGGCCCTTCTTCACCGGAAGAACACAGAAGGTCAGACTACCACGTTTACATCAGAACCTAAAAAATACTTGCTGCAGAATGCCCCAAGGATCCTCACTCAGTTTGCGTTTTTCTACGTGTACATGGCCCAGCTCGCTAAGATCACCAAAAAACACCAGCTAACCATAGTCTCCTATGTCGACGACACCCAGCTTATCCTCTCCCTGTCCAAGGAATCTATGCAAGCCAAGAGAAATTTCCACAACAGGATGAGAGCAGTCGCAGCCTGAATGGAGGCCAGCTGCCTCAAGCACAACTCATACAAGACATAGATCCTCGTGATTGGCTCTACCCCTTCTGCCTGGAACAACTCCTGGGAGCTCACCGCTCTGGGTAACGCCCCCACCTCCACTGACCATGCGTGCAACCTGGGCATCATCCTGGACGCCAAGTTAACACTGTCTCCTCTTCAAGCTTCCACACCCTCCTCCTTCTGCGGAAGATCTTTAAATGGAATCCCCCTGACACAAGGATGACAGTCAACCAGGCACTCATTACCAGAAAACTAGACTACCGCATCTCAATCTATGCCGGCATCACCAAAAAACTTCAATCTATACTACAAAGAGTCCAGAATGCAGCAGCCAGGCCCATCCTGGATATCCTCCTTCACAGCCATATCTCCTCCCACTATGTAGACCTACACTGGTGCCTGGTCAACAAGTGCATCACATACAAACTCCTGATCCACACCTTCAAGGCACTGCGCAACATTGGACCAGCATACCTCAACCACTACCTCACCCTCTACGTATCCAACAGAAGTCTCCGTTCCTCACAGCTAACCCTTGCAGCCGTCCCCAAGATCTGGAAAATTAAAGCAGGAGGAAGATCCTCTACTTACCTAGCAGCCAAGACATGGAACACACTTCCTCCCAACCTCATGCAGACCGCATCACTGAAGCAGTTCAGGAAGGACCTCAGGACCTGGCTCTTCAACTGAGCAGCACTCCTACATTCATCACCTTGAGACCCTATGGGTGATTAGCTGCACTTTACAAGTTCATGATTGATTGATTTATATATAAATCCACTTAAAAAACCAAAGGTGACAAGGAAGTTATAGTTAGGATCTGAATTTACTCGCACAAAGCCATAGAAATTCAGCAGAAAACAGGATTCTTACTTCAGTGTCTGTTTCAGAGTTATCTGTCAAGCAGGGGCGAGAAAAACAGGGGAGGGGGGGCAAAATGCTTTTTTCCAATGCATTTTTTCATAGGGATTTTGAACAACAATAGTGCCCGAACCACTGGATGGAATTACACCCAATTTGGCAGAAAGGTAGTTCTTGGTTCAGAAACATCCTCTTTTGCTATTTGGTCGTGGTCAATAGTTTTAGAGAAATTAAAGAAAATCCTAATTTGTATATATAGGGTACATGAAGGCTCTGCGAATCCTCTTGATCTTGTGCTGAGATCTGATTAGCTGCAAAAGCTTCAACAAGGAAGTGTTGGCAGCGAATTTGGGACTCAACTTCAGCTGAGTCTTTGGCAAAAATTTGAAACATAAGGAAAGGGGCAGGTTAGGGACAACCTGACCCCTTAGCTCTGGTGCTGGGGTATCAGAGGGACTCCCCAGAGCAAAAAAAGGGATTTTTTCCATTGAATTTTGAGCAGGGCCTGCAGTGGATCTGTGGATCCACCAAAATTATTTTTAAGAAAACCATGGGCTCCCACACTTGTTTCACTAAAGCTCCAGGGTATTACAGGTCCCAGAGGACTTAGTGTATTGAGAACGGCAACTGCATAACAGTTGACAACTGTACTGTTTTCAAATTGATAACCTGTACTTTCAACTTTCCTCTTCTTTCCTCTGTCTATGTTGTCTTTCCGTTCCTTCTTTACTTGAAGACATAGTAATTTTTCATTTTGGTCAGAGTATTTGTTTCTCATAAACTGGATACTGCTCTAAATGAGGAGCATACAGAGATTTTCACCGATTATATTCTCTTACACAGCTAACGTCAGCACTAGCTTTACTATCATCAAAGTCAATCAAGAAAAATCCATACAGACAAAGTTCTAATTAATGCCAGTGCTACATATGACATCCCTTCTTGAAATACAGAGGTTCAAACATTAACCAAAGGTATATCTACACTTAACCCTTGAGATTTATGGATGGTTACTGTGCATGCTACAGACAGTAGAAACGGTTGCCTTCGGATATATAAGTCTTTTACAAGTAAAAAGCGGGCAACACACCACCAATCTTCTTTACATCAGATATGTGATCAAAATGTATATCTAAGTATTCCACCTCATCTCTATTTGGAAAATGAATAAATTCCACAACTTTACCCATTGCACCATCGACTAAGTCTTCCTCAAAATTGAAGTTCCAATGTAAAATAATTTGACAGTTTTTACAGACACAAAACACTTTTCTAATCCTGCTGTTTTCAATACAGAATTCTCCAAAAAATCAAATATCGCTTGAAGTTTATCTGTGAGCAGAATTGTCACTCCTTGGTGTTCCATTTTATCTATAGCTGTGATTTCCAAAATGTCTTCTTTTTTCAGAGGTAGCAATTTTTCATTAAACTTTCTGCACTCTTCAAGTGTTGGTAATAAACAAACTATAGATTTGTTTTCTTTAATGAAATTGAACATTAGCTCTGCTGCAGTTATAGCCGATAGAAATAGATTCCTGATCAGATGACTTTCTAAAGCATGTTTCCTCGCCTTTGAAATAAATCCTACTCTATGCCTTTCACTATTTCTCAATATTTTGCCACCTGTTTTTAACACATTTTCTGTATTCAAAGGTTAACCAAATATTTACAATTTCAGTACTTCCAAGGGAATCCCTTGTGTCATTAGGCAGAAGTGTTTCGAAAAGTGGTTGTCCTTGTACAGGTGTGAGTTGGAGTAGCACATCATAGTTTGTCCTTAATACTTGATGCACCCTTAAATGAATAAAACAAAGTATTACGTTTGACACCATGCTCACTTCATCAACAATAAGAACACTCTTCTTTTTAATACTCTTGATACCTCATGGCAAGCCTCTCCAGATAACTTTTGATACTCAAGTTTATTGTCATGTTCTACAGGTATCATAAGTAGTCAGTGTTATGTAACTTCTCTAATGCTATGCGCAGCTAATCCTGTTAGAGCTATTACTACACATGACAAATTTGAATCAGTAGTCTTTTCAAAAAAAGTAGTGAGAACTTTAATTAGAAAGCTTTTTCCAGTACCAGTTTGTCCACTGATGTACAATAATATTGGTTTCTAGGTAGGACAGTCACAGTTTTTTGTTGTGAAGAAATCCATGTTCTATTTTACTTTGAAGTTTGTTATAAATATCTCTTTACTCATTATTTAGTTGTGCCCCTAACTGTTCTAAATCTACAATTTCCTCTCTTGCCTGCTGCATGGCAATCTACACTTCTTTCATTCCAATTACTGTTTTTTCAAGAGGATCTTGACTTCTTAGTGTACTGCTTTGGCTGCTTTGTGAACTGTCCTTGGCTATTTACACAGCAAAAGTTTCTTCTTGTGCAATCTCATCTTTTAACATCTGCCAATATGTAGGAAACATTGAAAACTGAATGGTATCTTTTACAGCATTGAATACTTTCATAACAGTCCTAATGACCAAGTAGTTCTGATTCATTTAGCCATTGTTTAAACAGTTGTAAAAGGGCCAAGTGGAAAAATCACTTCCTGTCTGGAGTTTGACAGCTAAGCTTCCTATGATTGATTGGATTTCCCTTGTTATGTCCTACCAAACAACCATCACATTCAGTAACTGCAAATCGCCCTTCTTCAATATTTTTTGTGACATTAGTTCTATATGTGTAAATTTGAAGTATTTCATACAGACCCATGTATTCAAGATGGACACTTCTTCTATGGTAGTATAGTCCTACATGTTAGTCTTCATAATATCTGTACTTGCAGGATCAACTTGTGCAAGATAGTGTATTTCTAGAAATGTCTTTGATACTCACTTACGAGTAGTAACAAGGCCTAAGCTTATCCTCATGACTCCTCTAGATTTTGAGAACAAACTTCAAGAGCTCAATCTGTCTGCACATTCATAACATTCAATTTCCCTGTGCAAAAGCATTTTTAAACTGAAACTATACAATGTGTTAGTGGTGTTCTTTTTTGATTAAATCTCTTGCCATATCTCTTTCATCTCTGTCTTTTCTGCCTTTGTTATGTAAGAAGTGACGCAACGAACAACAGCAATAGAACTGCCTGCAACAAATAGAATGTCTATATTTGCATTCCACATTTTTATAATTACAGGGGTGTAGTCGATACATTTTGATGCTTCTGTTCTTTTGAGGTTGTATGTATTCTTGGGTGATTTCCGTTAAAGGTGTGTCTCACTACACGCTTCCTTCTGATATCACAGGTCGATGGAATCCAAAACGAGTATAACATTTTGCTTTTGATCTGCATTTTCGTTGACAGTATTTACCACACGTATGACTTTGAAATCTAAAAACTTGTTGTCTCAATCCTTTATCAGAAAATTCCTTTGGTATGGAACATACTGTTCTATGAAAGACAAGAGATCAAAAGAAATCAGTGACTTCGCTCAGAGGCGGATTTGTTTTGTTGCAGATGAAAGCCATTATTGCTTTAAATAAGTGTTTAAAATATCTATAAGCATTTGTGGGATCCAAAGAACGCAGTTCTCCTGGTGTTTTCAGATTGATAACTCTTATGCTAAAGTTTGCCTGTCTTAAAAAATCAAGGAAATCATCCCATGCATACTCTGCCCAACTAGTGTTACAAAGCAAATAGGTGTTCCTACATTCCTCAACATTCATTTTAGGTCACCATGGCACATGCAATTTGTCAACAAATTCCCTTGCTGTAAACTTCTGGAGGTGAACTCCTGTTTTTAGAATGTGATTTACTGCATAGGATAATCAAGACAAATCACTGTCAGAAAGTAGAATATACAAGGAATACAATATTGAAATCTAGGATCCTCTGAATATGATCTAGTTGACCTGTAATTAGATGCTTCTGTTTGTAGAAGACGTTTATCATATCTTCCTCTTACTCCTGTATCAAACAGGTATGAGAAACAATGTGCTTCTAAACTTTTCTCCCACACACTTAATGGAGTTTCTTGTGTTTTTGTTTTCATTTTAAGTAGTTCAGTAGCATCTCTGGTAATTTCTTTACAATGTAGAGGATAAATGCTGTAATGCTCATAAATTTGTTCCGTTTTTGTTCAATCCACATTTTCTATTTCATGTCTTGATTCCACTATATTATCATCGATGTGTAAAATATCTTGTAGAGAGTCCAAATTTTTATAATAAATGCTATGTTGTACCAGATAAAATATTGCTTTCTTAACTTTGGTAACATCTACTAACTCTTGCCAAGTCTTTTTGCTCGTAGCAGGTACACCATTCACTGAATTATAAGTCCTTCTTCAAAATCTCTTTCTACACGAACAGTTTCAACGTAGTGCACGTAAACAAATCTACCTTTTAGACCCTTTTGGAGCTCACTTGGAGGCAACGTTCCTGTTTTTGGCCCCATACGGACAATTTCTTGAAATGGATGTACACATTGTACAAGTATAGACTCAAAAACATTCTACTATTGCAATTCATGTAGAATAGAAACTAATTCTAAATGCCCTAGCTGGCATTTTGTTCTCCTGTAATTTAGTATAACAAAACTTACATATAATTTGTCATCCACAAAAACACAAAACTCCTCTTATGCTATATTTGCGGATCCTAACTGAATATTTTCTCTACACTGCTGTTCCGGTCCAAAGAAAAAAAACTGTACATCATCACAAATCTTTTGTACTTCTGCAAGTCTTCCATGCAAAAGAGCTTTACTCATTTCCCCTAAATATATTGCAGAAGTCTTCACATGATAAAGTCATGATAAAATCTTCTCACTAAAGTGCACATACATGAGTGGTGCACCCCTAACATTCTAAAATTATGAATGATGAAAGGTGCTTTGGTACACTTTCTTTGATGAACATGCAAATGAATGTCTTGTACATTTGTATATTTTCTTATTCTACATGGATCTAATGCTTGCAAAGTCCCAATTTTTAGTTTATGACTTCTGCATGGAAACAAATCTAAGACATTTTTCACTGCATCAATTGATTGCTGTTCAACACTACAAATTCTGCTGCAATTCCACTTGTAAATAGGGGCCTGTCTACACATACCCTGAACCTCTTCGGCTATAATTTCCTCCACATTTCTAGGTACCACTATACCAGTAGGATATCCATCTTTACCTTCATAACACTGTCCAAGTTCATCAACTGCGTGCACTAGTCTGTAATCATGCAAGTACATTTCTTCATTAAAGAAAGACCCACTACTAGAAGTGTCCTTCCATTTCTCACTAAAAAACTTTGCAAAAGCTAGTTTTGTTTATAAGTATTTTTTTTCTTTTTCTCTTCATACTCAACACTATTTTATCTACCATTTTCATTCTGTTCATAATTACAATAAACAGTTTTCTCTTCAGAGCAAAAACATTTTCAACTATACCCTTAACACCTTCGTTTTGTTTCAAAGATTCTCTTCTTCTTTTGTTTTTCTTCACACTACTTGCTAGATTATGCACTACTTAGCTATAAAACATCCTAACTCTTATTTCCTTAAACTGACACTGTCTCCTCTGTCTCTTTGTAAGATTTTGTAGTTCCGATATCATGTGCTTTTAATTGTTCTTACTTGATGTAAAAGTTTTTCTCCTTTGCACCTCACTATGCTGTTTCTCAAGTTGTCCACACAGTATTTTAAGACATGTCTTTGTTCTCTTACCAGCAGCTTCTTATACTTTCAAAACCTTTCCAGCATTCTGCCTTGTTTCTCAGTTCTATGTACTTTTGTTTTTCTTTCTCTTTCTGCTCAGTTCGTGATGGCATTGTAATTCTGTGTATTCAAGTACAATAATCCACCTGAAAACTAATAAAATGATGAATATTTATTTTCACATTTTTTACTTGTTTGTTAAATAAATCACACAGTTAAACACAATATAAACAATTACAGTATTATAGCTCCTAACATTTATATATATTATATAATATAGACTTAGAAGCTGACGTGGCAGGCTATAGCATCCATTGAAGGCCCACTCCAAAGTTAAATAAGGGATCAGGACTTTATTCACCAGTATTGCCCAGCTTCGAAGGGTGATAAGGTTATTCGAACATTGCACTGCTAGAGGGCAGAATGTTGTAATAAATAAAACAAATTCCTCATGGAGCCGGAGGGGACTGAAATCCCCTGGGGCTCTGTGAGGCCTTTGTTCACAGCTGTTGCGGTGAACAAATAATATTGGAATGTTCAAGCTCAGGGCTTTTAGCAGCCAGTAAAAGCCCTAAGCACTCTATTGTCTCTAATGGAGCTCCCAACATTCCAATGTTGTAATACTGATAACTTAACAAAACAGTTTAGAAGCTGAGTTCACTGAGTACTCAAATAGCACACGCACAGTCTGAAGTAGTAGGCCTAACCCTTCTCAAAAATATATTTCTCTTGATAAATGAAAATAATTGTGTCAGTACTTGCCTGTATTACTTAGTGAAGGTAGCTCTCTAGTAATACTGTCAGGAGATAGTTTAGTACTGCTACTGGTAGGTGAATGCCTGTTTCAATATGTATATGACTCTGTAAACTTGTATGTAAGTGGCTGATCATATAATTTAGTTTCTGTTTTAGGGTATACTGTGTATGTCAGTGTAACTGCACATATAAGGGCTTTCTGAGTATGTCAGTGTCTGTCTTTCTTTGTCAATAGCTGAGACACAGCATTCATACTCTGGAAACATGAATGTCTGTTCCTTGGTGAGTGCTGTACTCTAAGTATCGCTACCCTTACAGCATCTAGATGGTCATGAGTACATTTCTCAAACTGAGTAGTGCGTTTCCAAATCACTTACCCATACTGCAGCGTGCTTCATACCATACCTACAGAATATTACAGAGGTGCAGCAATTCCACTAAAAGTTTGAGACTTGGCAAATTAGTTTTATAGGCACATAACACACGCAGGATGTACAGTACTAGGCCTCACCCTTCAAAAATTCAGCATTTGACTAAATACATGAAAATATTGTGTCAGTACTTGACCATGTAACTGAGTGAATCTAGCTGTCTAACTTTAATAGCGGCAGGACATACTTTAGTACACCTGCTGATATGTAAGTGCCTGTTTTTGAACCTGTATGTCTCTGCAAATATGTGTGTGTGGCTGAACATATATCTTATTGTCTGTTTTTGAGTGTACAGGGGAATGTAATTGTTACTACAATTCACTTTCTTTCTGCTGCCTCTATAAGTGTTTTATGTGTATGTCAGTGAATATAAAAGTCTCTCTCTTCTTTGTCAGTGGCTGAGACACAGCCTTTATACTCTGGAAACATAAATGTCTCTTCCATGGTTACTCCTGTATGCTAAGGAGCCTTTTCCTCAGAGAATAGGAAAGCTCATGAGAAAGTTTCTGTAACTGAGAAGTATGTTTCTAAATCACTTGGGCAGATTGCACCATCCTTCACAACATACTCATAGCATATCACAGAGGCAAGGCATTTGCAATAATAGGTGAGTTTAAAGACTTGACAAATCAGTTTTATAGGCCCATTTCAGTGACCAGTGACAGAGCACGCACTGGGTCTGCACTGTTAGGCCGCACCATTCGAAAAGCAGTATTTCTCTGGATACTTGAAAAGATTTGTCGCGTAGGTTCTCATTATGCTAATGAGGCTACTAGATTTGGGCGGCAGAATCGCATAGACTGTGGGACACTAAGAAAAATTCCACACCATGTGACACCTGTTGGCCTAATCTGGGTTTTCTGGCTAACTAGCAGCGCCTCATCTCCACCCTAACAGCAGGGATGATTCTGGCAACTGGGTGCCTGCTAAGAAAGACTCCTCATGGGAATCGTGGTCAATCAGATCTCATCCCTTTCTCTCAGTTACATTAGTTTCACCCAGGCAAAGACAAGAGAGGCAGAATATAGTTCAATAAGGATTTCTTGAAGCAACTGCATCTTGGATAAAATGGCATGTATTGCAATAAATAGGATGATAAAACACAATAAAAGCAATAAGGTGATGAGGAGAGTGAAACACAAAAATGGCCCCACCATTTTGTCACTAGGAATAAGATATAGTTCTCCTACCTACGCTATGTTAGAGCACAGCATAATAAGTCTAATCCGCCCTTCATGTTTCCCCGTGGGTAAACATCATCCCTCATATCTTAATAAGGAAGCCTGTAGTCTACAAAGACACCGTCCCAATGTAGATCAGAGGATCGACAGTCCAAGCAAGCAGCTGTAGCGAGGCAATCAGCAATCAGCATGCAGTCATGGTCATCTGGCTGGAATCTCCATCTAACGTGTATGGGACAAAGGAGTGCATTTCTAATAAAACAGTTGACATTCTAAGAAATGGTCCCCATGTATGAGTGTGTATGTTTCTGTGCATGTTGGAGACACAACGTACAACATTTTCTGGCAACCTATCTGACTGTAACCTTGAAGAAAGCACAAAGTGAAATGAATGTCCTGCTGAGAACGTAATGCTTTCATAGGCGAAAGAACAATTAGATAAAGAGAAATAAAACATCATCCCAAATGTGGTTATTGCTAGAAAAATTAAGCGATGCAGAATAAAATGTAACTGGACTAAAGTGCACAACAGTAGGCCTAGTTTGCTAAAATAACATGACTAAAACATGGCTAAAATAGCTATATTACACCCTCTCCTCGCCGGTTCAAACGCGATTTAAAAGCTCAAAATAAAACAAAGCCTAATAGAATCCTATCAATAAAAGCATATAATTTTGTGTTGTATTTCTTCTTTTAAGATTTTAAATCAACATTCAAGATCAAAAGCATGAACATGGTACATAAACCCCGTTTGTCATATAATAGGTATGTATCTCTCATTAAGGCTCAGCATATACATATATGAAGGAGTCTACAGCCATGCAAAGGTAATGTGTAATCTGAGGTGTACAGGTGTTGGGCACATCTTCACAGATCATTATCGTACTTCCAGTGTGCAATGCAACTGACAATACAACATAAATAGTCTGATAAGAGTATGAGGTTGCGTTTATGGCTCTGTCTGCATCGCATTGGTGATCAGTATTTCGGGCATACCCATTTCTACCATTTCTCTCCTTTCCCTCTCCACTGCTGCAGCGGCAATCGTGAGCAAGAGCGGGGGACACAGCACGAAAAGGTTACTAGCGGGGAGGCCTGTAGAAAGAGATGGACGGCTCCTCTAGGTCGGGAGTGTCTAAAAGACAGAGATAGTGGACGAAGAGGAGAAATTAGAATAGGAAGGGGATATATGGCGTATAGATCAGGGAAAAAAGAGTATATAGGTATGCTGGAAGAATGGGGAAGAAGAAGACAGACGGGGGAATAACATAGCCGGTTGCCCATTCAGTAACACGATGTAGGGTGCAGGAATGCCAAGGGCATCTCATCGATGGGCATATCCCCAAGCCACTATAAATAGTACGGACTAATAGGCGAAGGGAATAGGTACTGAGCTTGGAGTGCTAGAAATATCTAGCAACTGATATAACGTGTTACTCAGCGGATATTAGCTCTGGACTATGAGGTGTGAGGGCCGTAAATAGAAAGAGAAATATAATAATAATAAGACAGCGTTCATGAGTGAAGAAAGAGTAAGGTGAAAAAGAGAAGAGGAGCAAAGGAAAGGATAGAGAGAGGAGGGTAGGAAGAAAGCGGGATTTTAGTAATTGTAACAGTGACCGAGGGGGGGAGAGGATGGTAGATACACTAGGGGGGTGAGGGAAGGTGGGATCTGGCGGGGTAGGTATGGAGAAGTAGCTGAGTCAAGGAAAGGGGAGGCTTTGGAAGGTGTGGGGGATGAATAGGTAAGTACATCTTACTCGTAGCCAACCACTACCTAGCCCAGATGGTAACACTTGGTAGAGCGCAGCTAGAATCAAGTGATAAGATAGGGCAGCACACTAATATGTGAATATGTAAGTCCCTGATGATTATACCAATGTCTGTTAGTGCTGATCAAGGTGCTTACAATTGTCCGTTAACACTCAGGCGTGGAGAGTAAGGGGGGCCATGTTTGTAGAAAGACGTCCAACTTGTCCTGGAGGCTATAATTGAGCCTCTCATGAGTGGCCGCCTGATACATAGCAGTAATCCATTCCCTATGAAGAGGAACAGTAACTGCACGCCAGTGCCTGAGGATACACACCTTGGCCATAGCAAACGCTGTGTGTAGCAAACGCTGCTGTGGTTGGGAGAGGCAGCCTACCTCACTGGTATCATGTAACAACAATGGAGAAGGGGTGAGAGAGCGTGGTAGCAGTATTATCTCCCTGAGGGGTGCCCCACCTTCTGCCAAAAAGGTTGTACAGCTGAGCAGTCATGTAGGACGTGGGGTAGATCACAGCAGTCATGTGGGCATCTCCAGCAGGAGGCGTGGGGTAATAACCCTGCCGAACACATCTTCTGGGGGGTCCAGTCCCATTCGTTTAACATCTTGAAGAGACTGAATTTCAGACGGGCCTCTCGAGCTCCTCGCTCCCTGGCCGCAATCATGTCTGCCCAGTCCTCCAATTCATATTCAGTTTGGAGGCATGCCTGCCACTTGGCCTTGGTGGAGAGCAAAAGTGGTAGGGAGACGAGGTGGCAGTTCAGCTGCGAGTGTAGTCGGAGATTACGCCACAAAGGGATCCCCAGGTTTCCAGGTAGTGGAGTATCGGGGTTTGGAGGAGTCTCCAGGGGGGTTTCCCCAATCGTCCCTCTAGGCAATGTTTAAGCTGGACGAAGCGCCATATATTGTGCACCGGGAGATCGAATTCCTCTCTGAGTTCTGTGAACGATTTCAAGGTGCCCATATTCGGGAGTTGGTCAAGTCGTTGAAGGCCCTTAAAGGGCCATTCCTCCCAAAAGATGGCTTTTTCCCCGATGAGCAATCCCCCATTGCCCCACAATGGTGCCCTGTGAATGGCACATGGCTCTGATCATGGGGTTAGTGGTACGTAAGGGAGCAGATCTTGCATGATAGAGTATCTGGAGCCCCGGTAGGGAGTGGGAAAGAGTCCTTTCCACCGTCACCCAAAGGGGTGGATCCCTGACTCCCAGTAGCAGGTAGGCTAATTGTGAGAGGTGTACTGCCAGCGTATAAAGTTCCACAGAGGGAAGGCCCAGTCGTTCGTACTCACGTCTGGTGAGTAATGTTTCCCTGGGTAGAGGCAGATGCATTGATCCCCATACAAAGGCTTGAAATCGAAGGTCTATCTCTCGGAGAGTAGGCATAGTATTCTGTAGAGGTAACATACCGAAGACATATAGGAAGCGCGGTAGAGTCACCATACACCTCCTGGGCTCTACCCCACATGGAGAGGCCTAGGTGTGTCCATTTGTCAAAGTCACGTTTCATGCTGGTTAACAATGGGTCCAAATTGTCTGTCACCATTTTCTCCAGTCCACTATTGATGTATATGCCGAGATATTGAAGACGCAACCATTTCCATTTTACCGAGAGGCCCCAAACTGATGCGCTTATCATTACTGGGGACAGCGGTAATGCTTCGCTTTTATCCCAATTGATTTGATATCCTGAGAGGAGCTCAAATTCAGAGAGTATGGCACGGAGAGCCGGTAGAGAGTTGGATAGGTCGGTGAGGGTGAGTAGAATATCATCGGCATATAAATATATAGAAGAACACCCGCCAGGGATGGGTATCCCAGAGATGGTATTGGAGCCGCATATTGTGGCCGCCAGGGGTTCAACAGCCAAGAGAAACAGCAAGGGAGACAGGGGGTAGCCCTGGTGGGTCCTCCTACACACAGGAAATTTGTCAGAGAGGAACCCACCGCAGTTGACCTCTGCGGTCGGGGAGTCATATACGAGGCGCACCATATTAATGAAACTAGTTCGAGGCCAAAGCGTTCTAGCGATCAAATGCCTTCTCGGCATCCAACCTGTGTGTGATGGACCAGAGAAGGTATGACCTTCTTAAGACGAGTATCCCCGCCAGGATTTTAACATCGTAGTTGAGGAGGGATATGGGACGGTAACTACTGCACTTATGAGGATCCTTACCTGGGTTAGGCAGGACTATTATGGAGGCTTTGTTGGATAGTGGGTGATATGGTAGGTTAGCAATAGCCTGTCGGATCTCCTCTCTACTGATGTCTCCCTCTAGAAAAGCCCTGCCCTCCTCCGAGAGACGAGGCAGATACGCCTTCTCTAGGAAAGTGGACAACCCGACCCGGTCTTCCTCTGTTTCCGGAGCATAAAGGGTCTGGTAGAAGCGACCAAACTCATCCGCAATTTCCTGGGGTTAGGTAATAATTGAACCATGGGTGATGTAGAGGGCCAAAATGGCCAACGTTGCCTCTCGTTGGCAGAGTTGGGCAGCTAGCAGGCGGCCTGCTTTCTCCCCATGTTCGCAATGACGACCTTTCAGTCTCTGTAGGGCATATTCTGCGCGTGATGTAAAACGGCTGCTGAGTTTCATTTTGGCATGTTCCAAACAGCGACAAAGGGATGCGGAGGGGGCCTGAGTATTTTCATGTCTACTTTTTACAATACAGTCTTTCAGAGCTCTCTGCTGTTCACGCCTCTGGACATTGGCAAGGGGGGCATCTCTTTGATCGTCGCCTATGCCGCAGCCCATAGTAACTGAGGTGAGGAAACCAAGCCCTTGTTATCAAGGAGGAAATCGGTGACATGGGATCGAAGCTGCTCTTTCCCCTTTGGGTGCGGCAGTGGGAGATGTTGAGGCACCATGGTTTACGACCGGGAGAAACTTGCCCTAGCGCTAGGGACAGCAAAACTGGAGAGTGATCTGACAAGGCAGTCGGTCGTATCTCAGACTCTCTAATAGCTTGTAAGAGACGATGAGAGATGAGAAAGTAATCCAGTTTGGATTGGGTCCCATGCACTGGGAAGACAAAGGTGTAGTCGAGGTCTGTGGGGTGGGAAAGACGCCAGTGATCTAGCAAACCGTGGTCTGATAGGACGTCCCCAAAGAGAGACCTGTCCACATCGTTGCCCGTGTCATTGCCGTTCGGTCTATCTAGAATGGCATCTGGTGCTAGGTTCCAGTCCCCTCTCAGAAGATACTGAGAGGCTCTGATCTCTGTCAACAGTCTGTTAAGAGAGAGGAAAGAAGAACGTTTGGAGCCCATGGAAGTGTATACAGAGCCTACGCACACTGTGGAGGGGCCCAATACAAACTTGGCAAGGACATAGAGTCCCTCCGGGTCACACCATGGCTTAAGAAGCCTAAACTGTAGGGATCGGCGGATGAGAATCACCACTTCACATCTCCATCCCATGCCCTGTATCCCATCTTGTACTGGTGGTGCCTCACTGTACCTTGCCCACCCAATCCCTACTCAGTTTCTCAGATTCCGATAGGGATAGGTGGGTTTCCTGCAAGAGAGCAATATCTGTGTTTTTGGTCCGTAGATAAAATGAAACTTTTTGCCACTTAACGTAGTGTGTCATGCCATGAATGTTCCAGGAAAGGACCTTCAGTGGTACTGTGGAACCCATTAGGAGATAGCAGTAATCTTGGAGTAAGAGGACTCAAAATCTCCTAAGGAGAAATATACTAAATGGGAGGTCAGTGCGGGGGGTTGAGATTCTGAATGTGGGTACGGAGATAAAGGGCAGTCCAGGAAGGGGGGAGGCTATGAGGGACCCTCGGCTGAAAAATGGAGGAGGATCAGGCAAGTAGGTATTGAGGGGAAAGAAAAGGGAAGGTAAATGCTAATGTAAAGATTAAAGAGTGGGGCAGTGTATATAAAGGAGGAGAGAACAGACAGAGAGATATAGCTGAGAAAGAAATGACCCAAACTTTATGTCCCTGGAAGGAGGGAAAGAGGAGGAAAGGAACACAGACCAAGGTCTATGATAGGTAAGGAAATGCCTTACCACTGCTAGCTCTGTAAAACTGCGGGTCAGGACCAGCATGGTCCGCGCGCTGAGTGAGCGCGAAGAGGCGGAGAGGAAGAGAAGAAGCGTGGAACACAAGGGCCTTCTACAAGCTTCTAGTAATGGATAGCGGTGAATGACAGGACCATGGGCGAGGGGAGGGGGAGATAGGGCGAAGCACCCATTGTGACAAAGGATGGGATGCAGGAGATAGAACAGGGATAGGGCCAAACATATAGTGCCAGCAATGTGCAGGGTCAGGTAATCCGGGTGAACCAGACCCAAGAGCACAGGGGGGTCTCAAGGATCTGGCGGACTGAGCAGACTGAGCATATGAGCATACCTCCGTGCAGGAGTCCCTGCCATATCGAGATTTCCACAGGTAACATATGACCTACGGGGTCTGCAATGGAACACTCCTGCGCGTAAATATAGTGAGCCCCAGTAACAACACTAGAACAGAACTGTGGCACTGTAACACTAAAATGTTGACACATTAATTCCCCACCCACCCACCCCTCCATAACAAATAGAGGAAAGAGAGAGAGGAGGCAGGTAGATATAGTACTTACCTGTCTGATGCAGGGGGTCCCACTGCTATGCACTGCGTACAAATATTCTGGGAAGGACATATAGCACTATTATGTGTGATCTGTAGGTGATGGTTTCAGAGGAGAACAGGACTTGTCTCTGCCCTGGTCCTGGGTACTGCTTGGATACTGCTTGTAAAGCATGGTCGCGTCCATCCTATGATTTAGGCGGGCGGTCATAGGTCCTGCCCCTCTTCTGTGAAGCAGTATGATGCTGGGAGAAGGCAGGAGAAGTCGAGGGAATGTCCCCCATGTCAGAATAGTCCGGGCACAGGGACCCTGGGGCATAGTCCATGGAGTGCTGAGTGAGGTCGTCCAAAAATGAGCCAAGATCCGTGGGTTCGATGAAGTCCCTTGAATTGCCGCTGTGTGTGATCCACATACGAGCTGGTTCAAAGAGGCCAAATTTAATGTCCATCTTCCAAAGTTGCAGACAGAGTGCCAGGAACGCTTTCCGCTTCTCATTCGTCATCCTGGAGAAGTCTGCTACCACTCTGACCTCGTAACTTTCCAAAAAGAACGGACCCTGAGACTGAGCCGTTGACAGAACCAGGTGAGCTTGCTCGTGGCGGAGGAAGCACGCAATGGTAGGGCGAGGCCGTCCAGAGGTCACTCTCTGGAACTCGAGCGGTGGTGAGAAGGTCAGGCCGGTAAGCTTGGGGAGCAAGCTTTTAAGGTAGGCTTTGATATTGATGCCTTCTTTACGTTCTGGAATGCCAAAGAAACGGATGTTGTCTCTCCGGCTCCTGTCTACAAGGTCTGTGATCTTCGCATGCATGGTTCGCAGCTCTGCGTCATGTTCCGGTACCATCTTAATGTGTTCTTCTACAGTCGTGAGGCATTGATCAAGATCTGTTACTTTTTCACGGAAACAGGCTATGTCCATCCGAATGGAGGAAAAGGCCATGGAGAGGTCTGAGATCTTTAAGTCCATTGCTTCCAGGCACCTTCCTACTGCTGTAATCTCCTGAAATATGCGGTACAAGGCATCTACCGCTCGGGGGTCAGCCGGCATGGCCATAGGGCTGGGGAGGGTCGGCTATGTAGACATGGTTTCGGTTGAGCTATGGCCTCAGCGAAGAGCAGTTGACGGGAATGTTTGCCAGAGGATTTCCCACTGGGCATCGCCTCTGAGGATGAGAGGCTCTAAAAGAGAGACAAATCGGGCACTCCCAGCAATGCGATTATGTCTCAGATCGGTAATCTGGGGTACCTTCTCAGTGCTGACTAGGGCCCCCTATGTAGAGACCGGCAGTGGGTGTCTGGTGGGGCAAAGCTAGCTCTTGTTGGAGAAGTCAGCTAGAATAGCGGAGTGGTGATATTCACAGAACTGCAGGGGACGAGCGACTTGATGTCCCGCTGTGGATGTGGGATGGTTGGAGGCCAAGGGTCTCTCCACCCTTTCCTGCTGTGGCCAGTCAAAGGTGGGGCCTAGCGTTATAGGGGTCTGCAGTCTTGGTTGTGTGCAAGAGAGAAGTGAGGTGTACCGAGATTGCCCGTATGTTAAGATGGGCTGCCTACAGTCGCCCCCAAGATGCGCCTAAGTGGATACCAGAGTGGTGCAGGGATCCGGTTGAACCTGCTGTGTCGGAGCCTCAGCCTCGTCTCACTGAGGGCACTCGTCGGTGTCCTAGATTGGAGGCATTTTGCTGCTGTGCTGTGCTAAGTTCTGTTCATCTGGGCCAGGGGGAGGTTAGTTTCCAACATGGGGCCTGGTTCCAGGCCCCTCTTAGTTTTCAGTGTAGGGGGTCAACCCCACTGATAGGGGAGATCCCCTCCTCTTCCTGGGTCTCTCCACGGGGCGGTGAGGCATATAGGAGCGGTCGTCTCTGCGGTATGCCAGCGCTGCGTACTGGAGGGTAGTGTGTGCTTCCGTATTGGGTGTGAGCATTAAAGGAACTCAACTCACCAGCCGTTGTCACTCCGCCCTCCCCAGGTATCTAGAGGTTGGAAGGACATCATGTTGCAGGGTGAGGGAGGTCCAACTCCTTTGCGGACCCCAGGGCGATCCACGCAGCCAAATTCTGTGTCCTCCGGCCCTATGTTGCGCTGCAAATTCTCCTTGCATTGTGGTCCCGTGCAGCTCCTCCGCCACGCCACCACGCCATAGGCCAGGTAGGCCCGATCGCCGTATTTTTTAACGTCCGAGCCGCTAAAAGACCTGCGACTCGGGTGGACCCCAGAATCGATTTCGCGCCCTGGGGCAATCTCCTCCAGTCCCCGCCTCACTGTGCGGTCCACTGTGTTCTTGGCCGCAATTGAAGCTGTGTCCGCTGGGGCCAGAACAGGCTGTGACTTCTCTGTGTTTCCGCCGGTGTCAAGCGGCGAGCACCGACCCAGTCAGGTTCCGCCGTCTGTTCAGGGCGAAGAGGCAGCCCCGTTGGTAGCCCCTCGGTAGCTGGGGTCCCCTCTGCTACCTCCTTCCCACTTCGTCACATGGAGCACCAAAATCAGGCAGCCATGATGTACGGCGGCCAGACTACGCCCCGATAAAAGCATATAAGCATAAAAGTCAATAGTGACAAGCTAAAAGACACTTAAGCAGGAATAAAAAGGACAATTTAAAACTTCAAATGTGATGCCAAAAAGCCAAATTGAAAGTTCAATGTCATTTCAAAAATAGCCAATTTTATCTGGGACAATTGAAGCCAGGAAATGTTCTACTTTGGCAGGTGGTAAAATATCCTGATCTTTTCCAAGGAAAACCATAGAGCACTCCTGTTCCAAAGCCTGAGCACCAGCTCAGGCAGCAACATACTATGTTGTGCCCAATGTTGAATTAAGAGTCACATTATCCACAAAGGGCAACTCATAAACGGCTTCCCATAGCAAACACACCCTCAACTTGCATGTCTGAAAATGATCCCTCAGAGAAAACATCAACACATCAGTATCCAATGAAGGTCCAATGAAAGTAAGCACTGCGCAGAAAGACAGACTTATTATCAAAAAAGCACCATAGGCATTGAAACACCGGCTGCCCACAATCCAAAACCGGTCGGAATGACAAGGACCAGTCACACTCCAGTTGTTCCAGGAGTGGTGCTCTGAAATGCTGCATCATGCGTTCACAACACAGTTGTGTTGGTGAAAGCGCTTTCAGTCCTTCTTGTTGAGAAAGGACATCCATTGCGCAGAAGAGTAGCAACAGCAAGATGCCACCTTTTATAGCCAAAGTAATCAGAAATCCCCCGGAAACACTTGAAAATGTTGAGTGTATGGCTGAAGGTATTGAGCCAAATAGAGGAAATCGATGTGAATGAAACCAGTACCAACAGCCTTAAAGAAATGGGCGATTCCAATAGTACTGGACGTGTTGAATATTTGTCCCACAAGTTCACCAAATTGTCTCGGAAAATTTGTGCTTAAAAGGGACTGAATCTCTGCCAATGACCTTGCAACCTGAACTGCATAGGTCTCACGTGCAGATGTAAGCGCCACAAGTTTTTTAAACAAGAAAGCCTTGAGCCTTCTCAACTTGTTAAAATTCACATCAGAAGTAGCAATATGAGGCCAAATGTCTGCTACTCCTTTCAGTTGCGTAGGGGTAAAAAGGACATTCCTGCAACATGTAACAATTTGGGAGACTGAAATGAAATAAGCTATTCCGGCTCGCATTCCACAACAGCTCTCACTATTAAGGAGCACATAGCTACCATTATAGAGCACCTAGAACGCAGGTCTAATTAAGGGGACTGGAAATCCCTTCAGATAACAGGCCAAATTTGCTACAGAAGCATTACAAGCCCATGCACGGACATCTGTTTATAAACCATTGAATGGCTCACAGAAGTCTCACATTCACTACCGCTAAGAAAGACCTCTTCCATGCCATTTGTAGAAAAAGGGAAGTTCCCTCACCTTGTGTATATAGCTATCTCCTAGCCTTTCATATCTGCTTACTTTAATGTGCCTCAAACAGGATGTGAATTGAAGCGTTGAAATAGGCAGATTTATAACCCCGTTTATTAGCTATTCAGCATATGGCATTTCAGCCACAGTAAAAGGCAACTTTTCTAATTTCTCGATGTTTAGCATAACGTATGATGTTCCTTCTTAGCCATTATTTGTTGTTGTCACGTTAAATTGAATGTTGAGAAAATACCCCTTGCGCTAACGTGTTGCCAGGGAATGCACCTGCTTTCAGAGTTTGTAGTGCATAAAGGACCTTACCTGACTGTCCATGGTGTAAAAATGACATGTCACTGTGTACTATACCTATTGCAGAGGATACAATGTTATTTAAAGTGTATATCCGGTTAGACAAGGTGTTAATCCCATTATCTACAATGGCTAATGCTTTCTGTAAATTTTCTTGATCAATTTGCCTTAACTGGGCAGCCGCTTCTTGTTGGGAAAGTTTCCAAATATCACTACGCACTGCAGATAGGAAGCATTTTCTGTGATGTTTTATGGGGCTTAACAGGAAATCCTGTAAATCTGTCTTGTTGGACAGGAGAATGAGGTGTTCCTTAACAGCATCCAGTGAGGAACTTTTCAACCATTGCTGGCAAAATCTCCCTACCCTATATGTTGTTACTACACATGAGTGTTCTGACGACACATAGCAAGGGTCCGTCCCACTTGTTTTTAAACCACTGGTAGAGTTTACAAAACATGTATGGCACCCATTGGTATCTACTGGCCACAATAACCACTCGCCTGGTTATGAAAGTGACGTGTTAAATGTTCCATTCTGGACCCATTCATCGAGCTGTTGTTCAGAAACATTTATACACTTTTGCCTTTTGTAAAATTTTGCAGGTGTAGGAACACTGGGTGCATTCAATTCCTTAATCTTTGCTAAGCCTAAACAACTTGACTGTTGTACTGTTTCATTTATAAATATCATTCTAATGGGTATCAGGCAATAATGCTTCCTTTCCCCTTATTTGCCAATTGTTTGTTCCCCACACACTTTTCAAGTCTATTGACTTCATCCAATAATGATAGCCTTCTATGGCTAACATGGAAACAAAGGAATCAGAATACATTAAATTGGTGTCTGTCAATAAAATATTTTGACTTTCCATCACTGGCAAATGAAAATGATATGACTCTGTTTTTTTAACATTGTGGCAAGAAAAATATGCAAACTTTTCATTATATGTTTTGGAACTCCCCACGGGTGGAGTCAGACAGTGTTCCCACTGTGAATAATTCAAAAGAGTCTTTGGGGTACTTGCTCTGTGAATTAAATGATGTCCATAATAATTATTACAGAACATATCACCATAATTTTCTTTGGATTGATACACATCTTCATTTTCAAATACTGTGTAATACTGTAAATCAGACATCATTGAATCAACTGTTTTCACATCCCAATTATCATAAACTACACCTCGCATAATTACATCATGCATAGAAAGTTGAATACATATGGAATTCGAATGACCTCAGACCATGTGTATCAAACAATACTTTATCCCAAACAATCCCATCAGGAATTGGTATGGCAGAAATGGTCTCTAGGGACAAATCTCTGCAGACGTTGTGTGATGAAAAATGCAGTTTTAGGACTTCATTCACCAGTTCAACTGTAGATCGTTCAGGAAGGTAATGACCATGTATGAGTAAAAAGAAAACAGTGACAAACCCAATCCAAAGGACAAAGGCAAATGCAGACAGTAAGAACCATAGGTAGTGCCAAAGAAAAATAAAGTCATTGATTTTTAGCCAATTTATCAGCTTATGTGCTCTTAACAGTCTGCTGCAGTAGAGGCAGATGAGTCAGTGAAAGTGTCATTGATGGTGGCAAAATATCCAGAAGAAGTTTGTGCAAAAACTGGAGCCGTGTTTGGAAATGGAGAACTTGCAGAAGACTCCCCGGGCAGTTCATAGTAGTCTATGCAATCTGTTTGTGCATAATTCAAATAAAATCGATCAATAATATCAGTGTTATTTGTAGTAGTAGAGGTTAGTGGAACTACTGAAAACTAATTTTTCAGCCTCCCCAAGCTCGGAGAGGTGTCAGAGTTGCTGCTGAAAATCTGTAGAGGAACATCCTGGTCTGTAGTAAGAGGGATTTGGGTAGTACCCAGGAGTCCCCTAGGTCTGCTTCTGCTGTGCAGGATCGTCCACATGGTGTAGCTTGATATTGTCAATGGAGACAAAGGGATTTTCTTTAGAACCAAGCAGCGGTGGTAGAATGACAGTTCTGGTACTGTGTATTCCCAGGACTGAAACCGGTCCACGGTAAGAAGGACCAAACTCCTTTTTCACAGCAATCTTTTCACGCACTAGATCCCCAAATTTTGGAATCCAGCTAGTAGATGTTACTGGTACATCCTTTATTCCAGAGGAGGAAGCACTGGCAGATGCGTTGTCGTCACAGAACTGTTGTATGTCCTGCAAGACAGTGAAACCTTCATTTATGTCAAAGGGTGAATTTGCTGTCTTCACGCCAGGACCATCAAGATCTGGAACATACATTAGTGTCCCAAACAGGCATTCACATGAAGTACCCCCCCCGGGACCTTCTCGGCAAATTGTTAAGTGCTCTCTGGACTCCATACAGGTGTGTAAGCCAACTACGACCTGTACCTAATACTCGGACTGTTAAGGATTGCTTTAAATCTCCATTTCGTTAATCCACAACACTATTTCCCTCAGGATGAAATAAAGACGAGTTATTCAGTTGGACCCCTAACAAAGCCATGGCATCCCTGAAAGCCCTGGAGGCAAAAGCAGGGCCCTGGTCCGAGTGGGAAGCTGCAACAGCATATATGCTGATAAAGACTTGCAAATCTTTAATAACAGTTAGAGCATCAGCCGAGCATCGTGGCCAAACCTATAGAAATCTTGAGCATGAGCCAACAGTGACTAAGGTGTATTTGTATGCGATATCTGGTGTCAGGGGAACACAATTGTCAAGGTACACACATTGTAATGGTTTATTGGATATAAGGAGGGGTGTCTGTGGCGGGCACTTGACGGTGGATCCTTTAATTTGCTGTCAGATGTCATACCAAAGGACATACTGCTTGGTCTATTTATAGAGACTTGGCCACCAGTAACATGCTTGCAATAATGAAATTGTAGCTGTCACACCAGCATGGGCAGAAGCAACTCCCTCATGCGCTTTGATCAATTCTGGTCTTTGGTCTTTATTGGGAATTACATGATTTCCCACCCCTGGTATCACTACTAGGACTGTATTGTGGCATGATATGCGGTAGGATAATTTTACAGGGTATGCTTTTGGTAAAGGCATGCCATCAGCCAACGTTTTTTACAGCTGCCAGTGTTTCATCATTCAATTCTGTTCTAGAACAAGTTACTGCGGGAACAGAAGCAGTAGCTACTGCTGATTTGGCTGCTTCATCAGCCAAAGTATTGCTTGCAATGTGTATTCAAACACGCTGGTGTCCTGGTGTATGTATAACATAGAAGTTGGGTAGCGTTTCCTTCAGATCCACTACCTTCCCCCACAGAAGTCTGTGTTTAATGGTGTGTCCTTTTCAATCTGTGAAGCCAGTAATGCAGACATTTATTGAAGGACTGGACACAATAACACCAATCATCTAATCCTCGTCATCTGCTCAGGATCCGTGTGCTCCAGTGCCATCACCAGAGCCTTGAGCTCTGCAAACTGTGCAGTGCAGTCCCCTAGAGCCTGCGTGTAAGTGTTTCGGGATGTAACTTGTAATTTTTTATGTAGCCACTCACAACTGAGCAAGCAGCAGTATATTGATGTTTGGTGCCTATAGATGGTTAGGCTGAACCATCAGTGTACAAAATTGTCTGATATTGTTCAATAGGCAATACATTTGCTGGCACTGGATATTCGTGTTCATATTGCAAAAACTCTTGAGTTTGTATTTTTGAGTCAAAAATATAATCAACTTTAGTGGCCGTGCAAATCCAATGTGGATGTAATGCTTTAGCGTTTTGAATGCTAGCTTTGGCAACAGCCTTCAGGGCTTGAATAGGAGATACAACAATGGTACGCTTTCCCTCTGCCAGAGCTTTCTCCTTAATGACAGCCATCTGAACAGCAGTGAGAATTTTCTAAGTGAGAGCAAAGCTTTGTTCAGCTGTAGAATACAAATCTGATTTGTATACAAATGGGACGGTCTCACCCTCATTGAATGTCACGTAGGTGAGACCGCTGGCGCCGGCTATTACTCTGATGACCAGGTGTTTTTTTATTGTCCCTTGTATGTAGGTGTTTTGATTCAAGCAAGTCTTTTTGTAATGCTCTGAGAATGCGTGCGTGTTCGACTGTCCAGAATTTGCTGGTAAAGTCAGGACATATTAAGTCATACAATGGTTTAATGAGTTGTGCATAATCTGGAATGTATGTTCTGCCAAAATTCGAATAGCCTAATGAAGACTAAAGCTTTTTTACTGTATTTGGTGATTGTAATTGTGCGCATTTTTCCAAAAATTGGGGCGCAAGGCTCTTGCCTTCATTCGACAGTTCGTATCCTGAAAACAGGACACTAACAAAGGCTATTTTTATTTTTAAATTGAATTTCGATAAGGGAGATAAGGGAGATTATGGACAAAATTCTGGCAGCCAATCTTTTTCGGCCAATAGAATATCATAAATGGTTGCGACGCGGTCACAAAAAATAGCATTGATTGTGCGTTCTATGTCTCCCTCTAACGCCATAGACAGAGACACACATGTCCGCAGACTCAACTTATAAGAAGTCATCAGTGCCCACTTCCTGTTCTTCAGTAAAGCCCTCTTCTTGAGTGTCATGTCGTATCGCAACTGCTGCCACCTTTTTCTTTTTAAACTGGGGTTTTTGTTGGGGAATTTTGTCTTCTTTCTTAACCGAAGCTTCAGACAAGTGTTGTGAGTCCTTTCTCAGTTTCACTTAGTCTGTGCGCTGCTCTGACCGCCCACTTCGCTCACTGTGTTTTTCCAGTGAGTCCTGAAAGCAATGAGATTGGCATGTATCAATATATTGCTACCTGTCAGAAATTTTTGAATTATCTCTATTTCTAAGATTATATCTATTCTGAGGGGTCTCCAAATGTGGAGATTCTACCCTTTCTTTTTAGGTGTTTGATGTTTTTAATTCCAG
Organism: Pleurodeles waltl; assembly: GCF_031143425.1. Classification (NCBI taxonomy): domain Eukaryota; kingdom Metazoa; phylum Chordata; class Amphibia; order Caudata; family Salamandridae; genus Pleurodeles; species Pleurodeles waltl. The sequence goes on from NC_090439.1 coordinate 51,643,381, forward strand.
CGTTTTTTCGAACCTTCAGGTGCTTGCTTAGTGGAATCTTTATTAGATCTACCTTGAAACTGTGGTTTAATTGGTGTGGCCCCCAGACAGTCTCGGCCAATACTAGAGTAGGTCACAGTGATAACCTTTGGCAGTTCACGTTCTTGGTTCTGTACAGAAACATCCCGGAGCCACATGCGCACTGCTAGTGCAACTGCTTATCCTTTAAGATTGCTTAATATAATTGACAACACCATGGCAAAGTTGCCCATTAATTGCATTCCCATATCCATGGCTGGGGCAGCCCCGTATTAATCTTGAATTTGTTTTAACTCCTCTGGAAGATTGGCAAGTGTTGATATACCCTGTGCAGTAGTGTAGAGCGTGGCAAATAGTGTGTCCCATGTATTGCTGTTATCTATTTTGGAAACCATTCCAAATGGCAAGCACATAGTTTGCATCATATGTTTGTCCTGAGGACCCGTATGGGGAAAGACTGCTTCCAGTGTGTTCATTTTTTGAGCTAACCAAAACAGAATGTCTTCCCTCTTAGCGGGTGCTTTACCATTGTCAAATGTACAGTTGCAAGGTTAATACCTGGTGTAACTGTGTGTGGCTGCGCTGGGGCAGCACGTGCTGGGTCAATGTTCAGTGTTTGCATTACAAACTGTACTAACAGTCTTTACATTCCAGTGAGCTCTATATATAAGTGGCTAACCTCAGCTACCACCAGGGCTGCTGTATAAGGGTGTGGTGTATATGTGGCCAATAAAGGCCAGGTCGAGCCATCGTTACTCAGAGGGCCTAACCTACCATGTAATATTAAATGTCGTAGGGTGCTATCAAGTCAATTGTTATGGTCCTGATAGGATAAAGGTATTTCTAAATATGCATAAGCTCTGTAATGTGCAGGTATGTTTGCATGTGTATAATGATGAAATGTGTTTGTGTTCCCATCAACTGCTGGAAAGGTAACCCAAGAATAAAAAAATGCAGTTCTTTAGGCTGGATGAGCCTCAACAACAAATGTAACTGGACCCCCCCCCTCTCCGGGCCGTTAGGCCATTTGCCAATAAGTGAGCAGTAAGGGGAGGTCCCATATTTACTGCAAATACAACCCACTGTGGGTGTACCATGTTAATGGTAAGTGTGTGTTCAGAGATAAGGACACCAACTGGGGATTGATCCTTTTAAGGTTCAAGCTTGAACAACCAACAGCTTTAGATAGGTACTACCTATTCAGCTGAGGAAATCCTCAACACCACGGACGTCTTCGTATATAGTATTGATGTGTCTTTAGCCTTTAGTGAGACAGATATACTTAGGAGGATCCGAAAATTAGCGCCTGACCAAATATTGGCAGCGCCATGTCGTGCAGGTTCTCATTATACTAATGAAGCTACTAGATTTGGGCAGCAGAATCTCATAGACTATGGGATACTAAGTAAAATTCTACACCATGTGATGCCTGTTGGCCTAATCCATTTTTTTCGGTTAACTAGCAGTGCCTTATCTCCACCCAAAAGCAGGTATGATTGTGACAACCTGGCGCATGACAAGAAAGTCTTCTCAGGGGAATCATGGCCGATCAGATCTCATCCCTTTCTCTCAGTTACATTAGTCTCATGCAGTCAAAGACAGCAGAGGCAGAATATAGTTCAATAAGGATTTATTGAAGCAACTGCATGTTATATAAAATGGCACATATTGCAATAACTAGGGTGATGAAACACAATAAAAGCAATAAGGTGACAAGGAGAGTGAAACACAAATATAGTCCCACCATATTGACACTAGGAATAAGATATGGTTCTCCTACCTACACTATGTTAGAGCACAGCATAATAAGTCTAATCTGCCCTTCAGGTTTCCCCCTGGGAAAACATCATCCCTCATACCTTAATAAGGAAGCCTGTAGTCTAGAAAGACACCGCTCACATGTAGATCAAAGGTTCAGCAGTCTAAGCAAGCAGCAGCAGTGAGGCAATCAGCAATCAGCATAGAGTTGTGGTCATCTGACTGGAATATCCCTCTAACGTGTATGGGACAAAGGAGTGCTTTTATAATCAAACAGTTGACATTCAAAGAAATGGTCCCCACGTATAAGTGTGTATGTTTCAGTGAATGTTGGAGACACAGAGTACCACTTTTGCCGGCAACCAATCTGACTGCAGCCTTGAAGAAAGCACAAAGTGAAATAAATGTCCTACTGAGAATGTAATGCTTTCCTAAGTGAAAGAACAATTACATAAAGAGAAATAAAACAACATTGCAAATGTGGCTATTTCTAGAAAATAAAGCAATGCTCAATAGAATGTAATGGGCTAAAGTGCACAGTGGCAGGCCTAGTTTGCTAAAATAACGTGACTAAAATATGGCTAAAATAGCTATACAACAGATTGTGTGACTACTTCCATATATATCTGAGTGAATGTAGCTATGAAGCTTTCATAGAACCAGTGCAAGTTTAGTACACCTGCTAGTATGTGAGTATCTCCTTTACAACTTGTATGGTTGTTTAAATATGCATGTAAGTGGCTCAATATATATCTCTGTGCCTATTTTAGGATATACAATGGTATGTCAGACCAACTGTAATTACCTTTGCCAGTGCTGCACATGTAAGTGTTTTCTGAGTATGTGGATGAATGTATAACTGTCTCACTTTCTCTGTTACTAGCTCAGACATAGCAGCCATACTCTAGAAACATGAATGTTTGTTCCATGACAAGTCCTTGTGTTACATGATCAGAAAGGTCATGAGTAAGTTTTGGTATCTGAGAAGTGTGTTTCCAAATCACGTAACCACACTGCAGAATGCTTCACAGCATACCTACAGCATATAACAGAACTAAGGCATTTGCTGTAAAAGGTGACTTTCAAACTTGACACATTTAGGCCCATTCCAGTGGTCATTGACAGAGCACACACAGGGTCTGCAGTACTAGACGTCACTCTTGGAAAAATAATGTTTATCAGGATACATGAAAAGATTGCATCAGATCTTGCCTATGTATCTAAGTGAATGTAGTTGTCTAGCTTTATTAGCACTTGTACATTCTTTACTACACTTGCTGGTATGTGAGTCCCTCTCTTTGAGAACCTGTATGACTCTGCAAGTCTGTCAGTGTATTCATAAGTGCCTCTCTTTCTCTGTCAGTAGCTGAGACATACCATCTATACCCTGGCAACATGAATGTGTGTTCCATAGTAAGTGCATTACTATAAGTAGTGCTTGCCTTAGAGGATCTGAAAGGTTATGAGTAACTTTCTAAAACTGTGGAGTGCGTTTCCAAACCACTTTAGCGCATTGCAGCAGGCTTCCTTGTATACCCAGAGCATATCACAGAGGTGAGTCATTAGCACAAAAAGGTGAGTGAACAATTCTCAAATCAATTTTATAGGCCAATTTCAGTGTCAGTAACAGAGCACACATTCTGTGTACAACTAGGCCTCACCCTTCAAAAAAGCATTATTTTTCTGTATACATGAAAGGATTATGACAGTACTTGCCTACATATATTGGTGAATGTAGCTGTTTAGCTTTAATAATGTCAGAAGATGCTGTAGTATACCTAGTGGTATGTGAGTGCCTGTTTTAGAACCTGTACAACTCCAGTTTTTTTCTGTATGTAAGTGAGTGAACATATATCTCAGTGCCCCTGTTAGGGAATAAAGGGGTATTGAACTGTATCTGTAGTTCCCTCTCTTATTGCTGCACATATAAATTTCTTTCTCAGTATGTCATTGAGCATACAAGTGTGTCTGCTTTTGTGTCAGTGCCTATGTTATACAATCTATGCTCTAGAAACATCAATATGAATTAATTTATGACTGTTTTAGTCTATGAACTGCCTAGCTTCGCAGTCTGCAACTGCATAAGTAAGTTTCTAAAACTCATAAGTATGACTAATCACTTGAGGACATTGCAGGATGCTTCATGGTATACCTACAGCAAGTATCAACCGTAACAGAGTTGCCCTAAAAAATGTATGTAAAACTACAGAAACCAATTTTACTGTCAAATTTTAGTGGCCAATGAGAGAGCACAGAGAAACTCTGTACGACTAGGCCTCACACTTCAGAAAAGTAGTATTTCAATGGATACAAGAAAAGATCCCATCAGTACTTCTAGCTATATCTTACTGAATGTAGGTGTCTTCCACTAGAACAGTCATAATATATTTTGTGAAATCTACTGGCAAGCGATGGCCTGTTTTAGAACCTGCATGATTCTGTAAATGTATATGTAAGTGCCTCAAGATGTACATCAGTACCTCTGGTGCGGAATAAAAGGGTATGTGAGTGTCTCTGGAATTCCCTTTCTTATTGCTACAGCTATAATTGCTCTCTCAAGATGTAAGCGAATCTAAAAGTGTTTCTGTTTCTCTGTCGCTAGCAAAAACACAGCATTGATGCTCTGTTAACATGAATATCACTTCTTTGATTGTTACTATACTGTATGTACTGCTTAGCCTAATGGTTTGCAATTGCATGACCAAGTTTGTAAAGCTGACAAGTACACTTCCTAATTCATTAAGTGCATTCCATCATGCCTGAAGTCATATCTATAAAATCTCACAGAGTTGAGAGATTTGGACTAAAAGATAAGCTTGAGATTTCAGAAAGCAGATTTACAGTCCAATTTCAGTGGCATAAGGACTTGATTAAGGTAAATGAGAGTTCAAGAGTAAAGAAAACTGAAAACTACATTTCCTAATCACTTAAGCACATTGCATAATGCTTCATAAAATGCATATAGCATATCACAAACCCAGACTTTCAGACTTGCTGAAGAAATACCTCACTGGCTCTCTTAAAGAATACAGATATATATATATATATATATATATGTCTGCATTTGCCTTTCTTATTGCTGGTTATATAAGTGCTTTCGGAGTCTGCAAGGGACTATACCATTGTCTATCTTTCTCTGTCAGTGGCTGAAACACAGCAAGATAAGCTCTTTAAAAATGGAAAATACTTTTCCAAATCACTTAACCTCATTGGTGCATTCTTGACAGAATACCTACAGCATGTGAGAGAGCTCAAACGTTTGCACTAAAACATAGACAAATCAGTTTTACAACTACTCAGTAAGATAGCACAAACCGGGTATAAAGTACTAGCTCTTTACTCTTCAAAAAAGTATTATTTGGATACATCAAATGATTCTCTTCATACCTGCCTACATATGTCAATGAACATAGCTGTGTACCTCTAGTAACATAATCATTATTTTATTGCACCTGCAACTTTGTGTCTGCCCGTTTTAGTTCCTGTATCACTCTCTAAATGTCTATGTAACTGGTTAAACATATACTGTAGCTCAGTGTCTCTGTTAGGAAATATAAGAGTGTGTGTCTGTAATTGGCTTTCTTGTTGTTGTTTATGTAACTGGTGTCTGAGTACGTGAGTAAATGTAAAATTACCAGTGTTTCTCTGTCATTGGCTGGAGCACAGCATACATGCTCTGCAAACATGAAAATCAGTTCCTTGCTGACTATTATACTCTATGTAGTGCTTGGTTAAAGGCTGCAAATGTCCAACAGTAAATGTCTAAATCTGACAAATACATTTCCAAATCACTTACGACATTTCAGCATACTTGATGAAATACCTACTTAATATGAAACACTTGTATTAAAACATAAGTTTGAGTTTGGAAAGCATTCTGTAGGACTAATTCTGCCTCCAGTGACACAGCACACCCTGCGCCTGCACTACCAACCATCACCATTTCAAAAAACAGTATTCCACTACATACATGAAAACTTTCTGTCAGTACTAGCATATATATCTCAATAAACGTAGACTGTCCACTTCCAAAAAAGATGTCCCATATTTTAAACCCAAATTCAGTATTTTATAACATACCTACAGCATATCACTGTGATCACCAATATGTACTAAAACAAAGGATTTCTACTTTACTAATAGCTTGCACATTACATGAGAAGCTGGTAGTGTTATAGTATAAACAGAGTTTGTACTATAAAACCTGACCCATATTCCTACACCACATATTATAGAAGGCCCAGTACTCTAGTATTACACATCAATCAATCAATCAAGTAATTTATAAAGCACGCTACTCACCCGTCAGGGTCTCAAAGCGCGGGGGCTACTGATCGAATAGCCATGTCTTGAGGCGTTTCCTGAATGTCAGGAGGTCCTGAGTCTGGCGTAGGTGGAGCGGTAGGGAGTTCCAGGTCTTGGCGGCGAGGTGAGAGAAGGATCTTCCTCCGGCGGTGGTGCAGTGAGTGCAGGAGACGGAGGCGAGGGCGAGGCTGGTGGAGCGGAGATGGCATGTGGGGCTATGGAAGGTGAGTCTGTCATTGAAGTAGGCCGGACCTGTGTTGTGGAGGGTTTTGTGTGCATGGGTGAGGAGTCTGAAGGTGATCCTCTTTGATACGGGTAGCCAGTGTAGGTCTCTGAGGTGGGCAGAAATGTGGTTGCGGCGTGTGACGTCGAAGATGAGGTGGACATCATGGTACATGGGCATGTAAATCATTGGTACTTTAAATAACACATCTCTGAATCAAAGCACATGCAAACCTGCTACTCATCGATCATTTTATCCAGTTTAATTGCATATCGATAATCTTTAGACTCTGCTTTAATAATGTTAAAAACAATTAATCACATTCATATTCAATTATCATACCTGAATTATATTCCATATTCCTTCTTCTTATCTGATAGTTTCAATACTCTCAGCAACTGCCAAAGCTGAGCATAAGAAGGGGTCACTACTCTTACAATTAGCAACCATGAATAGCAACCTTTTGCACTTTGCATTGTGTGATATTGCACATTACAGTAAATAAAAGCATACCTTTCATTGTTTTCTTTTGCAAGGCAAGTTCTGAATGGCTACTATCTGTTAATCTTTTCATGTACTTTTCTAAAGAAGCTCAGTATGGGAGGCTTCTTTTGCGTAATTGCGGTTTAACCTTGATCATCGCGATGACTTAGCGATGACATTAAAAAAAAAACAGGTGTTATAAAACACGTTTGGTTGCTAGTTTTATCACTTGAAGAGTATATCTAAAATTATCACCAATCTCTTAGTAGGAAAATAAATCCTTATCATAAAATATTTGGTACAAACCGTTTTAGTTTTTTACAAAGACAGAACTGTCTCTTTAAGACCCTTCCCCCAATATAGTCTTAGCACAGTCTGCATAGCAACCCACTAGACCCTATAGGTCACGATTTCTCTGCACATTCTATATCGGGCGTACTTCCTGCACAATGAGCTGCAACATGTGTGGTATACTGTACTGATTCAAAAGAATATCAAATTCTACAGTACACATTTACATTTTACCAGAGCCAATGAAATATCAACTTACTTTTTATTTCAAGATACCTGCATACTTAGAGTACCCAAACAAAAGTATGCTCTTTTAAACCAAAAGTGTGCCTCCATTTTAACTGCATCTCATTTTGAAAACTGCCTCATTCAGCTCCAGCCTTCTCCTGACTGCTACTGCTGCTTCCCTTCACAATGGTTAGAGTATGGATTGTTGGGCATGGCTATGTGTTTTGGGCTAAGGAGGCGGCTAGAAAGAGTGGAATTAACAGACCTGGAATTGGCTAATGTGAATATTAATTGGACTGGCTACAGAAGATTAAAGTGGAATCAATTGCTGCCTTTGGTTGAAAGCATAAGTGATGTTCAACCTCTTGACCTCATGATTGTGCACTGTGGTGCGAATATCCTAGGAACACTGATTGGTGTAGGACTGGATATCCTAATGAAGGATACCTTTTTACAAATTGATGACACTTTTCCCTCACACTGTCTTTGTCTACTCCAACATATCTCAAATACAGAAATAAAAGTGGTCAAATCAATTCTGTCCTCAGAAAACATGTTAATAAAAGTGTTTAGCATTCCTGTGGGACCATAACATGGGCTATACATATAACAACAATCTGCACTTTGATATTAATGATATATATAGAAGTGACGGTGTCTATTTTACAGAAGAAGACAACAGAGTTTTTCTTCTGAACCTAAAACTCGGCATCCACACTTACATATAACTATAGCATAGTTACAATAAACTCAAAGGCTCTTGGCAGGGCGACCCTTTTGCCCAAAACTCTTGTTAATTTTATTAATAATTTTTTGTTTTCTTCAAAATATGCACGAAGATGTCACGATATTTGGTACTATGCTGCGGAAACAAAACAAAAAATAAGCTTTTAATGTACACCAGCCCATTCAAAAACAATAAGTATATATTTTAAAAAAATCCAAATCAGACAACCCTTTTCACATTCTAAGCTACTCAACACAAACATATATGAATATCTCCTACTACATATACCTAAGTTTAAATCACTGTTTTTAAAGTAGATAAAGTGAGTGAGGGTCTGAGTGGGTCTGTGAGTGACTATATGGGGGTGTCAATGGGCATCTGAATTAGTGCATGACAGTCTGAGTGGGTCTGTGACTGAGTGCGTCAGGGTCTGAGTGGGTCTGTAAGTGAGTGCTTAAGGCTCCTAGGGGATCTGTGACTGGGTGAATGAGGGTCTGAGTGGGTCTGTAAGTGAGCGCATGAGAGTGTTACTGGGTCTGTGAGTGTCTGCATAAGGGTGTCACTGGGACTGTGAATAACTTCGTCAGGGTCTGAGTGGGTCAGTAAGTGGGTGCATCAGAGTCTGAGTAGGTGTGTCAGTGTGTGTGTGAGAGTTTATGTGGATCTGTGACTGAGTCCATAAGGGTCTGAGTGGGTTGGTGAGTGAGTGTAAGAGGGTCTGAGTGGGTATGTCAGTAAGTGCATCTTAGTGTGTCTCTGACTGTGTACATGACGCTCTCAGTGGGTTTCTGATTGAAGGCATGAAAGTCTGATTGGGTCTGTCAATGAGCATATGATGGTCTAAGTGGGTCTGCGAGTGAGTGCATAAGGGTCTCAGTGGGTGTGTGAGTGGCTGCATGAGTGTCTGAGTGGATCTGTGAGTGAGTGCACAAGGGTCTCAGTAAAACTGTGAGTGAGTGCATGAGGGTCTGAGTAAGTCTGTGAGTGAGTACTTGAGGGTCTGAGTGGGTCTGTCAGTAAATGCATCAGGATCTCAGTGTCTTTGTGACTGTGTGCGTGATGCTCTGAGTGGATTTCTGAGTGAGTGCATGAAAGTCTGATTGGGTTGGTGAGTGAGGGCATGAGGATCTAAGTGGGTCTGTGAGTGAGTGTATGAGGCTCTGAGGGTGTGTGTGAGTGAGTGCATGAGAGCCTACATGGATCTGTGAGTGAGTACATAAGGGTGTCTGTGAGTTTATCAGTGAGTGCATGAGGGTTTGAGTGGGTCTGTGAATGAAGGCATGAGGGTCTGAGTGTGTCTCTAACTATGTGCATGACACTCTGAGTGTGTTTCTGAGTGAGTGCATGAAAGTCTGATTGAGTCTGGGTTTAGGCCTGGATTAGGCACAGTCGATCAGGCCCTAAACTTACCCCTTATCCTTAGCAAATATGTTATTGCAAAAAGGGAATCTATCCACTTAGCCTTTATAGATCTGTCCAGTGCACTTGATATGGTGAATAGAGTAAAATTGTGGGAAATAATGGACACAATGGGGGTTGAGCAAGATTTGTTGGATCTGATTAAACGTTTATACTCTGACCTTACTATCATAATTCAGTTTGGACAACACAGCGAAAGATCCCATCCCCTTGCATCCAATCGGGGTGTTAGACAGGGCTGCACTTTGGCACCTTTTTTATTTCTGTTGTACATAAATGGCTTGTATAGCTATTTAGCTCAAAATGGTAAGGATTTCCCAAGGATGAGCTTTATACAATTGCCGATTTTATTGTATGCTGATGATGCCGTTTTAATTGCCCGCATGGCCAATGCTCTACAGACCCTTTTGGGTCTTTTTTTAACGCACACACAAGAGCTTGATTTGAAAGTTAATTTTAAAAAGTCACATGTTATGATTTGCGGTCCTAAAAACACACGCACTAAATGTTTTATAATGGGGGGGAACACCTTAACAAAAGTAAAATACTTTTGCTATTTAGGTTTGTACCTAAGTTTCACTCTGTCATGGAAATTCCATTTGAATTTTAAGCTCCAACAAATGGAAAGAAATGTTGAAGCAATCTTAATCTTTGCCTGTAGATTAGGGCATAGACCGGTTCACCAGATCATCACGCTCTATAAATCCAAATGTGTTTCAGCTGCGATTTATGGGGGTGGCCTTTTGTGGATATACCAGTTCAAGTATATTACAATGGGCAGAAAATACATTTCTCCACCGGCTACTTATGGTACCCAAGAACGTAGCGAATATTATATGCCATGAGGAGTTGGGAATCCGCTACCTTACAGATTTGATAGATATTGCCCCCCTTCTGTTATGGATAAAAGTATGGTCAAATCCGGTGGCTATTTTAACACATGATTGTGTAAAAGACTGTATTTCGTTAGCAAACCACAACAAAATTCCATGGTTACATTTTGTTCATAACTGTTTTCGAAATTTGGACTTGGAGTTTATATATTTTAAACCAGAGCTCTTGCCCGCCAATGCGAAATAAATTGTTAAATTACGATATAAAGAGTACGCTGCGAATCTTAGATATCAAGTGGCAGAGAAATTGAGTTCTTTTGATTTATAAGTACAAATTTAATCATCAAATTCGATAGAACCTTATTTTGTTTGGTTTCCGATCCCTTCCCTATACTCTTTACTTGTACTTTTTAGATTTAACATGATTCATTTTAGAGTGGCGTTTCAAACAAAATGTGTGTTGGATAAAACATTACCGCCATGCCCTTGTGACAATTTTTCGAAACAAAGTACTTGTCACTTTATTTTATTTTGTACACTCTACTCAGCTCCTAGGGAAACCTTTTTATTACCTATTTTGCGTAATTTGCACACCCTTTCTTATAAAGAAGGATTGATTGGCATTCAAAGCCTTTCATCGAAACAAATGTGCAGCTCTATTTTAAGTTTTATCAAACCCGCTATCACCCTTAGGAATCAATATGAATTAGCAATGTGACTATTTATTAAGGGAATTCAAATACTGTTTTACTGTTGTATACGATTTTATAAGTATTTATTATTATATATTGTTTCAGTAGGCTTAAGTGGTACGCTTAGATTTTATCGATCGAAGAGTCTTGCCTTTGAATTATGCAATAAGTACTGTATTTTATGATGATTTATATGTATGTATGTGTACTTTTATGGCAATACGCCGAATAAAGTTATTTTGACTGACTGACTGACTGACTGAGTCTGTGAGTGAGGGCTTGATGGTTTAAGTGGGTCTGTGAGTGAGTGTCTGAGCATCTGAGTGGATATGTGAGTGAATGCATGAGGGTCTGAGAGGGTCTGTAAGTGAATGCATAAGTGTGTCATGAGTCTGTCATTGAGCGCATGAAGGTCTGAGTAGGTCTGTGAGTGAATGCATGAGGGTCTGAGTGTGTCTCTGACTGTGTGCATGAGGCTCTGAGTGCGTTTCTGAGTGAGTGCATGATAGTCTGATTCGGCATGTGAGTGAGGGCGTGAGGGTTTAAGTAGGTCTGTGAGTGAATGCATGAAAGTCTGAGTGGGTGTGTGAGTGAGTGCATGAGAGTCTGAGTGGATCTGGGAGTGAGTGCATAAGGGTCTCAGTGAGATTGTGAGGGAGTGTATGACTGAGTGGAACTGTGAGTGAATGCACGAGAATCTGAGTGGGACTGTGAGTGAATGCATGAGGGTCTGAGTGGGTCTGTGAGTGAGTACATAAGAGTCTGAGTGGGACTGTCAGTAAGTGCATCAGGATCTCAGTGTGTCTGTGACTGCATGACTCTCTGAGTGGGATTCCGAGTGAGTGCATGAAAGTCTGATTGAGTCTGTGAGTGAGTGCAAGATGGTCTAAGTGAGTCTGTGAGTGAGTACATGAGGGTCTGAGTAGGTGTGTGAGAGTCTGAGCAGATCTGTGGGTAAGTGCATAAGGGTCTCAATGAAATTGTGAATGAGTGCATGAGGGTCTGAGTGGGTCTGTGAGTGAGTAAATGAGGGTCTGAGTGGGTCTGTCAGTAAGTGCATCAGGATCTCAGTGTGTCTGCGACTGTCTGCATGGGACTCTGAATGGGTTTCTGAGTGAGTGCATGAAACTCTGATTCGGTCTGTAAGTGACTGTTTGAGAGTCTAAGTGGGTTTATGAGTGAGTGCAAGAGGGCCAGAGTGGATGTGTGAGTGAGTGTTTGAGAGTGTAAGTTGATCTGTGAGTGAGTGCATAATGGTGTAAGTGAGTCTATCAGCGAGAGCATGAGGGTCTGAGTGGGTCTGTGAGTGAATGCATGAAGGACCGAGTGTGTCTCCAACTGTGTGCATGATGATCAGAGTGGGTTTCTGAGTGAGTGTCTGAAAGTCTAATTGGGTCTGTCAGTGAGGGTGTGAGGGTGTAAGTGGGTCTGTGAGTGAGTGCATGAGGGTCTGTGTGAGTTTGTGTGTGAGACACTAAGTGGATCTGTGAGTGAGTGCATAAGGGGGTTGGGAATTCTGTCACTGAGAGCATGAGGATCTGAATGGGCTGTGAGTGAATGCAATAGGGTATGTCTTAGAAATGGAGTCTTTGGTTGCCAGTCAGGTTACCCCGTGACCAAGCAAGGACCCTCACACTAGTCAGGGTAAAGGGGAATCACCCTCAGCTAATCCCCGCTCACCCCCTTGGTAGCTTGGAACGAGTAGGCAGGATCAACTTCAGAGTGCTAGGTGTAAAGTATTTGTACCAACACACACAGTAACTCAATCAAAACACTACAAAATGACACAACACAGGTTTAGAAAAATAGAAAATATTTATCTAAACAAAACCAGACCAAAATGACAAAAATCCAACATACACAAGTCAAGTTACTAATTAAAAAGCAAAAATAGTCTTAAATCCTTAAGAAAACAAGTAAAACACTGTTAGCGTTCAAAAGTACGTGGGTAGCGTCAAAATAACACGCACAGGCGAGTGTGTGTCGAAAAAGGTAAGCAGTATGTTGATTTCTGACCCGTAAGCGAGACCGTGTGTTGTTTCTCCCTCTCGGTCCGGTTGGTGTGTGTCGTTTTGTCTCCACGCAGGGGAGCGATGCGTCGATCCGGGCATCACTCGGGTCTGGGCAGGCGTTGCATTGTTTTTCCACGCCCAGCAAGGTTTGCATCAAAAATCCTGCTGCGCAGTATCAGCAAAACCGGACAATGTGGGTTATGACGTTAACAGCCTCCGTCTGCGGATGCGGCGTGTCATTCTTCCAGCTCTGTACATCGATTTTCCAACCACGATGCTGGTGGAGGGCCGATTTCTGCTGCGAAGCCGGCGGCGAGTCATTTTTCAGCCGCGTCTCGGAAGGTGCGTTGATATTTTACCCACACGGCGGTCTGTGTGTGGATTTTCACTCTTGGTCAGCCAGCTTCACCATCCAAGACCCCAGGAACTGGATAGGTTACCACTTGGCAGGGCAGGAGTCTCAGAAGAGAGTCCAGGTGCTGGCAGGAGAAGTCTTTGATGGCCCTGAGACTTCAACAACAGGAGGCAAGCTCAGGACAAGCCCTTGGAGATTTCTTCACAAGCAGGAAGGCACATAAAGTCCAGGCTTTGTCATCATGCACAGGCAGAAGCAGCAACTGCAGGATAGCTCCACAAAGCACAGTCTCAGGCAGGGCAGCACTGCTGCTCAGCTCTTCAGCTCTTCTCCAGGCAGAGGTTCCTCTTGATGTTCAGAAGTGATCTAAAGTCTGTGGTTTTGGGTGCCCTTCTTATACCCATTTTGCCCTTTGAAGTAGGCTTACTTCAAAGGAAAGTCTCTCTTGTTTGTGAAATCCTGCCGTGCCTAGGCCAGGCCCCAGACACACACCAGGGGGTTGGAGTCTGCATTGTGTGATGACAGGCACTGGCCTTTCAGGTGTAAGTGACCACTCCTCCCCTCCCTCCTAGCACAGATGACTTATCAGGATTTGCAGGCTACACCCCAGCTCTCTTCGTGTCACTGTCTAGGGAGAGGTGCAAGCAGCTCAACTGTCAAACTGACCCAGACAGGGAATCCCCAAACAGGCAGTGTCACAGAATGGTTTAAGCAATAAAATGTCCACTTTCTAAAAGTGGTATTTTCAAACACACAATCTTAAAACCAACTTTACTAAAAGATGTATTTTAAATTGTGAGCTCAGAGTCCCCAAACACCACATGTCTATCTTCCCCCAAAGGGAATCTACATTTTAATCATTTTTAAAGGTAGCCCCCATGTTAACCCATGAGGGAAATAGGCCTTGAAACAGTGAAAACCGAATGTGGTAGTATTTCACTGTCAGAACATATAAAACTCATTAGTATATATCCTACCTTAAACACATACTGCACCCTGCCCATGGGGCTACCTAGGGCCTACATTAGGGGTGTCTTACATGTAAGAAAAGGGAAGGTGTAGGCCTGGCAAGTGGGCACACTTGCCAAGTCGAATTGTCGGTTAAAATCTGCACACACAGACACTGCAGTGGCAGGTCTGAGACATGTTTACAGGGTTACTAATGTGGGTGGCACAACCAGTGTTGCAGGCCCACTAGTAGCATTCGAATTACAGGCCTTGGGCACCTCTAGTGCACTGTACTAGGGACTTACCAGTAAATCAAATATGCCAATCATGGAAAGCCAATTACATACATTTTGGATAGGAGCACTTGCACTTTAGCACTGGACAGCAGTGGTAAAATGCCCAGAGCAACAAAAACAGCAAAAACAGAGTCCAGCACACATCAACAACCTGGGAAACAGGCAAAAAGTTAGGGGAGACCACGCCAATTATGAAAAGTCTAACAGTATGTGTGTGTCTCTGATTGCGCATGACACTGAGTGGCTTTGCGAGTAAGTGCATGAAAGTCTGACTGGGTCAGTGAGTAAGGGCGTGAGGGCCTATGTGGGTCTGTGACTCAGTGCATGAGGGTCTGAGTGTGTGTGTGAGAGTATGAGTGGGTCTGTGAGTAAGTGCATCAGGATCTCAGCATCCATCGTAACATTACATGGGGGCCACTCTGAACATTGTGACTTATTCACTATTATATTGCGTGGTGCCCAAAAACTTAATTTCTAAGCCCTTAATTTTACTTACAAACACTAGTATGTTATGGTCCTAGGGTCAGACGAACTCCACTCTGACCCATTATCTATATTTTAATACTGCTTTTCAGCCCGGGGACCGTATCCCAGTACATAGCATGACGGCTACAACTTTCTGGTCAGGTTGCAGCCAGCCAATCACAGAATTCCTTTTGTCACGAGTTTTCGCGAATATATCATGATCTCTGCAAAATTGTCAGGAAGAATCTGTGGCCAGAGATATACACATTTATTTCTCTTTAAATATCTCAATAACTACTGAACAGAATTACACCAAATAGGTAAAAGCATAATCTGCATACTGACAGCTAGCTTTCTGCCAAACTGGGTGTAATTCTGTCCTGTGCTTTGGGATGTAGTCGTGTCTCAGAGTTCTATGAGAATTAAGATGGAAAATGCAACGTTTTTGACCCCCCCTTTTTCCCAGCCCCCGCTTGACGGATCACGCCGAAACTTTCCATGCACAACTAGAAACATCCCAAAACTTTTGGGGAAAATCCAATGAAGATTCGTCGAACAGTGCCTAAGATATAGGCATACATATATATATAAATATATATATATATATATATATATATATATATATATATAAATATATATATATATATATATATATATTTATGGATCTTTATATGGAGAGATATATATATATTGATAAATGTGCAGATATATAGCTATGTTGACTGAAAAAAACAAAGGATACAAGGACTTTATAATTAGGAAATAGAATTAAAAAGAGACATGGAGATTTACTTAAAAAGTCAAAGGTTATGGGGACATTATATTTAGGCTCACATTTTAAACATACAAAACCTTAGAAATTCACCAGATATAGTTAGAGTTACCTCAAGTAACTATAACTCGTGACCTAATATAACTGTAACGTGTGCCCCCGCCATGCACAGTTTTTTCATCAAAAATGTTACTGCAAATATTACATTGATATTATCAATGATGTTATCAAAGATGGCATGAGTGCCATATTTTGTGGGATAATTAGCAGTGCATAGCTACCTTAGGGCATGAGTTGTAATTATTTGAGGTCACTCTACCTATAACTGGTGAATTTCTATGGTTTCGTACAGTTAAAAAATGGCTGTACTCGAACCTTGACTGCTCAGTGTGAAGGTCTATCGACCTTCACCCTGAGCTATTGCTTTTTATTTATTTAGTATTTTTTTCTTAGCCCTTTATGGGCCGAGGCCACAAGGTATCCTTCAAAGGCTCCCCCACGGTCCCTCCATATTTATTTATTTATTTTTAAATAATTTTATGAATACGCCCTTATGGACTTCCCTCGTGGTGTCATTGCTTCATCAAGCACAAAGCTGCTTTAAGAGCAGCTCTTTGCTTGCTAAAGAATGTAATCTCTGTTCCCTGCATGTGTGCAGGGGACAGAGATGAAAGGTTCATTTTTTGACAGCAGGACTTGCTTTACAGATCCGGCAGTCAAAAACTGAAAAATGTGCTGTGGCTTGGCTGTATCTGCAGAGCTGCAGCCAAGCAACACCAGACAGCTATGTACCAGGTTGGTCACCCCAGTAAATAGCAGGTGCTGACCTCGGGGGGTGGCGGTTCCCAGGGTCATTTGTGGCTCTACGAGGTGTGCACACAGCCCAGGGAGGTGGTGGCCCTGGGGCTTTGGGGTCCCAAAGGGACCCCCTTTCTTTTTTTAAATATTTTCCCCAGGGGTGGTTGTCCCCAGGGCAGTGGGGGGCTGCACGATCCACCCGCTCATAATTCACTGTAGCCCCAGGGAGGTGGTGGTCCCCGGGACTTGGAGGTTCCAAAGGGACCCCATTTCTTTCTTTAATTATTTGCCCTAGGGAGGTGGTGATCCCCAGGGCATGGGGGGGAGCTGCGTCGCCCCCCTCCCCCACATATCAATTACATTTTTCCCCGAGAAGGTGGTAGTCCCTGTGGCAACAGGGGGCAGGCAGTTCCCCACACATCTTCACTATAATGCCCCAGGGATGTGGTGGTCCCAGGGCAGTGGGGGGGCACATGCTCCCGCCTATTAAATCAGAGCCCTGGGGAGGTGGTGGTCCTGAGGGCAGGAGGAGGGCACACAGCTCCCCCTGCATATATATTATAAGCCCTGGGAAGTTGGCAGTCCCTTGGGCAGTAGGAGGGGACCAGGAGGACCCCCGCATTTGTAAACAATTGTCCCCGGGACTTGGCCCACCCATGGGATACTGAGCTTCTTTTTTTTTTATTTTACAGCGTATCCACTGTGACTCCATTCGTAACTTTTTTTTTAAAGCTTTTTAGCCTGGGGGGTCCCTTTGGGTGTTCGTACCCTGGCTATTTTTTTTTTTTTTTTTTTTTCTGGGATTCGGCTTCAGCCAAGTACCAAGATGGATGACAACAGAAGTTTTTGCGCTGTCGCTGTTCAAAATCTCTATGAAAAAAATGAATGGGGAAAACATGCTGTGAGATCCTCCCTTTTTCTACCATACCCGCCCCCCAAAGGATCACTCTGAAACTTTACTGGCAGCAGCTGACAGAACTGGTAAATATTTTGAGAACGTTTCTTGAAGATTCGTCATGCGGCAACAAAGATATAGCCACTAGGGTTGAACCTTCCTAAAGCTCACCTGGACATGTTAGCCTAATAAGAGCAAAAACATATGTCAGCTTTGGATAACTAATTGACTATGTATGCTTAATGGCTTTATTCCTCTGAATACTAGTCCCTAGTCCCCTTGCGTGCATCAC
The DNA here is from genome assembly GCF_031143425.1 of Pleurodeles waltl. Classification (NCBI taxonomy): domain Eukaryota; kingdom Metazoa; phylum Chordata; class Amphibia; order Caudata; family Salamandridae; genus Pleurodeles; species Pleurodeles waltl. The sequence continues at coordinate 51,661,191 of NC_090439.1, forward strand.
ATATGTTTGCCGACTGTTCATAGATCAGTTGAGTTACGATTCTAGTGGACAGTGCTGTGTTGTAATATGCACTTCTGCATTCTGATATCCCTAGGCTAGCTAAATAATGCTGCAACCTTGCTTCATTTCCTTCTCTTTCTTTGTGTCAGGCTGTCTTCTTTTGGAACATTATGGCCCAGATTTATTAAATTGTTAAGCAGTGCAGTCAAACTGTCAAAAATACTGGGTTGCATGAGGAGAGAGCTGGAGAGCCCATATTCACAGGAATATGGCACTCTTGCCCCCTCTTCCTAGTGCAGACATTTTCACCATGCACAAACCTTTGCACCATCGTGCAAGGGTGTCTGTGTGATTGTAGCATAGGTTTTTTTTACCACAATGATAGACTTCCAGTACAAAATACTATGCTTACACTATCTATAAAACGTTTCTCACTTTGTATGTGTGCTGTACAATGCAGTACACATACAAAGACTCAAAAGAAAGGAAAAATCAGGGGAAAGGGTGTGGGGTAACAGCTAGAGCTGCTGACCTTGGAGCTGAGAACCCAGATTCAAGTCCCTGCATCAGCTCAACATCCTGTGACTCTGGGCAAATCACTTAATCTCCCCAAGACTAACAAAAAATGAATGCATCCTTGTGTAAAGTAACTGGTGCTCCTGTAAAGTGCTCCAATACCTTCGGGTTAGGTTTGAGCTATAAAAACAGCAAAAAAACAAATAAAAGTATTTAGGCATGATAATGCCTAGTTGAAATGGACACTAAAAACCTTGGGTGGTTAGACTGGGAACACCCTGCACAACCCATGAAACTCCCCCCGTGGCGCTAAGTAATGCCAAGCAGCGCATCTGTGATTTTCCAGCGCAAAACAAGATTTGCACAGGAAAACAAATAGATAATAATTTATGTCGATTTACGTCACCTTTGTCACACAAACACGGCGCAGAAACTTAGTAAATGTACCCCTGTATATTTATTTTGAAAAAGTAACGAGTTAAAGCCCGTTGATCACTGTCCTAAAATTACCCACATCAAGCTGTTTATCTGTGAATCTGCTGGTCCGATACAGGTTGGCATTTCATTTCTTAGCAGTGAATCAATATTTTGGCAGAAAGCTCTTTCGCGTGGCTCGATGTCATTTCGTGTGTGCGTGAGTGAAAAATGAGCTTATCACTGGGTGACTCGCCTTCCAAAAGCCTATGCTTGCTGCTAGTTCTGCTTTTGTAAGGAAATTCGGCTCGACTATTGTGTTGCTGTCTCTCGCCCTGGGTTACCTGCTTTGAACTTTGTTTGCAGCTCTCAAGTCTCTCTCTGCTTTCTCAGTAATTAGGTTCCGTGTTGTGTCTTTCCATCTTGACTGCTAGCCTTCCCGCTGTCAACGCACCTCCCATGCCTAATCAAGCAATCCTATGGAAATCACTCCAATCTGCCTCCCTCTGTGTGTTGAAATCGCTGCAGTTAATTCTGTCCCTGCTTAGAATGCAAGTCCCAGAGTGCTATGCTAATTGAGTCCAAGTTCTGTTAAAATTTCAACTTTGTTTCTGCCACTGGACTACCTGATCTAGACTCTCTTCGGTTTACAAATTCCCATATATAAACTTGTCCGATTGACTGCTATGTCAGTGGAAGAGTGGACTTATATGCATTGCCTTTCCTGTGTCCCTGCGTCGTATGTGCATTGTGTGAGTCTTTCTTTCATATCTTTGGCCCTCACAATTCTGTGTTTTACCACAGTACATTCTGTTATGGCTGACATTTTCCTCTCTGACTGAGTACAAAAAGCTTAGCTGCTGCCCCTGTCCACTGCTTATTGTGACAGCCCAGCCAATGACTCTCCAATTCTCATTTTCAAAATCTTTTATTCTGATGTAATTTATTGTAAATACGTTGAGGTAGACAAATCGGCTTCTGTCCAATGTTTTCATCCGGTTTGTGTTATTTATTTATTTATAAAAGTAGAGTACAGAATACAACAATGTATTGCAGTGTGTGCTACCTTAGAAACTTCTTATTAGATTGCCTTTGCATCTCCCCAGTGTGGCTAAAAACAGGGCCCCGACAATACAATAAATTTCGCGAAACAATATCAGGTTATTTACATGCAGCACTAATAGAGATAGAAGCATGAAACTTATTGTGCCTGCACTATATGTGAATTGCAATCTACAATGAAAAAGTATTTTTTTATTAATAATTCAAGGGCTCTTCCTATAGTCACATCTATGCAAGAGATCCACACTTTATGTATTGTGTTTTGATCTATAGTGTCCAGGAACGAGGAAATTGTCAGGAAGCAGTGAGTTAGCACAGCTGCCGGTTCTAGGACTCTACAAAACAAGAACATAGCAATCCATATCAATAAAGACGAGAGTAAGGAATCAACGATATGGGGAGACAGCAGAAGACTCATGTTATAGACTCAGTCATTAGGATTGAGCAACTTCATGTGAAACCAGACTGAAAATTGTTTAACAATTCACTGTCCTGATGAAGACCTCTTTAGGACAAACGCTCCATCAGAGAAGACAAATGCTTCATCGCTGAGGTCGAAATGCATCCACGAGGCAAGCATTTTTTTAGATCAAGGGGGTCATTAGGAGTTTGGCAGACGGAAACATCTGTTCGCCAAACTCCCAACACGGAGACCATCGTGGTGCTGGCGGTCTCCCCACCGGCCCCATTACAGCTTTCACACTGGGCTGACAGCCCAGTGGATAAGGTGTGACAGCATTGTTCCTGGTCATAATGGATCCAGCGGCAATGCTGCCCCACGCAGGGTGCACCGGCACCCTTGAAATGCGCACTGTCTGTGGTGCATTTCGAGGGTGCTGGGCATGGGGACCCCTGCACTGCCCATGCATACAGGCATGGGCATTGCCGGGCCCCCCCTGAACTTGTTCTCCACCAGCCTTTTCATGGTGGTGAAATGAAAAGACAGGCAGACCATGAAAAGACAGGCAGAGAACAAGGTTGTAATCAGCAGGTGGCGACAAGTTCAACACCGCGCTGGCTGATTACAACTAGGACCACCGTCAGCCCATTGGGATCTTGGATCCTGGCAGGTACGATGGTAGGTTGGCGGGTCTGCCCGCCAAATTCGTAATGAGCACTCTGACCCCCACAGCTGCACGGGTCCAACCGCCAATGTGAGTCTGGCGGTCTTGTGACCGCCAGACTCGTAATCGTCTCCTTTGTCTTGAATGTGGAGAACAGAAAGTCCCACAGGAACATTTGTTCTATATATCAAAGAGAAACTGACTCTTGTACAGTTTGATATTTTTCTCTGGTGTTTGTGGGATTGATTGATTCATATCACGTGTATAAAACTATGATGGTATTTAAATTTGTTGTCATTGGAGCCTTCAAAATAAAGGGCCTGATTACAACTTTGGAGGAGGTGTTAATCTGTCCCAAAAGTGACGGTAAAGTGAAGGATATACCACCAGCCGTATTACGAGTCCATTATGGGGGTCATTTTGACCTCAGCGGTCTTTTTTGAATACCGCCGAGGGACCAGACCGCCGAGGGACCGCTGTGCGGAAGACCGCCAGTGGTGGCGGTTGGCCGCTTGGCCTATTATGACCGTTGGCAGCTCACCATCCTTTTACGGATGGAGAGCCGCCAACAGCCATACTGGCGGGAGGCGGGGAAGTGGATGTTGTTCCACCTCCACCGCCACGCCAACAGAACACCGCCCAGCGAATCACGTCCTGTGATTCGCCGTGGCGGTGTTCTGTTGGCACTGTGGTGTCGGCAGAGCTGCCCCCATGGCTCCCGTCCCCTCCCGGAGGATCGTCAGACCAGGTAAGTCGATCGTCCGTGAGGGGAGGGAGGTGGGGGGTGTTGTGTTTTGTGTGGGTGCATGGGTGTGTGCGTGTGTGTATGTAGAGGGGGTGTGTGAGTGCGTGTATGCTTGCGGGGGTGTTGTGTGTATGAGAATGAATGCGTGTATGTCTGTGGGTATGTCTGTATGGATGTGTGCGTGTATCTTTGAATGTGGGTGTGCGTGTCTGACTGTGTGTGGCCAACAGCCATACTGGCGGGAGGCGGGGAAGTGGAGGTTGCTCCACCTCCACCGCCACGCCAACAGAACACCGGCCAGCGAATCACGTCCTGTGATTCGCCGTGGCGGTGTTCTGTTGGCGCTGTGGTGTCGGCGGAGCTGCCGACATGGCTCCCGTCCCCTCCCGGAGGATCGTCGGACCAGGTAAGTCGATCGTCCGTGAGGGGAGGGGGGTGGGGGGGTGTTGTGTTTTGTGTGGGTGCATGGGTGTGTGTATGTAGAGGGGGTGTGTGAGTGCGTGTATGCTTGCGGGGGTGTTGTGTGTATGAGAATGATTGCGTGTATGTCTGTGGGTATGTCTGTATGGATGTGTGCGTGTATCTTTGAATGTGGGTGTGCGTGTCTGACTGTGTGTGTGGATGTAGGCATGTATGTCGGCATGTGTGCGTGTAAGTGTGTAGGTGGTGCCTGCGTGCGTGTCGTGTGGGTATGGGTGATGTGATGTTGGGGGTCGGGGTGGGGAGGGGGGCCCTGCCACCTTTGGGGGGTGGCATGGGTGGTGGGGTGTGTAGGGGAGGTAGTCGGGTTGGGGATGGGGGGGGGAGACCCCAATTAGTGCCAGGGAAGGAATTCCCTGGCACTGATAGTGCTTACCGCCATGGATTTCATGGCGGTTAGAACCGCTGGAAATCCACAGCGGTAAGCTGGGTCCAAATACCGCCGGCGGTATAGTGACGGCCGCCGGGCTGGAGACCCAGGTCTCCAGCCCAGCGGTCGTCTCCGCCCTGGCGGGGGGAACGGAGAACCGGCGGATGACCATGGCGGTAACGGCCATGGTCATAATTCCACAAAGTAAGACCGCCAGCCTGTTGGCGGACTTACCGCCGGTTCTCCACCTTCCGCCAGGGTCATAATGACCCCCTATATCCTATGGAACTCGTAATACGGATGGTGGTATATCCGTCACTTTACCGTCACTTTTGGGACGGATTAACACCTCCTCCAAAGTTGTAATCAGGCCCAATGTCTTTTATAGTCTCTTATGTCTAATATGCATGCGATGAAAGACTAGTAATAAATAGTTTTCTTATGCACCATTGAGGCTTAAGTCTGGTGTCAACAGTGTAAGCAATCACTTTTAAAATAAATATAAAACTGACGCAAATAAGTACGTTTCTTGTGATTCTTTATTGTAACAAAAGAAAAACAATAAGGGGGTCATTACAACATTGGCGGTAAAACCCGTTTACCGCCATGCAGAAGACCGCCAACACACCGCCGCGCCTGTGGAATTCCGCCACAGCTATTATGACCCACATCCCGAAATCCGACAAAATTCAGACACCCACACAAGTTCGCCACACCAAAGGTCAGTGATAAACTGGCGAAAACAAATCCTCCACCGTCACGGCAACAGAAATACACCCATGCTATCACGAATCCACGCGGCGGTCTTTCAACCGCGGTATTCCATTGGCGGTACACACCGCCATGCTCAAAATACACACACATCTCCAAAACACCACCACATTGGACAATTTGAAATACACACACCTGATACACATATACACACCACTCCCACACACCCAATACTATATAAAACACACACCCACATCACCCACAAACCCCTACGACCAAAGAAATCGAAAGAAGGCCAGAGAGAGACACCACCATCCACAAACTAGCAGCCACAGGCACACAACACCATCACCCACACTACTTCCATGCACAAAACACCACACACCACTACATATCACCACACTTATCACCACATACACCACCCCACACATCACCTACACCACCCCATGGCACAGCAAAGACACCCCAGGTTCTCGGAGGAGGAGCTCAGGGTCATGGTGGAGGAAATCGTCCGGGTAGAGCCACAGCTATTTGGATCACAGGTGCAGCACACCTCCATAGCTAGGAAGATAGAGCTATGGCGAAGAACAGTTGACAGGGTCAACGCAGTGGGACAGCACCCAAGAAATTGGGACGACATCAGGAAGAGGTGGAACGACCTACGGGGGAAGGTACGTTCCGTGGTCTCAAGACACAACATCGCAGTACAGCGGACTGGCGGCGGACCCCCACCTCCTCCCCCACAACTAAAAACATGGAAGGAGCAGGTCTGGACTATTCTGCATCCTGAGGGCCTCACAGGAGTCGGTGGAGGAATGGACTCTGGTAAGTCAAATCTTAACTATCATATCCCCCACCCTACCTGCATGCTATCACAGATCCCCACCCTCGCACCCTCCCTTATCACTCCAACTCCTCACTAATGTACTATTAACACAAACCACACATCCCAACCCCAAGCCCTGCATGACACAACAAAGCATGGACAACCATCACTAAAGCATGCCCACTGCACATACCCATAACACCCCCCTCAACCATCATCACACAAGCCCCCACACAAGATTGCTAGCACTGGGGTACATGGTCACCCAACCATTGCACACCATGACACACACAGATGCAATAATCATGCTTTTACACCCCTGCAGGACCACTACCCAATGTCACCAGACAGGAGGGTCCACACATCTCCACCCCACCCACAGAAGAGGCCCACAGTGATGACAGCAGCTCTGTCCTACTGGATCCAGATGACTAGCCCGGACCATCGTGGGCCTCGGGACAGTCGGTTCCCCTCACACAGGCACAGCCCACCACAGACCTTCCACCCTCTGGTAACATCAGCACAGCACCCACCCAGCGGGCCCATACCTCTGTCCCCAGGACACGTCAATCAGCTGTGTGTCCACCACTACAGGGAACCCAGGATAACCCACCACCCCAACAACAACAGGGACCTGGGGGCAGTGGTAGTGGGCACACGGTCCAGGTGACGGAGGCCCAGGAACACAGGGGAACTGGGAGGGCTGCTGTGCGACAGGGGGCGGACAGGCCTAAGGAACCCACTCTCCACGAGGCCCTCTCCTCCATCATGGGAGCATACCACCACTCCCAGGAGACGATGGCAACGGTCCTGGACAAATTTCAGGAGACCCAACGCATGCAGGAGGAACAGTATTTGGGGTTCAGGGAGGAGCTCAGAACCATCAGCACCGCCCTGGGCACCATCGTAGGGGTGCTGAAGGAGATACTTAACACCAGGAGGGACACTGTGGCACTCCAAGGTGCCCCTGACACTAGCATGGACGAAGAACTGCCCACCACCTCTGCTGGCGCTAGTGGACAGGACCAGCACCCCACCCCCTGCAGACGGAGAACCACCCGCAAACGGTCACTGAGATCCAGGAACAAGACAGAGCACGATGCCAAGACCCCCGCCAAGAAATGAGACCACCCTGATTGTCATCCCACTGTCCCACTTTGTAACCCTGTCCATATTGGAACTGCCCCAGCTCCACTTCCTATGCCATATGGGCAATGCACCTGTGAGACTAATAGACTGGACTCTGCCATGGACATTCCTCCACCATCACCCCTGACCATTTTACAACCCCCCTCCAATATTGAGCACTTAAATAAACACCCTTGAAGCACAAAACAATCTGAAGTCAGTCTGTGATTTCGAAAATGTGTATTAGCAATGACAGTGACAAAATGCATTCTCAAATGTAATGTCAACATACCTATGTCACACATCTCAAGTCCATGAGGAATCTAAGCAGATGACACACGTTGGAAACCACACCTGTGAAACCGTAATGGAAATGTACAACTCAGTTACCATATACTGGTTGAAATCGACAGATAGGATAGAGGTAGAAGTGTGAAAGTACTTGTAGTAGGCAGGAATGTGTTCTCACCTGTGTGTAACTGGAAATATTGCTGGATAACTGAGTCCCTGTTGTCAATGTCTTCTTCCTCTGCTTCCTCCTCATCACTGTCCACAGGCTCCACAGCTGCCACAACACCGTCATCTGGACCATCCTCCTGCAGAAAAGTCACCTGTCGTCGCAAAGTTAAGTTGTGAAGCATACAGCAGGCCACGATGATCTGGCACACCTTCTTTGGTGAGTAGAATAGGGATCCACCTGTCATATGCAGTCACCTGAACCTGGCCTTCAGGAGGCCGAAGGTGTGTTCAATCACCCTCCTAGTCCGCCTATGGGCCTCATTGGAGCGTTCCTCTGCCCTGGTCCTGGGATTCCTCACTGGGGTCAGTAGCCATGACAGGTTGAGGTAACCAGAGTCCCCTAATAGCCACATCCGGTGCCTCTGGGGTTGACCCATCACATAAGGGATGCCGCTATTCCGCAGGATGTAGGCGCCATGCACAGAGCCAGGGAACATAGCATTTACCTGGGAGATGTACTGGTCTGCCAAACATACCATCTGTACATTCATCGAATGATAACTCTTCCGGTTCCTGTACACCTGTTCACTCCTGTGGGGGGGGACCAGAGCTACATGGGTCCCATCAATGGCACCTATGATGTTGGGGATATGTCCAAGGGCATAGAAGTCACCTTTAACTGTAGGCAAATCCTCCACCTGAGGGAAAACGATGTAGCTCCGCATGTGTTTCAGCAGGGCAGACAACACTCTGGACAACACGTTGGAAAACACAGGCTGGGACATCCCTGATGCCATGGCCACTGTTGTTTGAAATGACCCACTTGCAAGGAAATGGAGCACTGATAGCACCTGCACTTGAGGGGGGATCCCTGTGGGATGGCGGATTGCTGACATCAGGTCTGGCTCCAACTGGGCACACAGTTCCTGGATTGTGGCACGGTCAAACCTGTAGGTGATGATCAAATGTCGCTCCTCCATTGTCGACAGGTCCACCAGCGGTTGGTACACCGGAGGATTCCGCCATCTCCTCACATATCCCAGCGGACGGTGCCTATGAAGGACAACAGCGACCACAGAGTCAAACAACTCAGAGGTATGTACCCACAGTCTACACAGAACACCATTCATACACAATCTGGCCTATATTTGTGTTGTGCGACAAGGCCTAGGTCTATGTGAGCAGTTGTGAATTAGGCCATGTGGGCCCCTGAAATGGCGGCTGTCTGACCTCTAAAGTGGGACAATGGGATGTGAGGTAACTGCGCTGGTGTTGTACACTGTAGTGGTAGGCAGCCAAAGACCGCGGCGCAATGATGCATTGGTTAACATTGGACCCTATGGGTCCCAGGAGCCAATGACGATGTACGCTGGCAGTGATGGTACGCACCGCCGCGGACGTGACTGCCATTTTCTATCTGTTCAATCACTCGATACTTGATCTTCGACAGGAGAGGACATACACTGCAAGTGCTGCTGTGACCTGGTCTGGAAGAGACAATGGCTCGTGCGTCTGGGGAAAGGGCCTCTGCCTTCACTGCAGAGGAGTTGGAGAAGCTCATGGACGGGGTCCTCCCCCAGTACACGCTACTCTACGGTCCTCCAGACCAACAGGTAAGTACACAGGGAGCACGTTGTATGGGCTATGCCTGTGTGGAGAGGGCTGGTTGTAAGAAGGAAGGGGGCACAGTTCTGCATGCATGAAGGACTGTGAATACATGTGCCACATGGCAAGGGTAGGGATGTGGGCCACTCACTTCGACGGTGCAGTTGTTAATGACTTCTCTTCTTCCCCTATATATGTCATGTAGGTCAGCGCCCACTAGAAGAAGGATATTTGGCATGCCATCACCAAGGACGTCCGGACCCTGGGGGTCCACCACAGATGGAGCACCCACTATGGGAGGACATTCGCCACTGGAGCAAGAAGACGGCGGAGGTTCAGCTGGGGATGGCCTCCCAACGTGGGAGGGGTGCCCTGTCGAACTATGACCCCCCTGATGTTCCGGATCCTGGCAGTGGCCTACCCTGAGTTGGATGGGCGCTTGAGGGCATCACAGCAGACACAAGGGGGTGAGTACAACATCATTCAGCGGACTTTGCGCACAGTGAAGGTGTCTGGGTGGGGGAGGAGGGCTGTGGGTTTCCCTAGGCCAGGGCGAGTTCCGTAGGCTACGCCCCTCCATAATGCAGGCCATGTGGCTCCCCACCTCTGTAGAGTGCCAAGTACAGGTATACATGCCCCTGTGTCATCTATGTGTGCAGATGTCGACCATAGCCATGTAGGACATATCTCAGGAATTGCATCTGTAGAGCCCAACAGTGCGACGTAATGCAGGGGGCTGCTGTGTCTGTATTGTCCACCAACGGTAGCGGTAAGCCATGCACTCAACCTGTCTTTCTTCTGTCGTCCCCCCCTTTTTGTGGTCTCCCTATTCTTGTGTGCATCAGCATCATCAGGCGGAGGTAAAGTGGCACTGGAGCACGAGGGAGCTGCATCCCACATGGCCATGGAGGCCCACACCACGGACTCTGAATACACCAGTGGGACGGAGGGCGAGGGGAGGTTCACGGCGGTCACAGGATCTGCAACCAGCGACATGGACTCGTCCTCCGATGGGAGCTCCCTTGTGGTGGTGGCAAAATCTGTGCCCCCCACTTCTACAGGTACAGCCGCCACCCCCCTACCAGCACTGCCCTCCCAGCAGGCCCTCAGCCTTCACCCCGTGCCCGCTCACCCAGGAGGGTGGGCATCACCTTCGCCCCAGGCACCTCAGCCCCTGTCACCTCTGCTGCCCTCAGTGAGGAGGCCATTGACCTCCTCAGGTCCCTCACTGTTGGGCAGTCTACCATTTTGAATGCCATCCAGAGTGTGGAAAGGGAATTGCAACACACAAATTCAATTCCTGGAGGGCATTCATTCTGGTCAGGCTGCCCTTCATCGAACCCTGCAAACTCTGGCCTCAGCACTGATGGCAGCCATTGTCCCTGTGTCTAGCCTCCCCCCTCCAACTCCCTCCACCCAGACCCAATCCCCTGTACCCCAGCCTATCCCAAGCACACCATCAGACCAGCCTGTGCACACACCTCACCACACAAGGGAAGCTCAGGCAAACATAAGCACCACACATCCCACAGCACTCACGCAAGCATCACACACATACAGACACACCAACATCCACTGCCTCCACTGTGTCCACCTCGTCGTCGTCTCCCTCCTCCCTCCCAGTCTCGTCTACACTCTCACCTGCATGCACAACCACTACAGCCACTACGTCCCGCACCAGCACACCCACCACCACACCCTGCTCAAGTGCAGTCACCACCCCCACTCCCATTTACACGTCCCCTGTGTCCTCTCCCAGTGTGTCTGTGATGCCCCCTCCGAAGATACACAAACGCAGGCACACACCCACTCAACAGCCATCCACCTCACGACAGCCTCCAGCGCATGCACCTTCAACCAAAGTTACCAAACGTACACCTCCTACAACCACTACCTCCACTCCCAAACCCCCTCCAGCTACCCGTCCCAGTGTTCCTAAGAAACTTTTCCTGGCCAAGCTTGACCTCTTTCCCCCTCCTCCAACTCAGAGGTCCCGTACTAGCACCTCAGCCAAAAAATCTCTGGGACCAGTGGTGCCTGTTACAGGTATGTGGAGAGCACCGGCCACCAGGCCAGCCAGTGTGGCACGGAGCCACAGCACAGCCAGTCCCCCCCCTGTGAAGCACCAGAGGTTGGACAGTGCCCGGCGGGAGAGGGGGAAGACTCCAGGAAGCAAAGCTGCTCACAAGGGTCCCAGGGGGAGTGTGGACTCAGCTGTGACTCCTCCCAAGGTGGGGAAGGGGCAGAAGAAATCTCCAAAGTCTAGGAGGAGCAGCACGGAGGAGAAGACCGCCATCATCCCCGCTGTCCAGGAGGCCACCGCCTGCCCAATCATCACTGGCCAGGAGGCCACCGCCAGAGTCACTGCCCAGGAGGCCAGCACAATCGTCACTGGCCAGGAGGCCACCGCCAGAGTCACTGCCCAGGAGGTCAGCCCAATCGTCACTGGCCCGGAGGCCACCGCCAGAGTCACTGCCCAGGAGGCCAGCCCAATCATCACTGGCCAGGAGGCAACCGCCAGAGTCACTGCCCAGGAGGCCAGCACAATCGTCAGTGGCCAGGAGGGCCCCGCAAGCCACAGCCCAGCTGACCCATGAAGGACCGCCAGCCATAGGCCTGCTGGGCAATGAAGGACCGCCATGGCAAGCACCGCTGAACAGGGCAAGCACAGCTGAACAGGGCAAAGACCGCCATGGCAAGCACCGCTGAACAGGGCAAGCACCGCTGAACAGGGCAAAGACTGCCATGGCAAGCACCGCTGAACAGGGCAAGCAACGCTGAACAGGTCAGAAACTGCAAACTCAAGCACCGCTGAACAGGGCAAGCAATGCTGACAGGTCAGAAACTGCAAACTCAAGCACCGCTGAACAGGGCAAGCACCGCTGAACAGGGCAAAGACCGCCATGGCAAGCACCGCTGAACAGGGCAAGCACCGCTGAACAGGGCAAAGACCTCCATGGCAAGCACCGCTGAACAGGGCAAGCAACGCTGAACAGGTCAGAAACTGGAAACTCAAGCACCGCTGAACAGGGCAAAGACCACCAACTCAAGCACCGCTAGCCCATGAGCGGCAGGGGCAGTGACGCAACTGGGACCGTCACTGGGTGAGTGATGCACTCTGGGCACCAGTCCCCCTCCAGAACCAGTGGAGACATGCATCCACTCCGTCTGTCCTGCACAGGATGAAGCACTCTGGGTACCAGTCCCCCTCCAGAACCAGTGGAGACATGCATCCACTCCGTCTGTCCTGCACAGGATGAAGCACTCTGGGCACCAGTTCCCCCCCAGAACCAGTGGAGACATGCATCCACTTGAGAGCCTGTGGCTTTGCACTCCCCAGGATGGTACAGTGGGCAAACCACCCACTGTAGAGACTTGAGAGACTGTGGCTTTGCACTCCCCAGGATGGTAAAGTGGGCAAACCACCCACTGTAAAGACTTGAGAGCCTGTGGCTTTGCAATCCCCAGGATGGTACAGTGGGCAAACCACCCACTGTAGAGAGTTGAGAGACTGTGGCTTTGCACTCCCCAGGATGGTACAGTGGGCAAACCACCCACTGTAGAGACTTGAGAGACTGTGACTTTGCACTCCCCAGGATGGTACAGTGGGCAAACCACCCACTGTAGAGATTTGAGAGACTGTGGCTTTGCACTCCCAAGGATACATCAATGGGAATGGAGCCCCCTCGTGGATCTGGCGTGGTGCACTCATCCGGCTGAGGTGCCCCCCCTTCCGTTCCCCCTGAGGTGCCTGTTGTATTTGTATCTGATGCCCCTGCAGTGTTCTCTCCGTTTTGATCAGATATCTAGTGTGGGCCTCGCCCAAGCATTTTGGGGCCAGTGTTCCACAGACAATGAATGGTGCATTACCTGCACTACTTATTGTGGTGTATATTTTGTTTAATGTGTATTTGCTTCCTGTATTTTGATATATTACAATGGTTCAACTCATTTCCTTTGGTCTTTGCATTCTTCCGGGGGGGGGGGGTGGGGGTTGTTACTGTAATGTTTGGATATGCATTGGTGTGTGTGTTGGAGTGTGTGAGGGTCGGGGTTGGGGGTTGGGATGTTGGTTGTGTGTGTCCCTGTGTTTTTCCCTCCCCCTCCCATATGTCACAGGTGCAGTACTCACCGTTGTCTTCGCCGCCGGCGTTGATGATCCTCGTATAGGAGCAGGAAGACTATTGCTGGCAGAATATGGAGTTCCGGCTCCATGGTTTCATTGTTCCTCGTGGAGTGTGTAGAGGTGAGGGTTTTCCCTTTGAAATGGCTGTTTCCGCTGTGTTTTTATCCGTGGTGAATCCGCCCCGGAAAAGGTGGTGATTGCTAGGTTGTGATACTGTGGGCGGTACACTGTCCTCCGCCTGTCTGTTGGCGGTGACCGCCGCGCTGTTTGTTTGTACCGCCATGGCGGTCGGAGTGTTAAAGTGGCTATCTTTGTTGGCGGTTTCCGCCACGGTCATAATTCCAATTTTTTTACCGCCGGCCTGTTGGCGGTCTTACCGCCGCTTTAACACCGTCCGCCAGGGTTGTAATGACCACCTAAATGTTCGTAGTACTTTGAATTTGAATCATAGTTCTACTAAAACACACTTTCCATTTTTACTGCTAAAATTGGCAGTTGGCACTTTGTTGTATTATCAAAATGAGTGTGTTTCTTCAGCCTGTGATTTTAGGGGGCAGATTTATGGATAGAGGTGCTGCACCTAGTTCAGCGCCACTTTCCCTGCACCCCTTAGCAACCCCCTACCACCACCATGTGTGAGCCGTATTTAAAATACAGTGCACCATGGCACAGTGTACGGGGCAACAGTGTAATTTCTCATGACACTATTGATATACTCTGCAGGAGTAGCACCAACATATTGGCCCTGCTCCTGCAGAGTACATAGGGCCCAATTTTAAAGAATGGAAGCCCTCTTTTAATGCCTACTCTTGAGCAGGCGTTAAAAGTGCGTACAAAATGGTGCAAAGAAATCTCATAGATTTTTTTACACCATTTTTTGGGCTCCCCTAACGGGGTAACACCCCCTTTGCATACATTATGCCTGGCACAGGCATAATGTAGCACAAAGACCCTGTAAATACGGCGCAGGGATTTCGGCCTCGTTGGATCACATTAACGTAAAAAATAATGATGTTAATGTGGCACAAGATGGCATTTGGGCATTATAAATATGCCCCATAGTGCCTTCATTCTTTATAGTTATTCATCTAGGGAGGCTAAAGAATACTTTATATTATTTAGGTGTCCGTTCTTTTTGGGCCTCATTCTAGCCAGGACCCTTTGATTTCAGTGCGCTTTCAACCTACTTCTTCATCTATTGGTCTGTGGTTTTGTTTTTCTCATTCTTCTTCCACCCACTACAGTAACCAGCATTGGGCATTGGGTCAAGTCCACATCACCCATTGTTTCAATTCACTCTGAGTTGCAGCATTCTGCATTTGAAAAATGTACGCTTGCATAGAAAAAGTAGTACCCTTTAGTACCTTGGGGTATTTGGCCCATTGTGTATTTTTGTTGATATGAAAAGGTTTTATAATAAAATGTTACCAAAACCCATTACAAAACAATAAAGCATTGCTCAGACCAATTGATTGGCAGCCAACTCTAGACCTATTGCCTTTGCCACAACTTTTTTTATTTCTGTTTATGTTGCTTGTGACATACAAACTTTACTATCCTATGGACCCATAACTATCTGTTACATTATACATTGACATAATAGCAAGGCCCATTGTTTGATCCTAATTGACAGAATGCAGCTATGACATTTAAGACTGACTATGCGTGTTTAGTATAAGGCAATGTTTTAAGGAAGTGATGAAAACGCATTGTGAGAACAGTACAGTGTCAGTGAGTCAGATAGGTGTAGCCTACTGAAGAGGCCCAAATAAGCTGAAATGGGTCTAGAGTTACCTGTGTTCCCTTCCTCGGCCGGAAAGTTCAAGATGGATAGTTCCTGTGAAGAGCAGGGTCAGTGCTATTTGGCATAAAGTGGACCTCAGTCTAGGGTGACATGATCAATGAAAAATGATATTCTGGCATGTGGCCTAAGCAATCACCAGTGATTCAAATGAATTCAAGCATTCCTTCCATCGCCTTGTAGCTTGTTCGAGAGGTGGAGCGATAACTAGCCTGGACAAATATTCCTAAAGAACGTCTAGGTATCCATTAACCCATTTGAGCCTTTGATGGTAAACCTTCTAACCAGAGACTTACAAGAGTGGTTCTGAAAGAGAAAATCCGAAGACAAACGGAAAGGTGCTTCTGTAACATGCGCTCCTGTCATGTACAATGTTGTCATCAATTATTCAATTTCAGAGAACATCACTGATGTTATAATTGACATCATAGAACATGTAATGAGTGATGTAATATGCGAGGTCATCAGCAGTGCATGGTGAGGGTGGGAATAACGGTTACTTGAAATAAATTTAACTGGTGAATTCCAGTGATCTTTTTAAAACTTTAAACAATTCATTTACAGTGACATTTTTGATCTAATTATAAGGTTACTTTAACTTTTGTTTTTTTTTAGTGAATTTCTAGTGTTTTTTTAACCTAAAGTGATATTTTATTACCATAATGTTACCATACATAATTATGTCAAGCCTCCTTCCCGATATGGAAGTAGCAGGACTGTGCCAAACACCAGAACGGTAATTTGGATAGTGGGAAGGGCTCTGACAGAAAAGCATCTTCTTTGGTATTTACAGGCAATTAAGTAGCAACAATTTCTGTCAGATATTCCATCTCAAGTAATTGGTCTTAAGGGTTACTTTTTCCCATATCAAATGTCTCCTGCTTAATGAACTGTTAGGAATTGGGTCTTTGGTTGACAGTCAGGTTACCCCCTGTTCAAGCAAGGACCCTCACTCTAGTCAGGGTAAAAGAGAATCACCCTCAGCTAACCCCTGCTTACCCCCTTGGTAGCTTGGCAGAGCAGTAGGCTTAAGTTCAGAGTGCTAGGTGTAAAGTATTTGTACCAACACACAGAGTAACTTAATGAAAACACTACAAAATGACACAACACAGGTTTAGAAAAATAGGAAATATTTATCTAAACAAAAGAAAGACCAAAATGACAAAAATCCGACATACACAAGTCAAGTTATGGATTTTTAAAGATTAAACTAAAAAATAGCTTTTAGAAACACAAAATGCTTTGATGAGGTATTAACACGGCGTTGTGACGGATTCGTTCCCAACAATCTGACACCAGCAGCGCCGGACACGGAGTCGCGTAGACCCTCATGTACAGTACCTTTGGTGAAGAGTAAAAACAAGCTGATGCGTGAAGTCGGGGATCGCGGTGTCTGTGCGAAACGTTCAATCCGCGCACTTCGAGCGACGTCAGTCACGACGTGGTGAGGTGACTTCCACAGAGTCACGGACTTTGGCGGGGCTGAAGCGATGTCGGGCTGGCGAAGGTCTTAGCGTTCCAGGCGGCGTCACCGGATTCAGCAGCGGTGTCGGTCCGGAGTTGCCCTAAGTCGACTTCCTTGGATTTTCACCAGCTTTCCCTTTCAAGGACCCAGGGACTGGATAGGGCAGTCTCCAGAGACTCCAAGTGCTGGTAGAGAGAAGTCTTTGCTGTCCCTGAGACTTCAAACAACAGGAGGCAAGCTGTAAATCAAGCCCTTGGAGATTTCTTCACAAGATGGAAGGTACACAAAGTCCAGTCTTTGCCCTCTTACTCTGGCAGAAGCAGCAACTGCAGGATAGCTCCACAAAGCACAGACACCGGCAGAGCAGCTCTTCTTCTTCAGCTCTTCTCCAGGCAGAGGTTCCTCTTGTTTCCAGAAGTGTTCTTAAGTATGTGGTTTTGGGTGCCCTTCTTATACCCATTTTCTCCTTTGAAGTAGGCCTACTTCAAAGTAATGTCTCTTTTGAATGTGAAATCCTGCCTTGCCCAGGCCATGCCCCAGACACTCACCAGGGGGTCGGAGACTGCATTGTGTGAGGACAGGCACAGCCCTTTCAGGTGTAAGTGACAACTCCTCCCCTCCCTCCTAGCACAGATGGCTCATCAGGAAATGCAGACTACACCCCAGCTCCCTTTGTGCCACTGTCTAGTGTGAGGTGCAACCAGCCCAACAGTCATACTGACCCAGACAAGGAATCCACAAACAGGCAGAGTCACAGAAATGGTGTAAGCAAGAAAATGCTCACTTTCTACACTTTTCAAACATACAATCTTAAAATCAACTTTACTAAAAGATGTATTTTTAAATTGTGAGCTCAGAGACCCCAAACTCCACATGTCCATCTGCTCCCAAAGGGAATCTACACTTTAATCGAATTTAAAGGTAGCCGCCATATTAACCTATGAGAGGAACAGGCCTTGCAACAGTGAAAATTGAATTCAGCAATATTTCACTGTCAGGACATATAAAACACATCACCATGGTCCTCACTACAACCTTGGCAAAATGGAATCCCGACCATGGCGGAAACCGCCAACATAGACAGCCACTTTAACACTGCGACCGCCACGGCGGTAGAAACAAACACTGCAGTGGTAACCGCCAACAGACAGGCGGAAGACAAAGTACTGCCCACCGTATCACAACAGGCCTATCCGCCACTTTTTCTGGGGCGGAACCAACACTCTAAAAAGCACTGCAGAAACAGTACACAGAAAGGAAAACACTCACCTCTCGACACTCAACGAGGAACCAGGACACCATAGAGCCCGAACTACAGGTGTTACCAATGCTGGTCTTCCTCCTGCTCTATCAGGACCTTGGCAGACGCCATCGCCGACCAGGGTGAGTCCTGCACCTACAACACAGGGGAGGGGGGGAGAGAAAAGAGAGTGACACACACACACGCATCACGGAATACCCCCACCCCCTCCCTCACCCACAACAACATACACACAAATACATGCAGCAACATTACATATACACCCCCCGCACCCCCTGGAAAAACGCAAGGACAAAAGGAAATGATTGTAACAATTGTAATCATGAAAATTCTGATAGTGAAAGTTCAGAATTCAGTATATACAAATGTGTACACCAACTACACAAGTCCAGATAGTATACGAATCATTGTCCGTGGATCAGTGGTTCCAAAATGCATGGGTGAAGCCCACACAAGATACCTGACTCGAAACGGAGAGAACACTGCTGGGGCATCTGATCGAAAATAAACAGGCACCTGAGGGGGAAGGGAAGGGGGGCACCGCAGCCGGATGAACGCACAACGCCACTGCTGCACGAGGGGGCTCCATGCCCATTGCTGTATCCTGGGGAGTGCAAAGCCACAGTCTCTCAAGTCTTTGCAGTGGGTGGTTTGCCCACTGCTTTATCCTGGGGAGTGCAAAGCCACAGTCTCTCAAGTGTTTACAGTGGGTGGTTTGCCCACTGCTTTATCCTGGGGAGTGCAAAGCCACAGTCTCTCAAGTCATTACAGTGGGTGGTTTTCCTACTGCTTTATCCTGGGGAGTGCAAAGCCACTGTCTCTCAAGTGGATAACAGTCTCCTCTGGTTCTGCAGGGGGCTTTGTGCCCAGAGTGCTTCATCCTGCCAAGGACTGAGGTAGTGGATGTATTTCTCCACTGGTTCTGGAGGGGGCCTGGTGCCCACAGTGCTTCATCCTGCCAAGGACTGAGGTAGTGGATGTCAATCTCCACTGGTTCTGGAGGGGGCCTGGTGCCCAGCGTGCTTCATCCTGCCAAGGACTGAGGTAGTGGATGTATTTCTTCACTGGTTCTGGAGGGGGCCTGGTGCCCACAGTGGTTCATCCTGCCAAGGACTGAGGTAGTGGATGTATTTCTCCAATGGTTCTGGAGGGGGCCTGGTGCCCAGAGTGCTTCATCGTGCCAAAGACTGAGGTAGTGGATGTCAATCTCCACTGGTTCTGGAGGGGGCATGGTGCCCAGAGTGCTTCATCCTGCCAAGGACTGAGGTTATGGATGTATTTCTCCACTGGTTCTGGAGGGGGCCTGGTGCCCAGAGTGCTTCATCCTGCCAAGGACTGAAGTAGTTGATGTCAATCTCCACTGGTTCTGGAGGGGGCATGGTGCCCAGAGTGCTCCACATGCTGTGTGGTCGGTCCCATTCCCTCACCTGGGTGTGTGTGCCACAAGATTGCCTAGGAACAGGTAGCATGATACGCCATGGAGGCAGAGACATACCCCACACTGCTGCGGCTTCGCCTTCCATCTGCAGGTGCAAACAGTGATGGAAGTCATGCCTCATGGAAGCTGGGCAGGGTCCAGGAAGTTTCCTCTAGCCTCGGATGACTGACCACTGGGGATGGTAGCCATGTCAGTAGTAGTGCCACTGTCCGAGCACGTCGCGGGGCTGGTGGCAGTGCTTGCGGCAGTGTCTGTGGCGGCGGTTCTGGCGGTGGTGCATAGGTCAGTACCTGTTGAGGGACACAGCAGTTCATCTCCTGCAGCCTCGGACAGCTGCCCACTGGGGAAGATGCTGGGGACTGTTGCTGAGGCTGCAGACGTGCCGGTGGCTGTGCAGGTGGCTGTGCAGGTGGTGGTGCTGGTGGCGGTGCAGGTGGTGGTGCAGTTTGCGGTGTTCACCGCCGTACAGGTTGGTGGAGTCGTGGACAGAAGGGGTGACACTAGTCCCTCAGTGTGTGCCACATGTTCTGTCCTGACCTGCTCTTCTGCTTTTGTCCCTTCCCCACCTTTGATGGTGCTGCAGGTGTCTTGCCACTGTCCCCTTTTGTTTTGGTGGCTCATAGGTGCAGCTTCTCCCTCCAGGATGTGGGCACATTCTTCAGCTTGGCAGGTGGCAGAATGTCCTTGCCCTCGCTACGTGGCACACTGGCAGCCCTGACGGGTGGCGCACACGTTGACCCCGCAGTTGCTGGCACCACTGTGCCTGGGGATATGGTGGCTGAGGTGCTGGGCTGGGACCTGGAAAGCCTGGCCCTAAGGGAAGGACGGGGAGTTGAAGGGAAGAGGTCAAGGTTTGCCAGGAAAAGTTTTTTAGACACACTGGGACCGGATAATGGAGTGGGTTTGGCAGTGGAGGAAGAGGTAGTGGTTGTAGGAGGTGTACGCTTGCTGAATTTGGGTGAAGGTGCATGGGCCGGAGGCTGTTGTGAGGTGGATGGCTGTTGGGTGGGTGTGTTCCTGCGTTTGTGTACTTTGGGAGGAGGGCTCACAGACACACTGAGGGAGGACACTGGGGATGTGTGCATGGTAGTGGGGGTGGTGATTGCACGTGTCTGTTGATGGGCGTGCTGGTGATGGAGGTAGTGGCTGAGGATATAGTGCATGCAGGTGTGAGTGGAGACGAGACAGGGAGGGAGGAGGAGGATGTGGAGGAGGGGGACACAGTGGAGGCAGTGGATGTTGCTGTGTCTGCATGGGGATGGTGCTTGTGTGAGTGCTTGTGGGATGTGTGGTGCTTCTGTTTGCCATGTCTACTCTTGTGTGTTGATGAGTGTGCATGCTGGTCTGATGGTGTGCTTGGGATAGACTGAGGTAGAGGGGGTTGGCGTGGAGGAAGTTGGAGGGGCGAGGCTGGACACAGGGACAATGGCTGCCATCAGTGCTGAGGCAAGCGCCTGAGATGCTCTCTGTTGGGCCGCCTGCCTAGAATAAATGCCCTCCAGGTATGCATTTGTTTGTTGCAATGCCTCTCAACACCCTGGATGACATTCAAAATGGTAGATTGCCAAAACAGTGAAGGATCTCAGGAGGTCAATAGCCTCCTCACTGAGGGCAGCAGGGCTGACAGGGGCAGGGCCTGGGGTGAAGGAGATGCCCACCCTCGTGGGTGAGCGGGCATGGGAAACATGCTGAGGGGCTGCTGGGAGAGCGGTGCTGGTAGGGGGGGTGGCGGCTGTACCTGTTGATGCAGTGGGCACCGAGGTGCCTGCCACCGCAAGGGAGCTCCCATCAGAGGAAGAGTCGCTGTCACTGGTGAATGCTCCTGTCCCCGTCGTGGAGCTCCCCGCGCCCTCCGTCCCACTGGTGGCTTCAGACTCCGTTGCTTCACCCTCCAGGGCCAAGTGGGTTGCAGCTCCCTCCTGCTCCGGTGCCACTGATCCTCTGCCAGATGATGCTATTGCACACAAGAACAGGGAGACAAAACAAAAAGGGGGGGGGGGAGACGGAAGAAAACATGTTCAGTGCATGCAATACCACTACCTTTGGCGGACACAACGCACAGGGAGCAGCCCTCTCCACTACGGAATGCACTAACAGTTCCTGGCAAATTCACATGCCCATGGGGTACGAGGCCTAAGCCAAATTGCTGCACACCTGGAAGTCACAGGAGCCTGACTAGGTGTAGATGGCTATTATCATTAGTGGGGTTGGGGTGCCACAGAGCCTGCCTAACAAGGGACCTTGCCTACCAAGTCTGCCCTGGCCTAGGGGAACCCACTGCCCTCCTCCACCACACAGACACCTCGTAATGCGCGCTGAGTCACCTGAATGAGAGAGTACTCACCCCCCTTGTGGCTGCTGTGATGCCCTTAAGCGCCCATCCACCTCCGGATAGGCCACTGCCAGGATCCAGTACATCAGGGGGGTCATGGTGCGACAGGCACCCCTTCCACGTTGGGAGGCCATCCCCAGCTGGGCCTCTGCTGTCTTCTTGCTCCAGTGGTGCCGGTCCTCCCATCTTTTACGGCAGTGGGTGCTCCGTCTGTGGTAGACCCCCAGGGTCTGGACGTCCTTGACAATGGCACGCCAAATACCCTTCTTCTGGTGGGCGCTGACCTAGAGGAAAGGTACAGGAGGAAAGGAAATTACTCACCCGTCCGGCCCGTCATGTTCATCGCCCACCAATTCCCACCCATGAACTGACGCACATACACTCACCATCCGCACATGCAGGCCTCATCCCCCCCCTGTATCTTCCATCCACACCACTTAAAACAGGCATTGCCCATGCAGCATGCTCACAGTGTACTCACCTGTTTGTCTGGAGGACCGTACAGTTGCGTGTACTGGGGGAGGATCCCATCCACTCGTTTCTCCAACTCCTCCAAAGTGAAGGCAGGGGCCAGTTCCCCAGACACTGTAGCCATCGTTGCTTCCAGCCCCAGGTCACAGCAGCACTTGCAGTGTAGGTCCTCTCCTGTTGAAGGTCAGGTATGAAATGAGGGAACAGATAGAAAATGGCGTTCACGTCCGCGGCGGTGCGTACCGTCACAGCCGGCGTACATCATCATTGGCTCCTGGGACCCATAGGGCCTAATGTTAACCAATGCTGAATTGCGCCCTGGTCTTCGACCGCCCACCGCAACGGTGTACCACGCCAGCGCAGTTACCTCATTTCCCTTGTCCCACCTTGCAGGTCAGGCAGCCACCATTTCAGGGGGCCACATGGGATGGAAAAAAACTGTGTCACACCTATCTAGGCCGGGAATACAGACAAATATCAGCACATTGCGAATTACCAACGTTTCAGCAAATAACACATTGTGATCCCTCTGTGTTGGATGACCTCTTCTCCATAGGGCACGTCTGCTGGGGAAGGTGATGAGATGGCAGTATCCTCCGGTGTAGAGATCCCTAGTAGACCTGTCGACAATGGAAGAGAGGCACATCATAATCACATACAGACTTGATCGTGTAACAATCCTGGAACTGTGTGCCCAGTTGGAGCCAGACCTGATTCCAGCTTCTGCCATCCCACAGTAATCCCCTCTCTAGTGCAGGCTCTGTATGTACTCCATTTCCTGGCCAGTGGGTCTTTTCAAACAACAGTGGCCATGGCATCAGGGATGTCCCAGCCAATGTTGTCTAACGTGTTGTCCAGAGTGTTATTTGCCCTGCTGAAACACATGTGCAGCTACATTGTTTTCCCTCAGGTGGAGGATTTGCCCACAGTGAAAGGTGACTTCTATCCCTGGGAGATATCCCCAACATCATTGGTGCAATTGATGGTACACATGTGGCATTTGAATGAACAGGTGTACAGAAACCGGAAAAGCTACCATTCAATGAATGTGCAGATGGTGTGTTTGGCAGACCAGTACATCTCCCATGTGTGTGCCAAGTATCCTGGCTCAGTGCATGATGCTTAAATTTTGAGGAATAGCAGCATCCCTTGTGTGATGGGCCAACTCCAGAGGCACTGTGTCTGGCTAATAGGTGAGGCCAAGTTCCCAACACAGTTGACATGGGTGTCTGGGTATGGGGTTGTACCTAAGGGTTAGTGTGCGTCTAACAATTGTCCCTCGACATTTGCAGGTGACTCTGGTTACCCCAACCTGTCATGGCTACTGACCCCAGTGAGGAATCCCAGGACAAGAGCAGAGGAATGCTACAATGAGGCACATGGGCGAACTAGGAGGATTATAGAACGCATCTTCGGGCTCCTGAAGGCCGGATTCCGGTGCCTCCATCTGACAAGTGGCTCCCTATACTACTCACCGAAGAGGGTGTGCCACATAATCGTGGCCTGCTGTATGCTGCACAACTTGGCTTTGCGATGGCAGGTGCCTTTTCTTCAGGAGGATGGGCCAGATGGTGGTCGTGTGGCAGCTGTGGAGCCTGTGGACTGTGAAGAAGAGGAGGCAGAAGAAGAAGATGTCGACAACTGAAACAACATCATCATGCAACACTTCCAGTGAGACACAGGTAAGAAGATGTAACTGCTTCCCACATCTCATACTATTGTTGGAGCTAGCAAAAGTCTTTCATTTTCACTCAGTGTATGGACCCTAACTTATTACTTTGGCTTTTCAATTCACAGATCTGGGTCCCACTTTGTGGCATCTGCTATGTTTTCTGCTGGCCTACAGGTGTGTTACACTGGTATGTGAAAAAGTACATTGACATTGCTATATTCCAGAGATTTTGAAATCACACATTTGTGAAAGCACATACTGACTCCAGATTGTTTTGGATTCAAGTGTGCTTATTTCTGTGCAAATAAGTGGAGGGGGTTGTAAAATGGACTGGGGTGATGGTGGAGGAATGTCCATGGCAGAGTCCAGTCTATTTGTTTTACAGGTGCATTGTCAAATGGGGCATAGGAAGTGGAGCAATGGCAGTTTAATGTGGACAGGGTGTCAAAGTGGGACAGAAGGGTGACATTCAGGGGGGTCTTATTTCCTGGCGGGGGTCTTGGCAATGTTCTCTGTCTTGTTCCTGGATCTCAGGGACCGTTTGCGGGGTGGTTCTCCATCTGCAGGGGGTGGGGTGCTGGTGGGCTGTTGTTCCTGTGGCGGTGCCTCCTGTCCACTAGCGCCGGCGGAGGTGGAGGGCTGCTCATCGTCCAGGCTAGTGTCAGGGGCCTGTTGGTGTGCGACTGTGTCCCTCCTAGTGTTGAGAAGGTCTGCCAGCACCCCTGCAATGGTAACCAGGGTGGTGTTGATGGACTTCAAGTCCTCCCTGATCCCCTGGTAGTGTTCCTCCTGCGGCCACTGGGTCTCCTGAAACTTGGCCAGTACCGTGCCCATGGTCTCCCGGGAATGGTGGTAAGCTCCCATGATGTTGGAGAGTGCCTTGTGGAGTGTCGGTTCCCTGGCCTGTCCTCCCCCTGTCGTACAGCAGTCCTCCCAGCTTCCCTCTAATCCTTTGGCTCTGTCCCCTGAACCATGTGGCCACTGCCCCTAGGTCCCTGATCGTCCTGTGTTAGAGGGGTTGCCTGGGTTCCCTGTAGTGGTGGACACACTGCTGATTGACGTGTCCTGGGGACAGAGGGATGGGCCTGCTGGGTTGGTGCTGTCGTGGTGTTTCCTGAGGGGGGAGGTTCATTGGTGGTTTGTGACTGTGTCAGGGGAACCGACTGTCCCGAGGTCCCTGATGGGCCAGGCTGGTCATCTTGATCCAGGCGTGCAGAGCTGCTGTCATCACTGTTGTCCTCTTCTGTGGGGGGACTGGATATTTCTGGCACCTCCTGTCCGGTGACGTTGGGTAGAGGTCCTGTTGGCGTGTAAATGCATAGTCATTGTATCTGTGTGTGCCTTCTTGTGCAATGGGTGAATTACCCTCTACTCCTCTGCTTCCATTATTGGCTTGGCCCTTGTGTGATTGGTGATTTTGGGGCATGAGTGAGTCTGTCTACTGGACATGCTTTGGTGATGGGTGTCCATGAATTGGTGTAACATGCAGGGCTTGGTTTTGGGATGTGTGGGTTGTGTTAGTGGAGTATATGTTGATTGTTGGGGTGATGAGTATGAAGTTGAGGGTGGGAGTATGTGATGGCATGCAGGTGGGATGGGGGATAAAGTAGTAAACATTTGCCTTACTAGAGTCCAGTCCTCCTGCTACTCCTACCAGGCCCTCAGGATGCATAATTGCCAAGACTTGTTCTTCCCATGTTGTTAGTTGTGGGGGAGTAGGTGGGGGTCCACCGCCAGTCCTCAGTACAGCAATCTGGTGTCTGGATTCCAGGGAACGTACCTTCCCCCTTAGGTCGTTCCACCTCTTCCTGATGTCATCCCGTGTTCTTGGGTGCTGTCCCTCTGCGTTAACCCTGTCGACAATTCTGTGCCATAGCTCCATCTTCCTTACAATGGATGGCTGCTGCACCTGTGATCCGAATAGCTGTGGCTCTACCCGGACGATTTCCTCCACCATGACCCTGAGCTCCCCCTCTGAAAACCTGAGGTGTCTTTGGGGTGCCATGATGTGGTGTGAGTGATGTGTGAGGTGGTGTCTGTTGTAATGTGTTAGGGGATGTGTTGGTGTGTGTTGTTTGAGGTGCGTGGGTGTTGTATGAGTGATGGTGTTGTGTGTGGATGCTGGTGTTGTGTTAGGTAGTCTCTCTCTTTAGCCTTCTTTCAAATTTCTGGTTGTGAGGGTTTGTGGGTGATGTGGGTGTGTGATTTATATTGGATTGGGTGTGTGGGTGTGGTGTGTGTATGTGTATCAGGTGTGTGTATTTTGAATTGTCCAATGTGGTTGTGTTTTGTTAGTGTGTGTGTATTTTGAGCGCAGCGGTGTATACCGCCAATGGCTTACCGCGGTTGAAAGACTGCGCGTTGATTCGTGGGTCGTGATACTGTGAGTGTATTCCTGTTGACGTGACGGTGGAGGTTTTGGTATCGACAGTTTATCACTGACACCTCTGTGTTGGATGACCCTCTGCTCGCTGTTCTTCTCCATAGGGCACGTCTGCCAGGGCAGGTGATGAGATGGCGTCATCCTCCGGTGTACAGATCCCTAGTAGACCTGTCGACAATGGAAGAGAGACACATCATAATCACATACAGACTTGATCGTGCAACAATCCTGGAACTGTGTGCCCAGTTGGAGCCAGACCTGATTTCAGCTATCTGTCATCCCACAGGAATCCCCGCTCTAGTGCAGGTTCTGTCTGTACTCCATTTCCTGACCAGTGGGTCTTTTCAAACAACAGTGGCCATGGCATCAGGGATGTCCCAACCAATGTTCTCTAACGTGTTGTCCAGAGTGTTATTTGCCCTGCTGAAACACATGCACAGCTACATTGTTTTGCCTGAGGTGGAGGATTTGCCCACAGTGAAAGGTGACTTCTATCCCTGGGACATGTCCCCAACATCATTGGTACAATGGATGGTACACATGTGTCATTTGAATGAACAGGTGTACAGAAACCGTAAAAGCTACCATTCGATGAATGTGCAGATGGTGTGTTTGGCAGACCAGTAGATTTCCCATGTGTATGCCAAGTATCCTGGCTCAGTGCATGATGCTTACATTTTGAGGAATGGCAGCATCCCTTATGTGATGGGCCAACTCCAGAGGCGCCGTGTCTGGCTAATAGGTGAGGCCAAGGTCCCAACACAGTTGACATAGGTGTCTGGGTATGGGGTTGTCCCTAAGCGTTAGTGTGTGTCTAACAGTTGTCCCTCGACATATGCAGGTGACTCTGGTTACCCCAACCTGTCATGGCTACTGACCCCAGTGTGGAATCCCAGGAAAGAGCAGAGAAACGCTACAATGAGGCACATGGGCGAACTAGGAGGATTATAGAACGCATCTTCGGGCTCCTGAAGGCCGGATTCCGGTGCCTCCATCTGACAAGTGGCTCCCTATACTACTCACCGAAGAGGGTGTGCCACATAATCGTGGCCTGCTGTATGCTGCACAACCTGGCTTTGCAGGTGCCTTTTCTTCAGGAGGATGGGCCAGATGGTGGTCTTGTGGCAGCTGTGGAGCCTGTGGACAGTGAAGAAGAGGAGGCAGAAGAAGAAGATGTCGACAACTGAAACAACATCATCATGCAACACTTCCAGTGAGACACAGGTAAGAAGATGTAACTGCTTCCCACATCTCATACTATTGTTGGAGCTAGCAAAAGTCTTTCATTTTCACTCAGTGTATGGACCCTAACTTATTACTTTGGCTTTTCATTTCACAGATCTGGGTCCCACTTTGTGCCATCTGCTATGTTTACTGCTGGCCTACAGGTGTGTTACATTGGTATGTGAACAAGTACATCGACATTGCTATATTCCAGAGATTTTGCAATCACACATTTGTGAAAGCACATACTGACTCCAGATTGTTTTGGATTCAGGTGTGCTTATTTCTGTGCAAATAAGTGGAGGGGGTTGTAAAATGGACTGGGGTGATGGTGGAGGAATGTCCATGGCAGAGTCCAGTCTATTTGTTTCACAGGTGCATTGTCAAATGGGGCATAGGAAGTGGAGCAATGGCAGTTTAATGTGGACAGGGTGTCAAAGTGGGACAGAAGGGTGACATTCAGGGGGTTCTTATTTCCTGGCGGGGGTCTTGGCAATGTTCTCTGTCTTGTTCCTGGATCTCAGGGACCGTTTGCGGGGTGGTTCTCCATCTGCAGGGGGTGGGGTGCTGGTGGGCTGTTGTTCCTGTGGCGGTGCCTCCTGTCCACTAGCGCCGGCGGAGGTGGAGGGCTGCTGATCGTCCAGGCTAGTGTCAGGGGCCTGTTGGTGTGCGACTGTGTCCCTCCTAGTGTTGAGAAGGTCTGCCAGCACCCCTGCAATGGTAACCAGGGTGGTGTTGATGGACTTCAAGTCCTCCCTGATCCCCTGGTAGTGTTCCTCCTGCGGCCACTGGGTCTCCTGAAACTTGGCCAGTACCGTGCCCATGGTCTCCCGGGAATGGTGGTAAGCTCCCATGATGTTGGAGAGTGCCTTGTGGAGTGTCGGTTCCCTGGCCTGTCCTCCCCCTGTCGTACAGCAGTCATCCCAGCTTCCCTCTAATCCTTTGGCTCTGTCCCCTGAACCATGTGGCCACTGCCCCTAGGTCCCTGATCGTTCTGTGTTAGAGGGGTTGCCTGGGTTCCCTGTAGTGGTGGACACACTGCTGATTGACGTGTCCTGGGGACAGAGGGATGGGCCTGCTGGGTTGGTGCTGTGGTGGTGTTTCCTGAGGGGGGAGGTTCATTGGTGGTTTGTGACTGTGTCAGGGGAACCTACTGTCCCGAGGTCCCTGATGGGCCAGGCTGGTCATCTTGATCCAGGCGTGCAGAGTTGCTGTCATCACTGTTGTCCTCTTCTGTGGGGGGACTGGATATTTCTGGCACCTCCTGTCCTGTGACGTTGGGTAGGGGTCCTGTTGGCGTGTAAATGCATAGTCATTGTATCTGTGTGTGCCTTCTTGTGCAATGGGTGAATTACCCTCTACTCCTCTGCTTCCATTATTGGCTTGGCCCTTGTGTGATTGGTGATTTTGGGGCACGAGTGAGTCTGTCTACTGGACATGCTTTGGTGATGGGTGTCCATGAATTGGTGTAACATGCAGGGCTTGGTTTTGGGATGTGTGGGTTGTGTTAGTGGAGTATATGTTGATTGTTGGGGTGATGAGTATGAGGTTGAGGGTGGGAGTATGTGATGGCATGCAGGTGGGATGGGGGATAAAGTAGTAAACATTTGCCTTACTAGAGTCCAGTCCTCCTGCTACTCCTACCAGGCCCTCAGGATGCATAATTGCCAAGACTTGTTCTTCCCATGTTGTTAGTTGTGGGGGAGTAGGTGGGGGTCCACCGCCAGTCCTCAGTACAGCAATCTGGTGTCTGGATTCCAGGGAACGTACCTTCCCCCTTAGGTCGTTCCACCTCTTCCTGATGTCATCCCGTGTTCTAGGGTGCTGTCCCACGGCGTTAACCCTGTCGACAATTCTGTGCCATAGCTCCATCTTCCTTAAAATGGATGTCTGCTGCACCTGTGATCCGAATAGCTGTGGCTCTACCCGGACGATTTCCTCCACCATGACCCTGAGCTCCCCCTCTGAAAACCTGAGGTGTCTTTGGGGTGCCATGATGTGGTGTGAGTGATGTGTGAGGTGGTGTCTGTTGTAATGTGTTAGGGGATGTGTTGGTGTGTGTTGTTTGAGGTGCGTGGGTGTTGTATGAGTGATGGTGTTGTGCGTCTGTGGATGCTGGTGTTGTGTTAGGTAGTCTCTCTCTCTGGCCTTCTTTCAAATTTCTGGTTGTAAGGGCTTGTGGGTGATGTGGGTGTGTGCTTTATATTGGATTGGGTGTGTGGGTGTGGTGTGTGTATGTGTATCAGGTGTGTGTATTTTGAATTGTCCAATGTGGTTGTGTTTTGTTAGTGTGTGTGTATTTTGAGCGCAGCGGTGTATACCGCCAATGGCTTACCGCGGTTGAAAGACTGCGCGTTGATTCGTGGGTCGTGATACTGTGGGTGTATTCCTGTTGACGTGACGGTGGAGGTTTTGGTATCAACAGTTTATCACTGACACCTCTGTGTTGGATGACCCTCTGCTCGCTGTTCTTCTCCATAGGGCACGTCTGCTGGGGCAGGTGATGAGATGGCGTCATCCTCCGGTGTACAGATCCCTAGTAGACCTGTCGACAATGGAAGAGAGACACATCATAATCACATACAGACTTGATCATGCAACAATCCTGGAACTGTGTGCCCAGTTGGAGCCAGACCTGATTTCAGCTATCTGTCATCCCACAGGAATCCCCTCTCTAGTGCAGGCTCTGTCTGTACTCCATTTCCTGACCAGTGGGTCTTTTCAAACAACAGTGGCCATGGCATCAGGGATGTCCCAGCCAATGTTCTCTAACGTGTTATCCAGAGTGTTATTTGCCCTTCTGAAACACATGCACAGCTACATTGTTTTGCCTGAGGTGGAGGATTTGCCCAGAGTGAAAGGTGACTTCTATCCCTGGGACATGTCCCAACATCATTGGTACAATGGATGGTACACATGTGTCATTTGAATGAACAGGTGTACA